>NC_044560.1:39585285-39901535 GCF_007565055.1 Rhinopithecus roxellana | reverse complement strand
CAAACCGGTTGCTTAGGAGAAATATAACTATCCCTGATGCTGAGACCAAAGGGAAGTTTCTCCCTTGGATCTTCAAAGAGAATGCACCAATAGTATATAATAGGCTTAAATAATATGTAAAAAGAAATAAACAGTTACCCCAGTAGTTACTACAAATTGGTGCCACTAATCTTTAATTTACTGAAGTTAGTGAGGCTAGACATGATGACGACTTTAGTCTTTTTCCAGTTTTAAGTAGTGTTTAAATAGCGATGATCATTGCAGTGTAATTTCCTGCAAAAAGTTCACATATTCATTTGTAGGTGATTTTCTAAAACCCAAACATATGCTAAAAACCTTTTTAAACAGAACATTTGTCTAATTTAACACTACTTTAGGTAAATAATTCTTCAGTGTAAAACAGAGAATTATTATATGTGATAGTCTAAAGAAATCTTATGATTATGAAAATACAGTATAAAAAGCCCAATTAACAATAAGCATAAATTAAATTGCAATTTTTTTCGAGGCCATTAAACAATGAAATTATGTTTTTCTTTCAATTAAGCTACAAATTCTGTAGTTCTAAAAATAAAATGACAATGAATATGAACCTCTTTTTTCATTTTTAAAAACTTTATTGGAAAATAGCAATCATTGGCCCATTGATTATTATTTCCTTTTGGGTTAACAGTAGGTTATTTAAGTCACTTCCGGTTTCCATTAGGTTCTAAGGATTAATTGTAGTTTTTCAAACCCTGAAATTTCTTATCCACCTTGTGACCCCAGCCTGCCTGCTTTGAAGATCTATTATCATGTTCTCAAGGCTCTAGAGCGAAACTTTCTGAACTCATGACAGCTCCCTCCTGAGATCCCTGCCTTAGCAATAAGAGACATTGAACTAAGTACTTCATCTGTATTCTCTCAATAAACTAAAAGAAGAAACTGAAGAAAAATTAACATAAGTAGAGTTTATTTGGACCATGCTTTGGACAGCAATCTGGGAGGATAGAGTCAAGTTGTCCTAAATATATAATCCAATTAACAGCAGTTATCAATGGATTTTATTTCTTTTTTTTTTTTCCCAAAGCTCAGCTTTCTGATAAATCAAATGGATTTCTAATGAAAAAGAAGAGGCAATTCCTGAATTGTTTACCAATAATTTACATTAAAATAGCATAATCTATTGATAAGCTAAACATTATTCTTTGTATGACAAATTCCATGGCCAGGCACAGTTGCTCATGCCTGTAATCCCAGCATTTTGGGAGGCTAAAGCAGGAGGATCACTTGAGCCCAGAAGTTTGAGATCAACCCGGCAACAGAGCAAGACCTCATCTCTACTGAAAATAAAAAAAATAGAATAAATTAGCCTGGTGAGATGGTGCACGCCTGTAGTCCCAGCTACTCAGGAGGCTGAGGTGGGAAGATTGCATAAGCCTGGGAGCTTAAGGCTGCAGTGAGTCATGATCATGTCACTGCACTCCAGCCTGGGCAATGGAGCAAGACTCTGTCTCAAAAAAAAAAAAAAAAAAAAAAAAAGGGAAAGAAAATAAAAGAAAAAACAAACTGAAATTCCAGAAATATGAAGATAATGGGTGAGACAGCTAGTCAGGAACAAAATTACTTTAAACAATTGCCCTCAGGCATGGAGGAGGAGGTGACATGCCTGAAGTCCCACACTCCTGTGTCTCTGGGCCTGATACATTTTACGTACTTCACACAGCTCAGATTGCTCTGAATGATTTTTCTTTTCTCAAGTTTTCAGTCCAAATCATCCTCTAAATTGCTGTGTAAATCTGGTTAAGGAACATTATGCTTGTAGTTCTATTAAAGGAGGTATTTGAATCAAAGGTTCCCTAAATTTCATTTCGTCTTTACTGTCCTAAGTTTTGGGACTACTATTGTACAGGGAATTTTAATTGTTTCTATAAATTATCCAGCCAGACAAGTGCTGTACTGGATGCCTCAGGCAAGGTGTACCTTTTTGAACCCCTAGACTGATGTTATCAGTACTTGGACTTCCTTTTTAGGATTTAGCCCTTTGGGGGTCCTAGGATGCTATAAAAGAACACACACATTTTTTTGGCCATAAAAATGTGTACTGCCACATTGTTACCCACCTTACCATGGAAGTAAAGTAACGTCTCAGTCCAATCTTGTTCAGACAGAGATACTTCCATGAAGAAATCAGCTCAATAATGACAGCAATGTCTATATCTGGTCATCATAGTAATCTTCACTACAAAGGTGATAAAAGGAGACATCTGCTGAGATTTCAAGTGCCACATAGACTAGATTTCAAGTTTAGAATAATTTAGAACATTAAAGATTCCAGGGTATTTTACATTTCATTGGAGCTAGTAAGAACAAAAATCAAAGGAAGGAAAAAACTTGAAAGTCAGTATGCAATCCAATTGTCATTTATATCTCTTTGGCTTTGAGGGCATGAGACAGAGTAAATGCAGGAAGGAGAAATATGAATTATCTAACCTCAAGGGTCCTGCAAACCCTGGTTCCAGCTGTATCTGAAATCAGTAAAGCAAAACCATGGACTGAAAGAACTTACATGGAGATTTAAGTGGTAATTAGTGATGATATCATTTGTGGTTGGACTAGATGTGAAGTGTGAAAGAAAGAGAAAAGTCAAGAATTACTCTGTTTCTGACCTGAGCAACTAGGACAGAGTTACCTAGGATAGAGTTACCATCAATTATAATAAGGAAGACTATTGACACAGTGTGCATTTGTGCTAAGCTTGTTTTGTGAGATAAATTGTTCATGTTTCCATCTCCATTGATGGCCCAGAATAGTTGCAGAATCATCAAATTTATCTTCTTAAATGTTCCCTCCAACTTGGCTTTTTCAAACCATTGTCATTGTTGCTATTTATAAAGGACAAAGCACGGAGAACTAGCCAAACCACCTGAAGTAAGGGACTGTCATCACAAGAAAAATATTCAAATGCTAGTGTTTGATGAGAAATTTCAGAATAATGGCAAGGCTGTTCCTATGAAAATCCAACATATCTTCTCCCTTAAAATATACCTCAATATGATTAATTCTCCAAAAGAACCATGACATTTTGCAGACATTTATGCATAAAGTAAGACAGCAGTTTGGTTCTGTGAAATCAGGCTGTAACCTCTTCCACAGACAGTGTTGGTGCCCTCAGAATACACTATTTAAATGGATTACAGTTCTCACCAAAGTTGTGCAATGCACTGGCCTTGACTTCATCATTCTAATTCCACTGAGAAGAGTTATGGAGAGGGTGAATTATAAATTTGTACAGGTGCTGATTGTAATAAGGAGCCACAGTGTGTACACTGTACTTAAAACCGAGTGAATTATGGAGTGAATAAATAAAAGTTTCCAAAATAACATTTCCAGAAATATCTAGCATGTTTCCATTCATTTCTTTTCTTTTTAAGTGGGCCAAAACTATGTAACATGGACACCTCTAATTGCAAGGAAGGCTGGGACTTCGTTTGTTGTTTGCTTGTTTTGTAGCCTGGGAACACTGATGCTCCAAAAGTGTAGGTCTCTTGGTAACACAGAGGAGAATGAATAATTTGGTACACAGCCAGCACTAGTAGTGTCTGCCATATATACCCCTTTCTTTGTTTATATAAATTAACCAAGTTAACCATTTGTTTTCTTTGCAAAAAATTTGCTCTTGGATACCTGCAAAAAATTCCTGCTAGCATTTGAGAAATTGCCCAATGATAACATTTTATATAAAATGCACTTTGTCGCAATAAGAAGTAACAAAGAGAAAGACCAGTGAATTTGTGTTTCTTTGTTTTCTTTTTAATATAGAATGGGTTATAACATTATTTTGAAAACTAATGTCTTATCCCAATCTTTGATTTTACTAGTTTACTTATTAATTTATGGAAAACAAACTCAAAGAAATATTCAGAAAACACATTTATTCTTTATTAATGCAAAAAAATTAGTGACCAGAATTGCTATTTTCTAAGTACCCTTAGACACGGTAGTGCAAACAAAATACTTAGAACAGCATTTTGATATTTGTTAAGCAATCAGTCATGCCACTTGAACTTTTTCATTCTCACCATATCCTGGAATACTTGAAAAGCCAAATTCAAAATATGAACGTTCTGGGCAACATAGTAAGATCTTGTCTCTACAAAAAAAAAAAAAAAAAAAAAAAAAAAAAAAAAATTTAAAAATTAGCAAAGCTTGGTGGTGCAGGCCTGTAGTCCTAGTTACTCAGGAGGCTGAAGGTGGGTGGATCACTTGAGACCAGAAGGTTGAGATTTCAGTGAGTCATGACTGCACTACCACATTCCAGCCTGCACGACAGAGCAACAGCCTGTCTCTAAATAAATAAACAAATAATTAGAAATACAACAGGTTTTGGAAAATATGAAATCAAAGCAAAATAAATTAGTTAGACATGAATAAAATAGGCCATGTGGAACTCAGAAAACTGTCATTATTCCAGAGTACACCACTTTGATGAGCAAAATGCTTCTTTTCCACAAAATCTCTGCCTCTTTTTCTGTTTCTATGCTTCCCACCTGCCTCTCCTTCTCTGTCTGTCTCTTCCTCTCTTCCCATGTGAGGATAAGATTTGATAAATGATGCATCCTGGTCTCTGGTGTATCATTTCTAAAATCACATTGATAAGGACAGGAGGCAGGAAAATACTGGGTAGAAGAGGACAGTACCCTGCAAAGGCCCCACCCTCAAGCCTGGAAACACACAGGCCTAAATGGAAACATGCATTCCCAGTTATCCGTCCAAATGTCACCTTTTCCAAGGCCACTCTGGCCTGCCATGCCCCTATCCTCTGCTCATATAGATCCCAAGCTCCACAAGCAGAGAAACAGGAGCAGAAAAGTGGCAGAGTGGCAGAGCATTGCAGCAGAAAAGGAGAGAAGAGAAGGAGCATCCAAATGTTGAGAGGAGTTTGGCTGGGGATGGTTGGAGGGGAATTTACCATAGACGGCCAAACCCCAGTGGAAAGTCATCTTCCCACTCCATCCCCTTTCCAGCTCCCCATCCATCTCACTGAGAGCCACCTCCATCACTCAGTGAAAGTCCCTCAGTCACCATCCTTCAAGTCCAGGTGACCTGATTCTTCTTGGACACTGGACAAGGACCTGGGTACCAAGCAGTCAGGGTGTAAAAGGCTGTTACCCCAACTCTCTACTGAGCTGGTTTAACAGTCAGCCATCCATGGATGGCAACTGCTAAAATGGCATTAGTTGTAACACATCCCTAGATGCTACCATGGGGCTGGAGCCCAAAAGCGCTTGCCTCAGCTCCTGTACTTGCCCATCTGCATGCTCCCCCTCCCGTAAGGGGCTTGAGTGAGCAGTGGTGAGCAAATGAGTCACACCCCTGGCACAAGTCCTACGAGAGGGTCAGAGAACTCTCCCATTTCAACATGCTAATCAACAACTTATATCTATGTACAACATTTCTTTAAGACAGTCATTTGAAGGTTTTTATATTTGTTTCTTTTTAGATGGATGCTTTCCATTTTAGGGGCACTCCTTTTTCTCCTTGCCAAACTGATGAAAATATCCCAACCTGTTAGAATACTATTCTATCTTACTTCTCTGAAAGCCATCAATTTTTCTTGCATTATATTTGCTTACATTCAGAAAATGACATTTCTATCTTTTCTTTTGATTCTAGGAGTTTTTTTGATTACAGTCCTGCCACCCTATATTCCCTGCCTAAAATACTCTATTCTTTGGAAACCATCTAATGTAATCTCCAAAAAGGCCCACTAATGAGCTAAAGATTGACATAGTAATTGTTGTTTCAATGGGAACAACATTCAGAGGGTGAGGAGTGTGCATTTCTCTTATTTCGTTTCAACAGTAGCAATCAAACTTCTAATTAAAATTAGGCCCGCAATTATTTCTAAATGATTTTGGTGACTTCATTAATCTGCAGTGATGAGTTACCTCTCTAATATTTAATATCCTAACAAGGCAAGCCACGTATTATCAAGCTCAAGTCAAATTTCAGTCAGACCTCTATTTCTGGACACTAAGAATCCATTGCTTCTCTTGTATGGTGAGGAGCATATTTTCAGAAACAGTTCATGTCCTAAATAGACTGAACATTTGTCTCACATTGTAAACTTCCAGAGGGCAGACAACAGTGGCAGTTGTAATGCATTTTAGCTCCCTCAAAGGAGCACTAAGGGGAGGTGAAGAAGCTGCTCATCAACTCTCCCAGCCACTCGGCTGGAACTCCTTGGTTTTGAGGTTGAAGTAGCTGCTCTCAGAGGCTAGTGGGACCTCTTTTATTCCTGAGGGGAGAGTTGCCCTTTTGTAAGAATCACAAAAATTGTCTTTAAAGAACAATTTTATTGTAACATGCTCAGAGGTTGCTTTTATCATAGTCCTGTCCTTGGGGATTCTCATCCGTGATCTCATGATGCTCCTAATCTTTACCTCCAATCCTATCTTCTCTTTTGTGATCTGGACTCAACTGAAACTGTCCTTATAAATTTTATAAAATTTATCATAGAAGAAGGGAGGGGAAGAAACCAAAATAAACCAAGCTTCCAGCACATTCAGCATTAATCATTAGGTCAGCTTGCTCTCTGACCTGCTTCCTCATGGTTGTTCACAGCCTACTGCCACAGAATCACATAAGCCCTGTCACAGATTATAGCTCCCCTTAACTGCTTTACAGTCAACAACCTAAACACTATGAAATATTAAATTTACCCATTTGAGGTATTCTTTCAAGGCCTGCATACCAGTGAAATTACTGACATCAGTTGGTCTGAAGGACCCCAGGAGAAGCTGACTTACCCAAACAGTGCAGTTTCCACATCCTGATGATTTCATCCTTCTTGCCCCAACCAATGAATGGCCCCAATTTTTCATCCCCTTGCCCTCCAAAAATCCCTTTAAAACCCTGGCCCCAAACTCCTTGGAGAGATGGATTTGAGGGTCTCCTTCCATCTCCTCAGCTACCCTGAGATCATTAAACACTTTCTCTGATGTAAACCCAGCTGCCTCAGTGTATAGGTCTGTGATTATGCAGCGGGCATATGAACTTGGTCTTCTAACACAACCATCCAACTTATTTCTAAACCTCACTTGAATAACAAAGAATCAGGGCTTTGTCAACTCATTTTCTTTACTTTAAAATATGCTCATTATTGAGGAATCCCAGTTACCTATGTCAGAAAGTTGAGGCTCCGGGCTTCGCAGCAAGTCTCAGGCCAGCAGATAGCCGGTTAAGCAAACACCAGGTGCGCGAATTTGCTCTAGCTCACCGTTTCTAAGCCTGGGAGCAAGCCGCATTCTCGCAGGCGACTGCGGGTCGCGCATGCTCCGTGCGAGAGAGTGGGTCCTGGCTCCCGCCTGAAGCGTTCTCTCGCAGGCTGCATTTCCTTCCTGTGCGAGGCCAGCTGAGGGCATTTGCTTCCGCTGTTTCTGCTCCTGGGTTAACAATCAAGATGGTACATGCTGAAGCCTTTTCTCGTCCTTTGAGTCGAAATGTAGTTGTTGGTTTAATTTTCCGTTTGACAATATTTGATGCAGTGACATACTTTACTATCAAATGGTTGGTAGATGCAATTGATCCAACCAGAAAGCAAAAAGTAGAAGCTCAGAAACAGGCAGAAAAACTAATGAAGGAAATCGGTATGAAAAATGTGAAGCTCTCAGAATATGAAATGAATATTGCTGCTCATCTAGTAGACCCTCTTAATATGCATGTTACTTGGAGTGATATAACAGGTTTAGATGATGTCATTACGGATCTGAAAGACACAGTCATCTTACCTATCAAAAAGAAGCATTTGTTTGAGAATTCCAGGCTTCTGCAGCCTTCAAAAGGTGTTCTTCTCAATGGGCCTCCAGGCTGTGGTAAAACGTTGATTGCCAAGGCCACTGCCAAAGAAGCAGGCTATCAATTTATTAACCTTCAGCATTCCACACTGACTAACAAGTGGTACGGAGAATCTCAAAAATTGGCTGCTGCTATCTTCTCCCTTGCCATAAAGCTACAACCATCCATCATCTTTATAGATGAAATAGACTCCTTTCTACGAAACCATTCAAGTTCTGACCATGAAGCTACAGCTATGATGAAAGCTCAGTTTATGAGTCTCTGGGATAGATTGGATACTGATCACAGCTGCCAGGCCATAGTAATGGGAGCTGCCAATCGTCCTCAGGACCTTGACTCTGCTATAATGAGAAGAATGCCTACAAGATTTCACATCAACCAGCCTGCTTTAAAACAGAGAGAAGCAATCCTGAAACTCATCTTGAAAAATGAAAATGTGGATAGGCATGTAGACCTGCTACAAGTTGCCCAGGAAACTGATGGCTTTTCAGGAAGTGACCTAAAAGAGATGTGTCAAGATGTTGCCCTCCTCTGTGTTAGAGAATATGTTAATTCTACATCAGAAGAAAGCCATGATGAAGATGAAATTCGGCCTGTTCAACAGCAGGACCTGCATCGGGCAACTGAAAAGATGAAGAAATCAAAGGATGCAGCATTTCAGAATGTTTTAGCACATGTTTGTTTAGATTGAGAGTAAATATCGGCTGGGCGCGGTGGCTCAAGCCTGTAATCCCAGCACTTTGGGAGGCCGAGACGGGCTGATCACGAGGTCAGGAGATCGAGACCATCCTGGCTAACACGGTGAAACCCCGTCTCTACTAAAAAATACGAAAAACTAGCCGGGCGGGGTGGCGGGCGCCTGTAGTCCCAGCTACTCGGGAGGCTGAGGCAGGAGAATGGCGTGAACCCAGGAGGCAGAGCTTGCAGTGAGCTGAGATCTGGCCACTGCACTCCAGCCTGGGCGACAGAGCGAGACTTCGTCTCAAAAAAAAAAAAAAAAAAAAAAAAGAGTAAAGATCATTTGTACAGTTCAGTGATCTAGTTTGGTGTGTCCTCTTATCAGTCATTGGAAATAGAATGGAAAGAGTGTTCTTTAAACAATGAGGGAGCTCAATGTTTATGGTTTTATACTCTGAATTCTAAGTTATTGAGATATAGTTGTTACATAAGTGGTATTACTCTTTGTCAAAACTCACGAGGAGGAACAGTTGAATCCAGCCTGAACATGGGTGCTTGTGTTTGACCTCTTTAGCCATATATTGTACAGCCTTATAAAATCTAAGTTGGTCTTAAAGCCATAAATGATTCATTGGGTCATTAGTGAGAAACAGGGATGTGGTTAGGTGCTGGTTCCTAGACATGTGAGTATGCATTTGTGTGTACATATGTGTGTGTATATTAAATGTGTATATCCACACATTTTATATTGACATTCTGTAGATATGTTTGAATACAGAAACCTTTTTTACCCCAACTACTGAATCCAGGAGTACCAAATAATATATAGTAAAACTAAGATTTAAGGTTGTGTCAAAAAGGTACAGTGATTCAGCCATTTCCATTTGTCATTTGTTTCAACCTTTTTTAAGTTGAGTGTTTTTCTTTCTGCAGTTGATTAGTTGGATCCTCCACATCTTGCATATATACATGGGCTCAATTATTATGTTTGTCGGGATAATCAAATAAAAATATTAATTCATGATCAGCATTGAATGGTTGTTAGGCAGCCATGTGCTCAACACTGATTTCACCTCTTTCTGTAAGTACACTGAGTATAAGCTTTTTAAGTTTAAATTGATTTACATGAAAGTGGATTAAAAGACTTTTCAAAAGCAAAAGTTTGAAAAACCTCAGTACCCTTTAATATATGTACATTTCTTTCCTTTCTTCATTTAATGTAACATATGTCTGTTGTAACTATGTTTCTTAAATATTATTTTAAGGTTATGTGTTCTTTAATTATGGTAAAATATAATTTGGTCACCAAAAATTAAATAATAGTTTAAAACAAGTAGCTGTTACTAAATGTGCTAAAAATACTCATTTTGTAATTAATTTTAGTTTTCTTAGTATATTATAAATTGTGCCCTGGTCAAGTACAAATATACACATCAAAATGCCCATTTTGTATCTACCTGTAGTCATTTAACGTGAATTATATGTGAAATTTTTTTCAATATTTTACTAACCAGAATTGTTATAGGCACCTAAACACGCAGCATGAGGAAAATGGCACAACACGATCTTAAGGTGCCTTCTGAATCACCAGATTAAATTATGCTTCATATGTTTTTGCTTTTACTGTACTTATTTAAAAACTCTCAATCTTTGTTCATGTGTTACTTGATTAATTTATCTGATAATGTCTCTCACAACAATCTGTAAGATCATTTATTCTTTGGTTGTACTTTGAATGGTGGGGTAGTAGTTTCAGGTGAACACTGGATGACAAAAAGCAAGTTAATGGAAGATTGTGAAGAGGATGGAAAAATTGAATACAAGATACCAAAAATGAAAAAAAGTGTCCCATTTTTAATAAATATATTATACTATTATTTTATAAATGTGTAATAAAGGGGTCCCTCTTTAAAAAAAAAAAAAAGAAAGTTGAGGCCCCTTTCTCAATTTCTTTATTTTTTTAACCTCTCATAATTGATCAATGATCAACTCTCAATCCTTCCATCCTTTTAACATTTCTCTGTCCTCTCCATTACTTCATTCCTGACATTAAAAAAAAAAAAAACTTAGACCATTATCATTCAAAGTACCTCTTGATAGCTGTCTCCCAAGCAGTGCTTTCCTGTTCCCAATAGTAATCTAAATGTTGTTCCCATATATACTTTTGCTGTATATGACCTGGATAATTCAGAAAAACCTAATACAACTCCCAACTTCAGGGACAGGTCTGATTGATTGAATGGCAATTCTACCATCCTTATCCCAAAGAGTGATTCCTAAACCTAGCTTTTCATATTCCCATGAACAAAAGATTAGATGAAGAGCACATAATCCATTTTGCCAATGAGATGCAAGGGGACAACTGCTGGAAATTTTCTGAAGACTTAAAGCCTGAATTAATTCACCACATGAGGAAAACCTGCCAGAAGATAAAGTATAGCCCAGGAACGAAAGGAAAATGGATCCGAGACAGGTACTTTAATCCATCTGCAAAGCCCACCCTACTTCACTACTTTCATTGCATGAGCCAATAAGTTTACTTATTTATTAACAGAATTTGACTTGGAATATCTCTCATTTGCAACATAGAAATCTTAACTATTGATTCTCTCTCACTATGGTTATCACAACAGTCTCCCAAGTTATTTGTCTATCTATGGTATAAGCCCCTAATGCTGACCACTCATTCTCTTGACAGTGATCTTTTGAAAAACTTTTCAAATCTAGTTATGTGCTCCCTGCTTAATCTCTTACCATGATACCCTATCATCTTTAGAATAAATTAAACCTCATCAACCTGACACATAAGGTCTCAATTATTGAATTTTTTTCTGTCTCCCCAGTTTCATGTCTCCCCTCTTCTGAATGTAAATTCTATGCTTTAACCCTGGTCAAATGATTAGGGCTCCCAGAACACAAGGTTATCATTCACCTCTTTGCCTCTGACATGCAGGTTTCTCATTCTAGAATTCAATTTAGCTCCATTCTCTTCAGCAATCATCTATTTTGAACCTACATTGTATCCAAATGTGTGCAATGCACTGGCAAAGTTATTTTCTCCTTGCTTACCTGATGCCACCCTGCTGTAAAGCCTGTCTCCTCCTTAGAGAACTGTCATTTCTCCTTTGTTTCATGCTTCCTTTCTTGTTAACACATATACCACTGTTTTAATGGTTATTATAATTGGCCTCTCTTTAGTGTCTGTCTTAAAGGCAAGATATATTTATTATTTATCTCCATATTTCCAGCTTCCTAAGGTCAAGGTTAGTATATTGATTTATTTGCACAACTAAGCAAACAGAAAACCAGATCATTAAAACTGGGAGTCACATTAAGTATGAGCTAATACTAAGAATGAGTGAGGTGACCTACTGCCTGCTGAAAAATGGCCCCTGATACTTGGCCTCTACGTAAGAGGTGCCATAGCAAGTGAAGTGGCTGATGGTGATTAGAGAGCATGTGCAGATGCCAGAGACATGCACATCTCAGCTCAGATCATTGCTGGGAGGTAAATAGGCTCCATGTGGCCAGCACGTCTGATGGTCGTTCAAAAAAAGAAAAGAAAAATCCACCACATAGGGTCAATATGATTAGCCTCACCTTTATGGACTAAATATGTCCAGGGTGCGATAGCATCCTCCAATTTATTCCAGTCTCATTTTGCAAGTGAGGAAACCAAAACCAGAACCAAAACACAGTTTCCCCCAAGAGATCACTTGATTGAGAGTACATGCCTCTCCTGCACACTCTAATGGGTGCTGCACACTAAAAGATTTAGAGCAGCGTATTTATCTGTATCCCTCCTCCATCACAGTACATGTTCTATGAATGTAGAGAGTTCCCTTGTCTTTCACCTTCCACAGGACCAGGAACACAGTGCTCTGGAAATACTCCTTGAATGGATATTAAATGGAAATTATGCTGCTGTCAGACAGTGTTTGACTCTTGGCATCATCACCACCTTTAACATGTAGATTTGTAGATCCACTCAATAGGACATTTCATAAAACTTTCCTTGCTGAACTCTTGGAAGTTTGGAGTGGAATGGATGGTGGATCTTAAGGTAGTGGGAGAGTTATGTAGATTAGTCTCTGCTATAAGGCATAAAGGTGATATAGAAGAATAATGACTTGTGTTAGGCAAAGAGGAAGAAGTATCAGTTATAGAGGTGGATATGGAGAGCTTCCTTAACTGAGTGACCAAGTGTATGTAGGGTTCTGACAAATAGAGAATGAACTGTTGGCCTGAGGAGTTGGTGTGCCACCTCAGCAAATGCTGGGCATACATTCACAGTGTCTTGCTGCACTCATTTTTGCCTCCATGAGCATCTCTCTACTAAGTAAACGTGTAGGGGAGCTTTTTCTAGCTGTAAAAGGCAGAATAATGGCCTGCTACATATCCATACCCCAATCTTCAGAACCTGTGACTATGTTAGGTTACATGGCAAAGAGTAATTAAGGCAACACATGGAATTATTGTGGCTAATCAGCTGACCTTAAAATAGGGAGATTATTCTGGATTATCTAGATGAAACCAATGTAATAATAGAGTCCTTGTAAATGGAAGACAGAGACAAAAGAACCAGAGTCAGGTGTAAACTAAAAATAAAATTCTAGGCCCCAATCAACTGTACAAACCCCCTCTTGGCTAAGAAGACACCATAAAAAACTTGAAAACTGACAGGATGGGAGGTCAAACACACCTGGTTATACTCCCTTCCTTTTGGAGTTTAGAGAAAACAGTGTTAAACCGGAGATCATAAGACTGACAGGACAGACTTTGTGCAGTCAGATATCAAATTACAAACAGGATCTAAGGCCATGCCAGGCAAGGGTTAAGTCATCCACCCTTACACTTAAAAAATAAATTATATTCTAATTGTCACAAATATTTCCTTTCTCTCTAGCAAGTGGCTAAACAAATACTAGCCTTGAAATAAGCAATGTTGAAACTTTCCACTTTACCAATCATTAGACACTGACTAACTGAGGGCCCCCTGTTTCACCAGCCCTAACTAAAGCTGTGATTGGACAAGAGACTGATTTCAGCAACTTTCTCCCGATTAGAAGACCACTGACCATGGATAAGTTTTGGTTTACAGAGGCTGCACACTTGAGTGCCTTTGTGTCCTGAGAAGACTTTTAGACATACAGGGTCTAATTGTCATGTATCTAAGTGTTAAGTCTCCACCTCAAAGTGGACATAGATTGTTACATGCATGTTTATTCAGTGCTCATGTGTCAGGACCACCTTTATGAATATTCAGAGCTTCTCCTACATCCTGTTAAATATGTACGTGTAGCCAATCTGTTCATCATAAGGCTCCTAGCCTAACCCCTCCTCCTTTGAAGTGCCACCTCTTGTCTTTGACAGACTATGCTTCTGACTCTATGAAATGGCCACGTGCAGGCTGTAAACCTTTACAAGAAATAAAATATCTTTTTCTAAATGTGTGGATCTTGTGGTTTTTAAATTAACAGACTATGATGTGTGACCATTAATGCAGAGGTTAGAGTGATGAAGTTGTGAGCTTTGAAGATTGAGGAAGAGAACCTCAAAGGCTATGTAGGCAGCCTCTAGTAGATGGGAAAGGCAAGGAAACAGAGTCTCTAGAGGCTCCAGAAACACTACCTTATTTGTGGCCCAGTGAGACTCATTTTGGACTTCTGATCTCCAGAATTGTAAGAAAATTAATTAGTATTGTTTTAAGCTGCTGTTTATGGAAATTTGTTACAACAGCCATAGGAAACTCATACATTAGCTGTTTGACCTTGACAAATCACCACACCTTTTGGAGCCTTGCCTGTGTGAGACAGTATATAAAATCAACCCTAAAAACTAGCTCTACTCTTATGATTAATATTACATAGACAATAATACTGAGCTAACAATAGTTTTAATGGGGTGAAGGCCTCTGTCTTTATCATAATTGTGGTCAACCTACATGCTTGATTTTTCTGTTTACATGGTGCTATCAACCCTGAACAGCTCTGGGCAGAGAATTCTGGCTGACTCATTGCAAGCATCACTGAATTCCCACTGCATATTGCCATGTTCACTGACTGAGGTTTCTGCTGGAAATATCTGTTGCCTAGTTAAGGGAGTGTTCCCTGCTTTGAGAGCCTAGGCAACTGCATATGTGAAAGTTTCTGGTTTCCTGGGATTACAAATTAAATGTCAGGGAAGATAAAAATTCTGTGAAAGGATTCCAAAAAGCAGTGCAATGAATTAGATAAGGAGAAGAATCCCTGTTTGGCTTGGGAAGCGCTTTCATTGAAGCCACTAATAGATAAGTCTTAGATGATGGCATTCCCCTCATCCATAGCTCCTCACCTATTACAGTAAAATTAGATGTTGTGCTGGTTGAAAATCATGCACTCTCTCTCCTGAGTAAGATCAGGAATCAGAATAGGCTGTGTTTTTACCATTAGCAAGTTATATTTACATTCTCTTTGATTCTATTTCTTCATCTGTAATATGACACTAGAAGAGTAATAAAAGACACAGCAAAATTTAAACATGATAAAGCTAACATTTTTGACTGCTTACTATGTGCTAGGAATTGTTCCAAGTACTTTTAATGTAATATTTAGTCTTCACAACACAATGAAACATTCCAGTTTTACAGATGAGAAAATTGAGGCATAGGGAAATACATTTCTCTAGGACTCAGAGGTACTAAGTGCTGAAAATGTTACTAATGTGCTTAAATGCCTCTCTAAGATTTGGTACTTGGCATGGTAAAAGTTCAATACTGTGAACTGATGTTATATGGCTGCCTTGCAGTATAGTGTAGTTGTTAGGATTAAGAAGAAAGTCTTTTGAAAATAAAATAATAGCATGTAAGTAGCATTTCTATAAGGGAAATGCTATCACTCATTCCTCTTTGTGCACTCTTAGCTTGCCTGGTGTTTGCAACCACATCCTAATTCTTCTTCCTCTAGAATGTTCCCTGACCTCACAATGCTGTGAGAATGATATTCTAAAATGCAAACCAGAAGGTGGCATTCCATGACTGAAAGCAAATATGCAATACATTCAACTCCTATAATGTACTATAAAGGTCTTTCAACATGCTGTGGTTAACACCCACTTCTCCAGTCCCTCTGGGGCTCCATGTTCACTAACATACTTTATTTAAGCTCTGTTAAAATACTTACTTCGTTATCTATGGCATCACAGATGCCATAACTGTATCACATTACTTTTTGGCTGGACACATTTGCACATGTTATTTCTTGGACGTAGAATATCCTTGCACCATTTTCATGCCAGGTCAAGCCATGCTCACCTTCAAAACTACGTGCCTAGTGTGGTACAATATTTTTAATGAACATTAGATAATATGCAAAGTGACTGGTCTACAAATAATATTTTTGCAAAAGGAACTATCTCATCTTTTGTTCAGTGTTTTTATTTTCTGGGTCGAATTCCCTCACTCCATTCTTTGTTCCTCGTTTTATTCACACAGGCCCCCTGGTTATTTTCTATTTGACTTTTATCCTTCTGTTTGGTACACAATTCAGGTTCTCCTAACTCCAGGATTCAGCTTCCTTCCCAGCTACATCATTGTTCCCCTTATTCACAGGCAACCATCATGGTAATACCTCTTTGGGCTCCTGCTACTTTCAGGACCTCCCCTCACCAAAGTCTGGAGGTTAAGGCCTGGCATTTTAGATCTAAGGTCAACTTCTTTTGAGAAGTCTTTTCTGATCTCTCTAGGAAAAGCTGCGCTCTCCTCCTATGGAGTTGGTTCATTGTTTTACTATAGCATCCATCTTGTTGGATGACTAATATGTACTGATTCTGTATCCAGAGCAGAGTGGGCCTCTAGAAAGCAGCAATAATGTTCTAACTATTCCTGTTCCAGGCCTTGCCATTTAGGTTTGGATGAACCACTTAACCTTCTTTTAGTTTCACTTTCCAAAACTATGAATTGTTATAATAATATTCTGCAGAGCTATAACAATTAGGTACTATGTAAAAAGAACATAGAATAGTGTCTGCACATAGTAAGAACTAATATTTGTTAGCCAATACTATTATCTAAATTCAAAGAGACACTGGATAATTTCCTCAAGACTGAAGGTGAAGAGGAGGAAGACGGTTGGCTTTGCCTTCTCAGCTTACTCAGAAGCCACTACTGATCAAACATTAACTATGGCATCAGCCTTAACCATCAGAGTGAAGGATAAGGATAAAGAACCAGGGTTATGAATTTGTTTCATTGCCATCGTATCAGTACCTAGTGCGTCCGGAGTAGATACTGGGTACCTATGACACCTGTGATGTCCAGCCTTCCATAGCCCATCTTTGTGGTGCTGGCTATTCACTTTGCTGTTTGATTGTCTCCATAGGACTTCCACGAGGGTTCCCTATGTCCTTGTCAAAGGGTATACCCCTTTTGACCCCTGACCTGGACTTTGCCAAATCTCTTCTCTGAAGGCCAAATCTGGTCTTTTCTACATCATGGCTGAATGCTCCCAAAAGCCTGTTTATTCTACCATTTGAGCGCTATCAATTGGACTACTATCTGGGGAGGACACAGCCCTATAGCCCAATTTGTGTCCTCAGCCCTGGCTTGTCCTCCTCACTCCCCTAGTGACGCTTCTAAGTTTCCAGAATTTCTTGCTACTCAGAGTTCATATGAGTTATGTGAGAGGATGACTCATATTTTTGTAAGAGTCGAAAGACTGATGACAAGCAACTAGATTCTGATATTCCATCCCTTCCTTCCCAAGCCAATGTATAAATTCTGATGGTACATTTATTGGCAAAGGCTCTCCCTTCACTTCCTATTTCTATGTGCTTAGAGACCATCACTGCATCTCGCAAAAAAGGAAGTTGTTTGATCAAGCTCCTCACTTTGGTTGGTTCGTTCAACTGCCTTTAAAAAAAAAAATGGAAAAGAAAGTGTTTTTTCTCTTAAACCTGGATATCGATACAGGCTATCAGTTTGAAAATAACTCATAGCAAGTACTGCTTATTAGTGTCATACACAAAGTCTACCTGATACCCAAATTCCTATCGTAAAATGAGATTTTGTGGCAGGAACATTTCAAAAAGAGCCTTTGTGTAATGCAAAGGGGTGTAACTATTAAATCAAAATGAATGACTGTTCACCCAGGCCCATCTTTCATATTCTTTCTAAAGATACTTTTGAACGCAGTGGGATGTATTCCTCTTTTGGCATAACTTTTAATACCTAGATTGCCTCTTTGCACTGTGCCAAATAGAAAACCTTCAGCCAGGGACAAAATCTCATCTGTAGAAATTATAATTTTGTGAATTTGTTGAAAACTCAAAGGAAAATTTTCTCTAAGCACTGGTCTACCAAAAGATCTTAAAAGGTAGATTTTTGGGATTTTTCCTGGTGAATTAAATTGTGCACTGGACTATGTGACTTACTGCTTGAACAATTCAGCTTGTGCTCTTATTGATAAGAACTGAAGAAAAATATGAATCATAAAAAAATGACTTCAGAATTAAGTAACCAAATATAAGGATTGAGATAGGTAATAATGGAGTCCTATAATGGACTTATAAAACTACATGACAAAGCTCTCCTATATATGTGTCTATTTACTTTTATTCTGGGCTTTAGAAATTATCAGATGCGCCTGTAATCCTAGCACTTTGGGAGGCCGAGACGGGCTGATCACGAGGTCAGGAGATCGAGACCATCCTGGTTAACACGGTGAAACCCCGTCTTTACTAAAAAAAAGACAAAAAAGCTAGCCGGGGTGGTGGCGGACGCCTGTAGTCCCAGCTACTCAGGAGGCTGAGGCAGGAGAATGGCGTAAACCCAGGAGGCGGAGTTTGCAGTGAGCTGAGACCTGGCCACTGCACTCCAGCGTGGGCGACAGAGCGAGACTCCATCTCAAAAAAAAAAAAAAAAAAAAAAAAAAAAAAACCCAGAAATTATCATTATCAGATGCTATTTTACACATGAAACTCACCTTTTTGGACTTTGAATCATGTTATTATTCTTGACTTTTAAACTAATTTGTCTTCTTTGGTTTTATGAAATCAGGATTAGCTTCAGCTATTCCTTTTCTCATTCTTCGTAGTTTGTCAGTCAACAAGTCCTGCTAGGTTTGTCATTGAAATGTTTCTTTAGTTCTCACTCACTTCCACCACAGCACAACACACAGACTCTCAAAACACATACCCTCCAGTTACATTACCAGTATTTTATTTCAGGGTCAACAAACAACTGCCTGTGGGGGAGTATGCCAATTGTTTTTGCTAATAAAGTTTTATTGGAATACATCCATGTTCATCTGTTTATGCATTGTCTGTGGTTTCTTTGGCATTACAGTGACTGAGTTGAGTAGTTGCAAAGTCTAAAATATTTGCTATCGGCTTTCCACTAAAAATGTTTGATGACCCCTGTTCTAGTTAATGCTTGCATCACTTGGGTAATTGTAGACAGTCTTCACATTGGTTTCCTTGATGCTACTCACTCTAAAACTAATCAATTAATCATACTGATGTCAAAATCACTTTCTCTCTCAAATTATAGCAAATTCCATCTAATTCTTCAAGGTCCAGATTACCTTTAATCATAAATTTAGGAACTAAAGATACAAAGGTGAGCAAAATAAGCCAGATTCTTTTTCTCACAGCTTTTGTTCTCTATTTTAGAACAGATGATAGGCAATCAATCAGCAATGACATAACTGTGTAATCCGTACCTTGACAGGTATGATAATCTAGACAAACTGCCTAGATTTAAATACTGGCTCCATTCTATGCCAACTGTGTAACTATGAGACATTTACTAACTTTTAACCTCGGTTTTCTTATCTCTACTATGGTTTTGGTCATCAAATGAGATCATTCACGTCAAGCATGTGATATTATGTCTGATGCATACAAAATAGATTTAAGCAATAATTATAGAGAAATTATAACTTTGGAAATAGTAAGCAGAAATATTTAGGTTTGCCTTCAGTGTTGTGGAATAACTGGTATGACTGATGTTTACACTGAAATCCAAGGGTAGGTTAGCAATAAGAAAAGTAACAGTGTTCTGGGAACTGGGATTGGTACATGCAAAAATTTGGAGGAAGAAAATTTTCTAATTCCCTGAATGCTAAGTAATTGCTGTCATCTCTGTGCTCCCTATAGTACTATATTTATATTGCTAATATACCTGTTACCACATCATGTTACAGTTGTGTTTTTGAGGATATAGCCTAGTCTTAAATTTTCATTTTTATATTCCCAGCACTTATAAGCGGCTTAACACATAACACAAACACTCAAAAAATTTGTTTTGTAAAAGGCCGCAAAAGTCAAACAGCATGATCTTTTGAACAAAAAAAAAAGCCGAGGCTTAATTTCAGGTCTGCCATTAAAAGGTGGATGACTTTGAACACATTGAATGACTTCTCTGACCCATGGGTGACTTAGTTCTCAAATGTGGAAAGGAACACCTGCTACACAGATTTGTAAGACTTAATTAGAGAGCACAGGAAAAGCTTTCGTTGTGTCTGCACATAGTAGGTATCATCGATAATGAAGCTTTTATTAATTTGGACTCAGGGTAATAGCACAAACTCTTTTAGAGGTTAACTGAGCAACTGAGAGATACCAGCTGACTTCACAAACATGCAGTCCAGGTAAACGAACTAAATATCCAGGTTTTTGGCCTACTTCTTTTTATTGTATCCAACAAATTTTTATGGAGTATGTACTCTGTGGTGGGTACCTGACAAGGTGCCAGGAGATTTGTATGGAACAAGACATGTCCAACCCCTGCCTTCTTGGAGCATACAGTTTAACACAACATGATTGTCAAACATATCATGCATTTTGTCTGAGATCATTTTTTTTAAGCATTGTGTAAGTAGCCTGTGTAGTCCCTTACTTAGAGTAAGTGAACTCTGAGTGCCTTTAATTGAGAGGATACTGAGAAGAGCCAGAAGTGGTATATTTAATTAAACTGGGCCAACAAGAATGAGTATTTGTTTCTTTTTTGTTTTTGTTTTTCTGCTTATATTCCCAGAGAGTAGCCAATACAAATATAGTGATTACTCACTCTGGCATCAATCCCACCACGTAAGGCCTTGACCTCATTGAAACCACCTTCCCTTCTAATATGCAGGTTTCTCTGTACCTCCTTCTCACTAGTCTCTACACATGACAATCTGATAATAAACTAATTAATAAATATCATTTGAATAATATATGTCATAAAAAGTAAAGATCAAATAAAAATAGCTAAGAATGATAGTGACCACTCTTAACTTTTTTTTTTTTTTACCACAATCCAGGCATTTTATATTACTCCTAGTCCTCAAAAACTATCACAATTTAGAAATTATTAAATTCATTTTGCAATTAGAAAACTAAGTCTCAGAGAGGTTAGCTGGCTAAACTCATCTACTGGGTGAGGGAGCACACTTGGATTGTAGTATAGATTCACCTGAGCCTGAAAGCTATGCACTCTCCATGGTGCAACACCTCCTGTGAGAGGCAGAATAATAGTCTCCAATGTTCACATCCCAATTTCCAGAACCTGTGTACAAATGGCAAAGGGGAATTAAGTTTTCATATGGAATTATATTGGATGATCTGGGTAGCCTAATGTAATCACAGAGGCCCTTAAAAGTGGGTGAGGAAAGTAGAAGAGTAGGTAAGAGTACACTTCCACCAGTGGTATCTAAGAGTATTATTTTACCGTAGTCTTTTCAATGTGATGGATAGGATTACCTTGCTTATCATTGTTAATCTGCCAGGAATAGAATGGATGCTAGTTACTTCAATGTGTGTTTATTTAATTAGACATTAATTCTTTCAACAAGTGCTTGTCAACAAATATATTTTTCAATAAAAGCAGTTTTTATGAGATAAGATATGATGTGGGGATTCAACCCACTTTTGCTAGCTTTGAAGTTGGAGAAAAAAGCCACAGGCTAAGGAATGCAGGCAACCTCCAGAAGCTGGAAAAAGAAAACAAATAGATTCTTCCCTAGAGTTTCCTGAAAGGAGCATGGCCCTACTGACACGATGATTTTAGCCCAGTGTGAAGGTTAATTTTATTTGTCTCTCTAGACAATATAGACTAATACACACTGTGAGACCCATGTCAGGCTTCTGGTCTATAGGTATTAGAAGATAATAAATTTATACGGCTTAAGTAGCTAAGTTTAAGGTAATCTGTTATGGCAGCAGTAGAAAACTAGTATCCCACCTTTGTAGGCACAAAATGATTAAAAAACATATGCCGGAAAATGATAGAGTTACATCTTGTTGTCCTGTTGGAAAGGAATTTAGAGGATCAAAACTTAGAAAAAAGATGCATTCAGTGTCAATTTTGGTATATGAGTAAGACTTCATGTAGAAATAAAGAATTTCAAGGATGAATTTAAATCAAGGCTTATTAAAATAGAATGTGATTACATATTATAGCCTGGAGTTATAACTGAAAGGAGAGAAGAGAAGGAAGGAGAAAGAAACTAAAAACAGGAAAGGAAAGGAAAAAAACTTTCAACTGTGTTTCTTTAAAAAAGAAAACAGATTCGTGTAACTTATTTTAATTATTGAGAAGGAAGCAGCATGAAAACAAGAATAATAGAGCAAGAAATATCTTTTATCATTGCTTTCAGTTCTGGATCTTTGCATTACATTAATTCAATAGAGGTTTTTGTTCCCTCTATGTCTTATTCAAACAATCATTTTAGCTTTTTGAAAAATAAATAATACAAACAGGCTTTGTGGAGATCTTGCACTTACTCATGAAAATAATAGACAATACAAATAGGCTTTGTGGAGATCTTGCATTTACTCATGAAAATAATAGACAGATCTGAATTATTTATAAAGCCAATTAATTTTACAAAGACACTGAATGGCAGGTAATGGCGAAGGAGGGATTTGCTGGTAATTTAGTTTAAAAAAAAATTGTGAAGAAATCTGTGCCAGGTTTTAAAACTTAATTAGTCTGTGGTGCGTTAATAGAAACGCTTGAAAAGAAGCCCGTTTGGTGGTAACTTTGATTAAAGTGGGAAAGCTGCAGGCAAATCTAGTATCACAATACTGCCTGCAAGCCCTTTTGGGATTTTGCTTGCAAACAAATGTAAAGATGTGTGATTATGTGAACATTATTCTGAATTATATTCCAGGAAAAAAAAAAAAAAAAAAAACTGAGTCACAAAAGTTGAGGGCTAGAAGGCTTGAAATAAGGTTGCAAAACTCTTAAGGTTTACTCGTTTTCCAGAATTTCAGAGAAAAATTGTTTCTTCTCACTTGAAACATTCCTTAGGTTGTCTATTCTTTGCTAGGGATGACTGTTGTGAGTTTAAGAAAACATCTAGCATGATGTCTTTGCAATAATAGCTTTCTGTACTCTTATGTTTCAGTTGAAAATTTTGATTAATAAGGTGCTGGAGTCTTTTTCTAGATTGAAACAGTAAAACAAGCATATGTGGAAAAAGAACTAACAGTACCAATGTGCGCTCAGTGAAAAGTAAATTTTCCACTATACCAGGCCCCTGCTCCACCTCCCAATGGCTATCAATGTCACCAGTTTCTTAATCAGCTTTCTGAAAATAGTGTGCTTATACACAAACCACTTATCCATTTATTTGACACATATTTTTACAATGAGCAGTATTCTACATCTTGCTTTTCTCATTTAACAATGCATTTCAGAGATAATTTGATATCAGTACTTACAGGTTTTACTTCACACTTATCAACAAAGGGAAGTTGTTCCATTTAATAGATATATCATAATCTATGTAACTAGTCTTCTATTGATAGGCATTTATATTATTTCCAGGATTTTACCATCACAAAAAAACTCCATAGGGAATGTACTTGAGCATATGTTTCTGTACTCATATGAGTATGTCTGTGGGATACCTTCCTAGAAGTAGACTATCTTGACTAAAGCAAATAGATGTTTAGCCTTTTAACAGAGATTTCTAAATTGTTCTCCAAGAGATTGTTCCAATTTACATTTCTGCCAGTGTTATCTAAGAATATTATTTTGCTGTAGTTTTTTTAATGTGATAGATATGATTAACCTTGTCTATCATTGCTAATCTGTCAGGAATAGAATGGGCACTCATTACTTCAATATGTATCTATTTAATTGGAAATTCATTCATTCAACCAGTGCTTCTCAACAAATAAATTTTTCAATAAAAACAATTATTATGAGGTAGATTTTTCCAGTTATCTATTGCTATAGACAACTATCCCAAAACTTAGTAGCTTCAAATATTTTATTACTATTTTATCTCATGATGCTGTGGGTTGGGATTTCAGAGAGAATGCAATGCACAGTTGGTACCTGTACACAAAGTACAAATACAAACTGTGTTAAGTGCTATAAAATGTATACAACAAGATCTTCATCTGGTCTCTGGGATTAGGGCAAGGTTTCCTTGAGGAATTGAAATTTGAAATGAGATCAGAAAAAAAAAGAGGAATGAAGTATGTAAAGAGCACCAAGGCAGACAGCAGGGCTTTAGGGAAAAGGTGGAGTGGGAAGAGAGGAGAGTGATAAGTAAGGCATGTATTTCAGGGAAAGTCTAGAGCATTTACAAATTCTGTAAAATGGGAGAAGACATGATGGTTCAAGGACCCAAAACAAAGTCAAGTGGCTACAGAGCACAGAGCTAGGAAAGAAGGCACAAAAGCCTTTCTTATGGGCCATCTTAAGGATTTGAGTCTTTATCCAAAAATCAGTAGGTAATAAATAACCAGGAATTGCTTTCCCACTCCAGGCTCTTGGTTTATTACTGTGTCCTCTCCCAACAACCCAGACTCTGCCCATGGTTCAGGCTCCTGAGACAATGTCTTCCTCCCACCCTTTCTAGTCTTCTGGTTGATTTATGGAAATAAATCAGGCAAAGGATTTGAGATGCTGGAAGAGTTCTCTTTCCAATGGTTACCCTATTAGGAGTTAGTGCAGGGAAGAGAAACAATTCCATGTCTTTCTAGAAGTAAGGGATTTAATGTAAGGAATTAGGTGCTTATAAAATGATTGGAAGGGCCATGGAGAAGAAAAGTCAGGAGGTCTACTAGTGAACTACTGATTGCAAGATCTATCTCCTGTAGGTGAAAACCATCAAGACTCTACTGGTGCTGTAATCACAGTCACAGCTGCCTCACACCCATGGAACACCAGAGCAAAGAGTGCAGTCATCTCCATCATGGACATTTGTTGGAACTTTGGGGAAATGACCCCCACATGCTTTCCGCCTCCCAAATCTTGAATGAGCACATTTCATTGACAAAAACCTAATTGCATACACAATCCTATTTGCAAGACAGCCAGTGCTAAATGGTTTTCTAGCTTGTAATTGCTGAACTATATGAAAGGCAGTGGGAATAAATGCTGAGAACCAACAAACAAGGTCCAATACATTCACTGAACCTCCGTTTCCTGAGAGAAACATTGAGAAATAAGCAAGGGATGAGAAATGAAGAATGAACCATAGTAAATACTCAATGATTTTCAGTAATAATTGAGGCTGTAGTCCGAGGAGATAAAAATTCAAAATGCGCAATACTGTGTTGGTCATTGTATGTACTTTTTGGATGGATGTCCCCAACAGATAGCACCTTGTTTCTCTAATCTGTTTGCAAAGAAGTTGAAAAATATTACAAAAAGTAAAAACACGGAGATCAAAATGTTTCGTTCACAATTCACTAAAAGGTAAACTTTTATGTGTAAGATTATGTTACAGTTGTGTTGTGTATGAGAGTCTTTTCATTATATCCAGAACTTTGATTCTTTGTCCAGTATGTGTAATTATTAAAGTAATCTAATTACCTTACCAGGTTTTGAGAAATAGTGTAATTGCCTGTAAATGAATATATCATAGTGGAGCAAACATGGTAATTAGAATGAGAAAATATGAGTTATTGTTCTTGTCACTTTCTTGAAAAGTCACAACCTACTGGTACTTCAACCTCCTCATACGTGAAATTAGAATTTGGGGGTTAAAAAATTTCCCAGGTACATCCTCTAAAAGTCTACTTTATTATTTTGTAATTTTATGGTTTCAGTAACTTGAGTTGGGTGCAGGCATAGCCATACTGAATCTTCCATTTTAGTTCGAAGTCTAGAAGTTTAGAAACTTTGAACTACTCTTCTCTTATTGCTTTAAAGAAAACAAACCTTTATAGGGCTACTTTTCTCTCCAACTCTCACTACATAGATTCTTTTTCATCCCTGAGGTAAAAAAACAATCAGCACATTATACTTGTTTTTCAAGAGGAAAGTTTGCCGTATTGGAAACATCCCTTTAAATCACCCTATGTAAACTTTCCCAGTGAGCAGAATGTCCAGTAATTCAGCATCCATAGCATAGTCTTCTTAAAATCTGTCACTGGGAATTGAACAATGAGATCACTTGGACACAGGAAGGGGAACATCACACACCAGGACCTATTGTGGGGTGGGGAGAGGGGGGAGGGATAGCATTAGGAGATATACCTAATGTAAATGACGAGTTAATAGGTGCAGCACACCAACATGGCACATGTAAACATATGTAACAAACCTGCATGTTGTGCACATGTACCCTAGAACATAAAGTATAAAAAAAAAAATCTGTCACTGGTAGTTTGCAAATACCATGCGAACAGTTGAGGGCCAAGTCCTCATTCAGGGCAATGCAACCATTTGACCTACAAGGACTCCATCCACATACATTCATTCAACTTTCTGTGAAGACTCTTGTGTCACAAACAAGAGATCTTTCTGCAGCGTAAGTCTTCTTATTTGAAAAACCAATTTCATGAACAATAAAATTTCACATTTTTTGTTCTTACCAATTACAATTGCTTGAAATGGATGCTGGGTTTCCATGAGCTGCTTTTTTAAAATACAAAGAATGAAGGCTTCCCAGGCATTGCTGGAGGTACCAGCTGTGGTCCTGCTATGAGGACTTGTATAGGGCTGTCTTGTTCTATAAAAAACAGTAAAAAATTTTGAATTTGTATTGGACATTTTTCCCTTCCAGCTGCAGAGTTATCTTATTTTTTTCTTAATGCAAATTTTTATGTTGATGCTTTTTCTATCTTTATATCCTTATTTGACCATTGGAGCAATTTATTGAATGTCATCTTTCTGGAAAGATTTTTGTCTTTCTAGAATTAACATGCTGAGTCAGAAGCTGTCCTATATATCCACAAAGCATAAACATCAAGATGCCTGACTATGTCAAGCCTACTCTGTAAGAGGAAGCGTAATGAGTCCAAATGCCTATCAATATTCTTATCTGTTTTCTAATGGGATATCTTATTTTTCTGCTGTATTAATTTTCCTTTTCAGATGTCTGAGGTTGTGCAACATTACTAATTCTGCCTATTTTAACTCAGTGTGTCTGTTTATCTGTAATGTCATTGCAAGTTTACCTGTAATGTCACCCAATATGACGGTATTTGAAGATGGGGCTTTTAGGAGGTAACTAGGTTATGACAGTGGAACCTCATTAAGGGGATTAATGTCCTTACAAGAAGAGGCAAGGAACTACCTCAGTCCCCTTCCACCGTGCAATGATACAAGAAGTCAGCTGTCTGCAACCTGAAAGAGATTCCTCACCAGAACCTGACCATGGTATCACCATGATCTCTTACTTCCAGCTCCAGAACTGTACAAAATACATTTCTGTTGTTGATCAGCCACCTATGCTGTGGTATTTTGTTATAGCTTCCCAAGCTGACTAAGATACTGACTTTAAAAAACGTTCAAAAGTAACTGGAAGGTTGAAGGAGAACCTGAAGGAGTCATGCAGACTGATGGCTGCTGAAAATATTTCCTGGGGACTGTTCATTTATTGAGCCTGTGCTCCATGTCATGCACTGTGCCACAAGCTGGGACACAACAATTAAGTCTGTGACCTCAAAAAGCTCACACCTAATGGGCAAATGAACAAACTGCTTCAGTAGAGTGAGGTGAGTGCCGCTTTGGTGAGGGATATATGCCAGGTGGTTGGAATAAGCAATAGTTGGCTTACATGTCACCAAGTAATTGGTAACATTTGTGCTGAATATTCAAATAGGATGTGGTGGCTTACCAAGAGGTCCAAAGCACAACAAAGGAAATATTCAATCAGTGGGGCCAGGGATGCAGAATTCTGCTCAGGAGAATAGCATATGCAAAACTGTGGAGAAACTTATCCTTAGAAAGCTATTAATGATTTGGCATCATTGGATACCAAGTTGAAGAACTACTTAAAGAGTTATAGGACTAAATAGATATATATCAGAACAGTGAGATTTATCCTCATTACTTTAGGAGCCACACTGGTTCTTTTCTAATTGAGGGTTTTCCCTTTCTTCCATTTATTTTCCTTCTCAAATCACTGATGTAATCATTAGGTTTTTAGAATTCTTCATGTTAAACTTTAATTTTCAAGTAAATGTTCAAAACCCTGGCTTAATAAGGTGGATACAGAAATGACAGTTGCTTTTTTGGGAAAGACAACACATGTCATTGTGACACTGTGAGGAGAGAGGCCTGGGGAGGGGTGAGAAATATTGAGAAAGAGTGGCTCAGAGGCAGTCAGAAATGACTCCTCATGGAGAGAATGGAAGCTTCCCAGAATTGCCCAAAATGAGTATAAGAACCAAGAGGGAAACAAACTGAGATCTCATTTTTCTAATGGAATGGTGGTATTCTGCTGTTGGAGCTGAAGAGACAGAATAGGAAATACTGCAAGTTGATAGATTCATGGAGTGAAATAGTATTCCATGCCTTCATGGAATCAAGGAAACGGAGAAAAGAGGTAACATTAGGGATAGAGTAATGAGGAAGACTCAAGGAAATGTGAAGGCTGAGGAAGAGGTAAAGGTTGAGGTAAAGCTCAAAGTTGGCTCAATGGTCAGATACAGAATGAGGTATTGGCATAATAATTAGAGATAATGTTTTAACACTAATGTGGCTATTATGACTCCAAAGAAAAAATACTACCTTCACATATTGCATCTGAATATTCCTTGACCTAAGAAATCAGTAAAGCAGAGATCAGTGAGGGTTTTCTGCCCAGAATCAAAATTTAGTGTATGTTCTTTTGTGAGAAAGGGACACATTAAGTAAAATATTCCTAAAGATTTTCTCATTCAGAAATCTAGCAAAAGAAAGAATTTAGTGTCTGTACTGGAGTCCTGAGAACCACAGCAAGTAGATCCCAAATTTCCAGCCAGGAAAGCACAAGCATTTGCAGGTCAAGTGATTAGTTTTACAGAGTAGAGATCATCAAGAGTTTCCAACATATAAACATAGTCTATATATTGAGTGTTAATAAATGTGCTTTGTAGTATTTCTGTTAACTATACTCCTTAATATAAATTTATGTTCAGGGTGCTTATCTAATATTTCAGGTTTTCCCAGGAATACTGGCAAACTATGGGGTAGATTTCCAACTCCATTTTTTTTCATGAAAGTAATTACATAAGAATTCGTGAACAATATTATTGTTGAAACTACTATATAATTTTGTTTCCATTGTGAGCAAGTATACTATACTGATATAGATGTGAATAGGCAAGCATTTTGAAGAACCAGGAAATCATGTAATAAGAATTGAAGAAAATTTTTGTTTAATCCTAAGAGATTTAGCAGAGCTCTAGGGCGATGAGTCAGTAATGGAAATTCTGAAGAGGAGTTAGCACAATGGTTTACGAGAGGTAGTACGAAAACCAGAGCTCTGGACAGGACTGTTTATAACCCAATAAGGCAAGAGAATGTCTGAAGTTAGGAAAAGAAGTTGGTTAAAAATCTGAAAGTGATTGTCATGGTTTTAAGCAGATTTAAGATCCAAAGTTATTAATAACAAAATAGGAGTCATAAACCAACAGTCCTTGTAGAGAACAGAACAAGAGAAAGGATGAGCTCAGATGCATTCCTGAAATTTTGCTATTATGATTCTAGCTTGATGTTAATGCCTTTGAGGGAAACTGAGATGCAGCACAGAGCTTTGTAACCAAAACTATTCACTCTTTAAGCAGCCTTCTCAAAAGGTTTATTCAACTGTATCTTTACCAAAAAGAAGTAGCCTCAGACAGTTTCTTCATGGGTACTACTCAAGATGTCTCCATGGATAATATGAAGCCAAGGTAAAAGATCTCTTTGTTAGAAGGCTATGGGTGACTAGTCACATGGGCAAGGTGGCATAGGGCATGGAGCAGGACTCGGGAGAATGGGTACCTCCTTTGATTCTTGCTGCAACCGGTCAATAACAGATGAGACAGATGAACCAAGAACTTCCATTTAACATTTCATGGAAGTCCTTATGGGAATGAAATAAGCCAGGCACAGGAAGACAAACATCACATGTTCTCATTCATATAAGGGAGCTAAGAAAGTGGATCTCATGGAGGTAGAGAGTAGAATGGTGGTTACCTAAGGCTGAGAATGGGAGTGGGGTGGAAGAAAGAAGAGAAGTTGGTTAAGGGTTACAAAGATACAATTAGAGAGAAAAAATATTGATAGTACAGTAGGGAAATCATAGTTAACAATAACTTATTGTATATTTTAAAATATCTAGAAGAAAAGAATTGTAATGTTCCCAATACACACAAAAAAGACAAATATTTGAGGTAATAGATACCTCAGTTACCCTGATTTGCTCATTACACATTGTATCAAAATAGCACCTGTATCTCAAAAGCATGTACAACTATAATATACCAATTTTAATTTTTTAAAAATTCACAGAACATAATGTGCAGCGATTCACATTTTATTTATTTTTGAAGTGTTGTACCATCACATATTTATAAGGAGGAAAAATATCTTAAATGTAGTAAGCAGTAAAAGCCTGACAGTCTCTTGAAGACAGCCAGAGTCACATAGTAATGGATCTTCCATGTTAACACTGAAAATGCCTGGCGAGAAAGTACTTCATCACTAAGACGAGGATTTTAAACTCGGCATCGCCACCAACACTTTACTTTGATTAGAGATTCTGTCAATAGGTTTGATCAATGTTCTGCTTGCTAGGTGGTACCTCCTAAATTCTCATTTGCAGCTGTCACTTTTTAGGGAATTGCAAACTCTCAGATCATTAAAATGGCATGCCATGTGACTCAGATTTGACAGACAATCGCTTACTAAAAATATCTGTCCTGATCAGTGCTGATGTTCTAAAAGGATATTTTCAGCTTCTTGTTCTCTCTGCCTTTCTGTGATGACACTGTGCCCGGTGAGTTAAAAGCAACAGAAGAAAGAGCATTATTAAAGGCAGCAGGTTATTGTAGAACATGGCCTGCCAATGGGGATTTGGGTCGGAAGCAGGAGCTCATGCAGCCCTGTAAAGGTAATATCTCTGCTGATCCTTGTAGCCCATGGACCTGTCACTGCATACTCCCACGCTTCTCAGACAGCCATAACTCTTCTCTCCAAATGGCCTTTAATTAGAACTGCTGTCGCTGTTGCTTGGTTGGGTAGGTTTGATCTTACTTTGTTCAAGGCCATTATAATCTCTTGAGGTTCATGCTCAATTGGTGTGTCAGAGATCAGGGCCTTGCGTGATTTCTCAAATTGACAAGTAGTGATGGTTATGGGCTGGGATGGCTAGAGACATTGTGAGAAGTGGGTCTCAAGACATCATTACAAGGTTAATCTATGGTGTTCTCAACTCTCCTATTACATATGTCCTGGGTTTTAAACAGGATGGGTAGCAAACGGCAGGGTAGAAATTGGCTTTATAAGCTGCCTTCTTTTGTGGAATTCTTCTTACATGATCTGCCCACTTCGGGATTTGGAATTTTAACTGTAGTTGTCGTTGTGACTTACCCATTCCAGTATCTACCTTTAGCTATTGCTGAAAGAGTTGCTTTACAGACATTCTTGATATTTCTGTTGAGAAATATCTATTTCCAAACTGAATACCACACCAATGAAGACTACCCACTGAATAGAAATAAGTTGTTATTGCTCCTTATGTCATATTTTCAAAGACCATTTCTTTACTCTAAATCTAGAAGCCCAAGATTGTGCTGCTTAAATATTTCACCCTCATCATATACATGCTATTTTTGCTGACACTTTGTTCTGCTACTTTGTTGTAAGTGAATGCAGTGAAAATGTAATTGACATTTTTTTCTTTCTACCATGACTGTTCAGTCATCTAGAATTACATTGAACGATGAACCCAATCGATAAGTCAGGGCCCAGTGTCTACCCAGATTTCTTAGTTAACTGAGGCACGGACAGAGAACACGGTTCTCCAATATAGTTAGTATTGGATTGAAGATTTGCTTTTAACTCTCTGATAAGTTAAAGATAAGGCCTATGGCTCTGTGTAATCTCTTGAGTTATAAAATCCTATTTGCATTTCCTCTCTTCTGGTCAATTTCATATGAGTGTATTTTTAAATTGGATCCTTTGCCCAGCACTCCACATGAACTGGAACTCTTCCTGAAATCTCTCACCTTCTCGTGGGAACTCTGACCACTGGGTCGCTCCCATATACTTCCTCTCTTAAGGATCTGTATTCCACTCTAAGTTACTCTGTAATTGGTCAGAATCTTTCTGCAGTCTGGAATTTCTCACCACAACATTCTCTTATAAAATTAAATTCTTCTAACTATCTTCTCCCATTGATGAGGGCCCCCAACACTTGGCTTTGTAAAATTCCCGTTTCTCTCACCAGCCTCAGCCTGATTTTTCCAGCCCATGCAATAATCTGGAGGGACTGAGGCTACATCTAATTCTAGAATGCTCTGCTCCCCATTGGTGAGTTTTGCTAAGGTTCTAGAACACTTCATACCCAAACCTCCTTTCAGTATAATTCATTACTGATACCACCACCAATGCTATAGGACTGGGGAAAGAGGGAAGGATAATTTAGTTACATTCTGTAAAGGCTTCTTAAAATTTTTCTGCAGAACTATATTAAATCACAATTTCTTTTTCTTTTTGTTTGTTGAAATTTTTAACTTAATTTAAATTTTTGTTTCAGTAATACATGTATATTGTTCAAAATGTTAGTTAATACTTCGAGGCTGACCATGGAAAAGCAGGAGTTTCTTTCTCTAAATATCCTTTCATCCGATTCTCACTGCATGAGGACAATCTCTTTAACTTTAAGCACATTTCACTGTTTCTTCTGGTATTTAATACCATATTTCCAAAATTAACTATCTATTGCTGTTTCTTGCTTTTTCCGGTTTTGAGGTTATTTATGCATTTTGAACTCATGGAAGATGAGGCTTAAGGGGTTCTCACTTCCCTCTAGTCACCGTAGTCTCACCCAAGTTTTATTCCACGCCTCCTCTGAGTATATATCTGTCACCATTCAGATTGAACAAAAATGTAGTATGTTTATTATTCTGACTCTCAACTCTGTTCACACCTCAACTAAGGGGCATAATATGATTATATTTTCTTTCTTCAAGTTTTAATTTTTCCTGAAGTGGCTAATTGTTCCTTTTCTTTGTTTGTTCAGTTTTCTTTTTATGTACCATGAATTCATGTCCATACTCTCCAATACAACAATGAAACACCTCTCAATTATGTCAAAGTGGTAGGGCAATCTATTGTCCTATTTCTTTTAATATTAATATCCCCCCTGGAGCCCTCTCTTTTTCTTTTCTAATCTGGTCAATCTGTACTCTGGTTTTACTGCACAGCTGCCACCCTGGGATTTCCTTTCACTTTCCTTCTAGGATTCCTCTAACTTATACACTGTTTCCTGGATCCTATATCTTCATCTTCTTGGTTTACTCCATTCATTTTGGTAGAACATATCCATGGTAGAGAGATTCTAAGTTACTGCCATTATTCCTACATCCTGATATTCATGCCATTGCATTGGTGGGGATGTAGAAACTTGCTTTTATCCCATCTAATATGGCAAAGAAGACAGATTGTCAGTTACATGATTATATTACATAAAACTGTAATGCATAATGCTCGTCTTACTAGAAGGCTCTCTTTCTTACTGGCTTGAAAAAAAAAAAAAAGCTTCCATATTGTGAGGTGTACTATGAAGAGGGTCACATAGTGAGGTGGTGAGGGCAGCCTCTGGCTGACAGTCAGCAAGAAACTGAGGTCCTCAGTTTGACATCCTGCAGGAACTGAATGCTGCCAACAAACATGAGAATGTGGGAGCAAATCCTTCCCAGTCAGACCTTCAGATGAGAATAAAGTGTGAGCTATCATCTTGGCTATAGCCTTGCAGAAAACCCAGCTAAGTCATGCCCAATCTTCAGCCCCAAAGAAAGTATTGAATAGTTAAAATATGCAGTTTTAAGTCACTAAGTTTGTGTTAATATTATTACACAGCAATAGAAATGAATATAAATTTCAGAACCTGGAAATGGGGTATTGTTGTAATAAATATTAAAATTTGTGGAAAGGACTTTAGAACTCGGCAGTGGATGGAGGCTGGAAGAATTTTTAGAAGAATAGCAGAAAAATATTGATAGACTGTTATAAATTTAGACTTTAAGGATTCTGCCAATGAGGTCTCAGAGCCAGTGAGTAACGCATTATTGGAAACTGGATAAAGGAGCATCCCTTTTATGTAGTGGCAGAAAGCTTAGTGAAATTGTAACCTGAAGTCATGTGGGAAGGAGAACATGAAAGTAATAGATTTATTTAACTAAGAAGATTTCCAAACAAAGTGTTGAAGTTTCTTTCAACCTAGTATCTTCATGCCACTTATGGTAAAATGTGAGAAGACAGACACACTTTGAGGGAAGACAGTAAACAAAAAGAAAACAGAAATTGATTATTCTGAAAAATTTTAGCCTCTCCATATGTCAAAAGGCATTAAAATTAAGAGATGGCTTCCAAGCACTGTCAGAAAAATATAGTATAGACAAAAATCCAAGGGTATGCCTATATAATTTTTTATTAAAACTTCAGATCAAAGGATCATAGTAATGCTCAATCACACAAGGAGCCCTTGAAAGAGACTAAGAGTATGCTCCTTGGAATCTTTCAATCAAACCATACGGCATTTAGAAATATTAAGGGTATTTTCCCTCACCTATCTCAGAAGGAATCCAAAGTGCAGAAGAACTTGAAACAAAATGTGGCTTTTGCCTAATGGAGTGGACCTTAGAAGATTTAAACATTTTTGAAAATGTTATTTCAGCAAAACCACTGCCAGCTTGAACTGAAAGGTAGAGGGACAGTGTCAAACACAAAGAGGCTATCAAATACTTAAATTATATGGCAAGAGGCAGGCTAATATAACTGCTGAGTAACAAATGCTTGTTATACTTTTCTTGACTCAGAGGGTAGAACTAAAAGTCCAGAACCAGGGAAAATAGTTCCTAGATCTTGAAAGCTATTCAAGAAACTCCCAACATTTGTGAAGCTGGCTTTTAGAATTGCTGTGATTCAGTGATTCTCACATACTTATTTATCCTCCTTTTTAAAATGAAAATGTCTATAGCTGTTATCCTATGCCTATCCCATCACCATAATTGGAGTGTGCTGGCGGGAAGGTAACTTGTCTGTTTAGTTTTTGCAGATCCATGCATCAATAGGAACTACACCCAAGGAAACTCATCCATGCCTGAACTTAATTTATATAATGAAATTCTGAACTTTCAATAGATGCTCTAATAGGTTGAGAGTTTTGGAGATCTTGGGAGGGAATGAATGTATTTTGCAAGGGGAAGGGACATGAATCACTGAGGGCCAGATGATGGACAATGGCAGACAGACTCTAAAAATGGCCCCATGATCTCCACTCCTGGTATCCACACCTTCTATAATCCCTTCCCCTTACTCAATAAAGTATATAAGAAGGACAGGTTTTCACTTCTGTTATTACATTACATACAATTGTAGTACCTGTCTTGCTGGAAGACTTCTCCGTTCCTGGCTTTAAAGAAAAAAGTTACAAATTGTAAACAGCTGCCCCATGAAGAAGCCATGTTACAATGAACTGAGGAAAGCCACTGGCCAACATCCAGCAAGAATCTGAGGCCCTCAGTCTGCATTCCTCAAGAGACTGAATGCTGCTGACAAAAATACAGGAGGAAGTGGATCCATCCCCAATCAAGCCTCTAGATAAGAACCCAGTCTTGACCAAAACCTTGATGGTAACTTTGGAGAAGACTCAGCTAAGCTAAGCCTGGACCCCTGACTCACTGAAACTATGGGATAATAAATGTGTGTTGTTTTAAGCCAATAAATTTGCAGTAATATTATTATGCAGCAAAAGTTAACTAATTTGTTATCTTTCAGTACCTTATCCTTGATTGACGTTTGTTCTGTACAAAATTGCACACTTAAAATAGCTATATTTTACTCAAATTTTTGAAAAATAATATTGTCTTCTAACCCATATTGTTGTTATTTAGAAATCTGATACATTATAATTTTTGAACCCTTGTATCTGTTCTCTCTCTCTCTTTTTTTCTATTATAAGCTTCCAGGATTTTTGGTTGATGCCAAATGTTTAGAAAGATAATGTTCATTGATGCAGGTCATTTGGGTGGCCTCTGCCAATTTAGAAACAGATGTCCATCAGTTCTGAGAAATTTCTTTTTTTAAATGCTAATTTCATCTTTTTTTTTTTCTAATTTTCTGTTTCTAGATCTCCTATTAACCACCTTCCTGAATCAATCTTTAGATTTTTGTATTTTTTCTCTACTATTTTCCAAAGTTTTAATCTTTTTATTTTCTTGGACCTTTTCTTGACTTTATCTGCCAGACTATTTGTGAAATGTCTTATTTCTGTTGTCATGTCTTTAATTACCAAGTATTCTTTAATTTTTATAAATATTTTTTCATTTTATTCTAGGTGTTATGCCTCTCACCAGGCAATGAAATAATGACTGGCCCAGTGTGGTTTGTACTTGAGCTATGCAAATTAAAAGATGGTCTATCACAGCACTACTCCTCAGAACTATGAAGTCCTCACATGCCTTATTATTTTTGACCTCATTTGATCATAACACATGTTCTTCCAGGTCACCAAGGGTAAAATTCCTGGTGACAGTAGACATGGAGTTTGGAGTCCATGAGATCTGGGCTTGGGTCCTGGTTTTGCAACTTAATAGCTATGGCATCTTGGATAAATTCTTTAAATTCCCTAATGTTCCAGTTTCCTCATCCATAAAATGAGACCAGTGATTTTGGAGGCCAAGGCAGGTGGATCACAAGGTCAGGAGTTCGAGATAAGCCTGGCCAACCTGGTGAAACCCCGTCTCTACTAAAGATACAAAAAAATTAGCAGGGCGTGGTGACTCCCACCTGTAATCCAGCTACTTGGGAGGCTGAGGCAAGAGAATCGCTTGAACCTGGGTGGCGAACGTTGCAGTGAGCTGAGATCATGCCTTTGCACTACAGCCTGGGCGACAGAGAGAGACTCCATCTCAAAAATAACAATAATAATAATAATAATAATAATAAAAAGAAAAAAGAAAATGAGACCAGTGACTTCAACTGGCTAGTGTTAGGTTGAATCAATATAATTCCTATCAACTTCTTAATACACTGCAGGGTAAGTGAACGATAAATGTGTCTCTTGTTGGTGGTGGTGCAGCCCTTCAGAGTCAGCTGGAGAAATACTTCACAAAGTTCTCCTTGACTGTCTTTATTATATAATTAGTTTTTGTTTCTCTATGTTTCTACTTCACTAGTTCATGCTTCCCTTATATAACCCTTTTTGTCTTCTAGTTTCATACTCTAAGCTCCTTGAGGGAAGGCCTTATGCCTTTTCATTCACGTATTTCAATGCCTAATACAGTATCTGCATCGAACTAATGCTCAGTACATAATTTTTGAAAGAACCCTCAAATGAATTTTACATCTTGTGAACTGAAATTTGTTCTTAGTCAATTTTTTCTCTGTATCTGCATCCACACTTGCATCTGAGACTGTAGAGGCATTGTTGATATAAATAGCTTTTAGCAGCTTAATATGCTATAAGCCACAAGGGAGATAACTCTGAAGCAGAATTGCCTACAAGCACAAATTTCACTAAAATTGTGTTCAACTCAAGGACATAATTTATTTCTATTCTTTGTATATACAAAGATGTAAATGAAGCACCAAAATAACTCTTTGTATTAAAGAAAAATCATTTTTTTAGACCTAACTGAAGACCCACCTCTCCCAAATGATTTTCTGGGCAAAGCATACCCAACCAGATTTTCTTTCCTCCTTCCCTTCCCTGTCTATGTTCTTCCTTTCTCATATATTTATTGTGCCATTACACTCAGCATCCGAGGTATTACGGCAGGTGCTAAATATTAAGTCATAAACTCAATAGACATAATGTCTGCCTCTGCAGAGCTCACTTTATAGTGAGGGACTCAGGCAATTGTCCACATGTGGGTCACTTTGGACTTTGATAGATACACATGTGAGTAAACTATCACACCCACTAGGGTGTTGAGTGTGCTCTAGGAACCAGCCTTCCAACAGTCAGATAAAATTTGCAGATACTGAGAAAGATGCCCATCTTTGGGGTTCACATGGGGCTCCAAAGACCTGAGAGAATGTGACTCTGGCCAGCAATGGAGTTCAGGCATATAGAGAAAGAGATAATGATGAAGGAAAATCATATGAAGGAAAATAACTGTTAAATAGAGCTTTCCCTGTCCCCTCGCAATCTCTTCTTGCCAGAATCCATGAAACTAAAGGTCTTGATGCAGCTGTGCAAAGCTGCTGGTCTTCTGAAACTCAGGGATAGACTAAGACAATACAATTATATCCAATTTACTCAGTGTCCAAGTGCCCTATGAAGGAGAGGACAGTACAAGACAAACATCCTAATTAGGTTAGATTAGATTCTTGCCCAAATAATCTGCTTCTCTCCAGAAGCAGAAGACTTGTTGCTTTCTGGAGAGGGAGAAGAGCACCAAGGTCAGCAATCCAGACAAGGTCTTCAAGGGAACCAGCAGTGGCCTCTTTTCTTCAGTGAGCAGAGGAACCTCTGCAGGAGCGGTCATCAGAGCAGAAATTCTACAGAACTGCAAGCAGCAGAGGAGGTTCTTTGTGAAGGTCACATTTCTCCCCATGCCCAAGGACTCTCGGTGAGTAGAATTAGGGAGAAAGACAGTATTTCCCATTAGTCAAGAGTATAAAATCTTGGACCATTGCACTTTGGGATATTTTTGTAATTTTCACATAGTTATACTTACTGGCAAGTGAGACACAGGGATATATGGGTTACACTATTAAATACACAATCGCAATACAATGTTAATGTAGTAATACCTAATATCTGCTGAATGCTTACCCTATGGTAACATTCTAAGCATGGCATGTGGATTATCTCATTTAATACCCATAGCAAACGTGTGAAATGAGAAGTTGCTGTAGTTTGAATGTATGAGTCCTTCCAAATTTTATTGTTGAAACTTAAACTTCAAGGTGATGATATTAAGAGGTGGGACCTGTGGGAGGTAATTAGGCCATGGGGGCTCCATAAGGGATGAGATTAATGCCCTTGTAAAATGGTTTGAGGGAGCATTCATCCCTTTTTTGCCCTTCTATCATGTGAGAACACAGCAAGAAGACACCATCCTGAAAGCAGAAACTGAGCCCTTACCAGACACAGAATTGTCTTGTGCCTTGATCTTGGTGCTTCCAACCTCTAGAACTGTGAAAAATATATTTCTATTACTTACACATTACCCAACTAGAGGTATTATGTTACAGCAGCAGGATAGACTCAGACAGTACAATTATATTTAATGTACACATGAGGCAATCTCACTTTAATCAATGAGATTAAATTACTTGCTCAAGGTCACACAGTTAGGGATTCACCACTTCTCTGATTATCATGTCAATGAAACCTTGTCTTCTAACTAGGTGTAAGCTTTTCAAGGGCTGAGACAGTGTCTTGTGGCTATTTAAAGCAACTCCAAAGGCATGTAACAGAATCCTGGGCATGGGGCCCCCTTGTAGGCAAAGCTTCCAACAAGTAACCTGCTGTGTTCCTTCTTCACTCCCCATTTACTCTCATCCATGCATCTCAGATATCTGGCAGGTTACACAGCTAAGTACTTTTCCAACCTGCCCTGGGTAGTCTTCCACCGATTTTGGTCATAATCGTCTCATATTATAACTTGCTCCTTCTTCCTTCAGAAGGAGACTGCTTTACTTTAATATAACAGATCTTGGTCAGGTGAATCGAGGAAAGCAGTTCAATTAGGATAACTCAAGTTAGCCTGAAGTCATTCAGTAATCATTTATTGAACGTTTTTATTGTTCCAAACACTATGATGAATAATGTTCTCTAGGAGATGTAGTGTTTGCAATAAGAACTATAAAATTAGGTGAAATGAATTAAGTATCCAATATATGGTATGACAGGAGAATTTGGAAAAGGAAAAAATCACTTTGGACTTGAGATGCCAATGCCTCATGAAAGTGGCACTTGAGCTAGTCCTTGCAGTGTTGACGTAGATAAGAAAAATGTTTATTTTCAGGGAGCAGCAGGGGACACTCCAATAAGGGAGCCCTTTTACCCCTCCAAGAATTATTTGAATTTTTAAAATGAATGTCAAGTCAAATGAATCTCTAATGAGTGAAATTGCTGCCTGTGGGAAAAGGGAATGGAAAGATAACTGTCACTAATGGGGTTCTTATTCAGCACCCTGCTATGCTAGTCACTTTTCCTATTTTACTGCATTTAAGTTTACAGCTCAATGGACTGACCATTATTATCTGCATTTATAGAAGAGGATATTGAGACTTAGAAGTTAAGGAACTTACCTACATTCCAAGTTAATAGATGGCTGAGATGGAAAGAAGATTCTATTAGATTCTGCCTGGGTACACAACTAGACTTTCCCTGCCTAGCTCTTTTGAAGTGTATACTATGGTACGTTACCTGGAAATAAGAAAAGGGGGAAAATAAGGGGGAAGGAAGGGTTCTACAGGAAAATAAAACTGGAAAATTAAAGTTAAGCAGATCCCATTATTTCAGGCATTCTGGGAATCTTACTGTTAGCAAACATTAAGAATCTTCAAGATTAGGTATAGGCTGCATTATTTCCCAAACTGGACCATGAACATGAATTTTTTAGAGCATCTCTGAAATCTATTTATCAAATATATCTTGGAAAATGCTGCATTATAGCCAGAAAGACAGAGCAGAGTGGGAGGTGATATTGGTCAAGAGGAGAATGAGGTAGTAACTATTTAGGACACAGAAATTTTCCTTTTTCCAGTTGAAGCATAGACATCAGCATCCCTAGCTTCAAGATAGGTCAGCCTTAGCTGAGCACATCTTAGGAGCTCAATCAATACTTAGAGAATTGAACTGAATTAGGGAATGCAGCATATCTTCTCATTTCACCGGAGTTGTTACCAACAGCAGAACTATTTAGAGAGAGTAGCTGTGTGAGGGACTGCTCTGGCAATGCTTTGATATGGCTGCTCTGGAGGCAGCAACAGGTCATCTTGTGGGGGTCCTCACTCTCTGCATAAGCCAATAGGAAATTCCAGTTTCTCCTGCTACTCAGGATCAGTTTCCGTCTTTATCCTCAGCCTCAAAGTGTGACCTAAAGTCTTAGGGTGTGTGTTTTTAGTGTTTGTGCATTCTTAATGTTTCAAAGGGAGACTAGTTTGCAGCTCTCTTTTCATCAAACATTTATATGGTGGTTCATTTTGATGAAAAAATACTGTACTTTGTGCTCACCGAGAAATAATTGCAGCATTATGATCTTTATCTGAGTTACGAAACTCCAGAAACAAGTCCACATAGTTTCTTGAATTTTCAGGTAGACAGAAAATATGATTTTGAAAATAAAAAGGGAAGAAGTCTGACCCAAATGACTTCAAAGTTTATTCGATTGTCTTTTCAGTTTAAAAAGAAAAAACAGTGTTTGTGTTTTCTTCTTAGAGTGTGGTAGAGAAGAATAGTGATAACTCCATATATGTGGTGCTTCTAGCTACTCAGAAGATTTTTAACATTCATTTCATTACTAACCTTGATTGTTACTACAATACTCTAAGGAAAAATGGTAAATTATTGAATGATCTCCATATTATAGAAGAGAAAACTGATATCTGAGAGGATAGCAATTGTTAATGGCCACAAATCTATTTAATTTATTCAAACATATCTGTTAAGTAGTAACATATGCTAAGCACTGTACTAGGACCTGGGAATGTGAGGATGAAGGTAAATAAGATACTGTCAGAATTCAGGAAGAAAGACTAAATGTGAATGGAAAATTCAAATCTGTGTTGATAAGCACAAGACAAGGTCAGCTCACAGTGCTGAGGGAGCATCTCTTTCTTAGTGAGATATGACAGACATGTGCTGAGAGTGATTTGGGGCAGTGGTACTCAAACTTCAGAGCACACCAGAATCACCACAGAGTAGGGGATAGTGAAGCCCCCTCACCAGACTTCTGAGTCACTAGGTCTGGGGTGAAGCCTGAGTATGCTTTTGAAGACATAATGTTGATGCTGCTGATCTGGGGATCACATCACACTTCAAGAGCCACTGACTTGGGGGACTGGTTAATGCAGGGCCTTGGATGTGCGACAAAAGTCAGATTCATCATTAAAGGGACAAGAAAAGGGTATTAATTAAGGCTCAGGAGAAAGATTGTCAGATTGTTCGGAAAGTCCAGAGAGATAGGAAGTTATAAATTTTTAATGGGATAAAATTAATACCTCTCCACCATGTTGCTACCAAGGCTTGGAAACATGAGAAAAGAAGTGGAGAAATAGGATGTATCAAGGTATCCTTGCTTAAGACTGTCCCACAAGCAGAAAAATGATGGATGCTGGTGACAATGTTGTTAGACATGTGGTTTTATTTTTGTAGGAAGGAAGTAAAGACAGGTCGAGACTGATGGGCCCACCACAGTTGTTTTTATACTGTGAAATAATGGAAAAACTTATCATGGCTGTGTATCTGTGGAGGTGTCTTGAGGGGAAAAGGCAGGCTTTTTGCCCCCAACTCATTGCTGCAAGTACAGCAGCTAAGCTTTTATTTCGTATCTGCTGGGAAACCTTGTGGTAATTCATTTTCAGAAAAGATTCTGCAGCAAAATGGAATTTGACCACAGTGAAATTAGTGTAAAAGAACAGGTTAAGGATTTGAGGGATTTTATGGGATTTGCTGAAAGGGGGGTTCTTCATAGTTCCATCATAGCTCGTGCTCCTTCTGGTTGCCAAGGTGAAAAATCCTTTGTGTAGCAGTGACTCTGGAATAATGTTTTCATGGAGAAAACCCAAGCAAGAGATAAACAGTTGTCTGCCAGTGAAAAGGTTATATACAATTACTCCTAAGGGCTTTGGGGAAGACAAGCAACGAGTAGCCCTTTTAGCTCGATACTGTGTCCAGGGGTCATTTGTTTATTGGAAACATTGAGTAATTAGCAGATTTGCTGTTCCAGTTGGCATTTGTCTTATTGATCCCCTGATATTTTATAAATGCTTTCATTCATGTAATGCTATTTGCTCTCCTTATATAGCCTTTCAGTGTGTTTCTAGGGAAAGTGTTGGAGAAAAATAAGATAATTATATATAAATATAATTTATATATATGTGTGTGTGTGTGTGGATATATATAAATGCACCCACCAGAACAAGGGTAAAGTGGGGGCAAAATAAAAGCAATGTCATAATTTAGGCCATTATTTCCAAAGTATGTTTGGATAATAAATCATATAAAATGCTTCTCAATAGTAAGATGTCTAAATATAGAACTACTGAATCAAAGTTTCAGTGGGATATCTAGAATTTGTACCTTCACAAGTTCCTAGGTGATTCTTTGCAGTCAACTCATTGTCAGGCATTTACAGAATATGGATTTAGGTCATCAAGACACCTACATATGCCCCTATTTGATGTATTCAACCAGGGTCAGTTGACAATGCACAAAGCTATGGACAACCAGGGGGGCAGCCTATCCTTAGCACCCACTACACATTCGTCATCACCATTTTTATTTGTCTGATTGTTCAAAATAAAATTGTGTACCCCACAAAAAACCATGTTTAAAATAAATACTAATGATCCTCTAACAAACTGGTGGCAAAAACTGTAAAAAGTTTAGTTGATAGAACTACCCTCAGGGAGAAATATAAACTAATTCCAAGACTGAAAAAGCTATTTGATCCTTAAATGTCTAAGGAAAGTGCTATGGTCTGGATGTTTGTGTCCCCTCACCCCTAAATTTCTACATTGAAACCTAGTCTCCAATGTTATAGTATTAAGAAGTGAGGTTTTATGGGAGATGATTAGGTCTTAAAGTTGGAGCCCTCATGAATGGGATTAGTGCCTTTATAAGAACTATGAACTAACCAACTATGCTACTGGAGCTATAGTTAGTGCCCTTATAAAATAGGTTCAAGGTGGCTCATTTGCCTCTTCCACAATGTGAGGACACAGTGAGAAGTCAGTAGTCTGCAACCTAGAAAAGGGCCTTCACAAGAACCTGGCAATATTGGCACACTGATCTTGGATTTCCCAGCCTCTAGAACTGTGAAAACAAATTTTTATTGTTTACAAACTACAAAGTTTGTGGTATTTTGTTATATCAGCCTGAGTGGACTAAAACAGAAATTGATATCAAGAAGCAGGGTGTTCCTATAAAATGTGGAAATGGCTTTGGAACTGTGTAATGGATAGAGGCTGAAAACGTTTTTAAGTGATTTCTAGAAAAAGTCTACGTTGTTGTCAGTAGACCAAAAGCAGTCATTCCGGCGAGGGTTAGAAGAAAAGGAGAGCTGTAGAGGAAAAGCATCTACCTGGTTAGAGATTACCTACGTGGTCATGAACAGAATGTTGATAGAAATATGGATGATAAAGGTCATTCTGATGAAATCTCAGATGGAAATTAGAAACATTATTGGAGACTGGAAAAAAGTGACCCTTGTTATAAGGAAACAAAGAATTTGGGTGAATTCAGTTTGTATCCTAGTGTTTTATAAAGATGGCACTTGTGAGCAATAAAACATGATATTTGGTAGAAGAAATTTCTAAGCAAAGTGTTGAAGGTACCATTCAGCCTCTATAATGTTTATGGTAAAATACAATAAGAGAGAAATGATTTATAGATGGTATTTTCAATCAAAAGAGAAATGGAATTTAGAAAAATTTGGAAAATTCTTAGCCTATTAATACTGAAGGGAATAAGAAAGTGTGCTTAGAAGAGAAGACAAAAGGTGTCCAAGCAACTGTTTGACAAGGAGATTTGTATGATTCAGAGGAACTCACTTGCTTTTCCTCAGGACAATGGAAGAATGACTCCAAAGGCGTTTTGGAGATAGTTGGAGCTACCCCTCCCATCACAAACCCAGAGTCTAAAGATCCTGAGAGCAATTTCAAGGCTTCTCTCCCTGTATTTCAGCTCATCAGTCCTCAGCAGTGGGTTCAGAGTCTTGGGAGCCCAACCCCCACCCCAATGTGTCCAGAAGGTAAGATATTGAGTCAAAAAATTCTTGAGACTTAAGATTTAATTGTGTTTGCTGTATTGGGTTTTGGACTTAGCTGTGACCTGTTACCTCTTTCTTCTTTACAATCTCTCTGTTCCGGAATAGGAATGTCTATCCTATGCCTATCTCATTATTGTAGCTTTGAAGTAAATAACTTGTATGATTTCACAGGCTCACAATGGAGATAAATTTGCCTCAGAATGAATTGTACCTTGAATCTCACCCATAACTGATATAGATGATATTTAGAGGAGTCTCTGGACTTCAGAATTTTGAGTCGATACTGGACAGAGTTAAGACTTTCGATTCTAATGAGATAGAAAGAATGTATTTTTCATGTGAGAAGGATACTAAATTTGGGCTGGGGTAGATTGTTTTAGTCTGAATATTTGTGTGCCCCCAAACCTCCTATGTTGAAACCTAATTTTTAATGTGATTGATAGTATTAGGAGGTGGAGTCTTTTGGGGGGTAATTAGGTCATGATGGTAAAGCCCTCGTGAATGGAATCAGTGGCTTTATAAAATAGCCCCAAGGGAGCTCATTTAACTCTTTCACTATGTAAGGACAACCCTCAGCAGAACCTGACGCTGCTGGCACCCGACTCTTGGACTTCCCAGTTTCCAGAACTGTAAAAAATAAATTTCTGTTGTTGTAAGCCATCCAGTCTATGGTATGTAACAGCTTGAACACACGAAGGCAAATGGGTTTCTGTATTTTGGTGCTGCTGAAATAATGTAGTTGCTATAGCATTTGCAGAGAATATGGGAAGAGAGAATACTTTAGTTGTATCACCTTTTTAGACCCTCAAAATAATTCTGCATTGTAACATCATTTTCCCTTGTGTCTAGATGCGGGAACTGAGGCCCAGAATAAATAACTACTTCATTGTCATATAGCTAATGGCAGCATCAGGGCTCAAACCCAAATCTTTCTGATTCCAAAGGCTATGTTTTTTCACTATGTCATGTAATGTCTATGTAGCTTATCATGTTTCCTGCCAAGCACTGATGAATGCCAAGTGCATTCATTCAAGGAAATAGCAGTGTATATGGGATTGCTTAACTAAGGCTGCTCAGAAGGAGGGTGATTGCGTGTGTGGAACTGTACAGAACACAAAGGATGGGAGCAGGCATGATGGATTCAGGCTTAAGACTCGATGCACCCAATAAATTTGTGTGATCTTGAGCAAATTATTTTAGGACCACTAAGTCTCAGTTTTCTTATCAGCAAAATGGATGTAATTATAATACCTACTTAGAGGGTTGTTAAAAAAATTTGCCTTCTATAAAGGGTGTACTCAGCACAGGGCTGATAGAATAAAAATTATACAGTACATTGATCAAGTTGGAGACATTATTACCCCCAACTAGTCATGTAGGTCCAAATCACCCAAGTCCAGCACCTTGTTGGGAATCATATTCTAGATTCCTTTTATTAAATTATTTTATTTTCTGTGAAGAAAGAGCTTTTATTTATCATATTAATGAAATCATATATTTTTCAGGGTAATTCTGGTTTCATAAAATTTAAGGATTCATGACATGTGTAATTTATAACTATATAATTGAAAATAGTTTGACTTTACTGTCATAAAACAGAATCTTAGAATGGAAAGGGCTTGGATTTTGAATTCATACAATGAAAGATTGGGTCCAAATGTCTCTGCCATCATTCTCTAGTTGTGTAAACTTGGGCAGTTTCTTCGAAACTCATTTTCAAACTGTGAAATAAAAATAATGGTTACTGTGAGGATTAAATGTTGAAAGGATCCAATAAAGTGTAAAATAGTTACCAACTAGTAGAAGTGCCATTTAAAAATGTTTTCAGCAGCAAATAACAGGAAACCAGGTGGCTTAAACAAATAGTGTCTTAGTTCATTCAGGCTACAATAACAAAATACCATAGACTGGGTAATTTATAGCTTATAAGCAACAGAAATTTATTTCTTACAGTTCTAAAGCCTGGAAAGTCCAAGACTAAGTCACTGGCAGATTCAGTGTCTGGTGAGAACCCATTTCTTGGCTCACAGGTGGCACCTCCTGCTGTGTCCTTACATGGCGGAAGAAGCAAGGCAACTCTCTGGGGCCCTCTTTTTATAAGGGACTAATCCCATTCATGAGGGCTCTCTGCCCATGTCATAATCACCTCCCAGAAGACCCCACCTCCTAATGCCATTACACTGAGGGGAAGGAATTCAATGTACAAATTTAGGGGCACACAAACATTCAGACTACAGCAAACAAGGCTCTGATAATAAAATTTCCAGGGAAGATAGTTGTTGGCATGCGATCAGCTACACAGTAATAAGGACAGAAACTTAAACTCTTTTATTTCTACCAGCCTGAGAACATTATCTTTTATCTTAATGTTATATCATGATCACAAGATGACTTGAACAACATCACACTTCAGTTCCAAGAAGGTGAAGATAAAAGAAAATTTAAAAGTCTGCTCTTCAGGAGACTTGTGCTTTGCATTCATAAGTAGAATTCTTCCTCAGCAGAGTGACCTTGTACACATCATTAGCCACAATTGGGTCACATGACCCCTGTAAATCAGTCAATGGCCAAGGGTAATAAAATTACCACGATTCATCACTTGGGCTGGAACAGGGAAGGATCTGTCCTATATGCAATAAGGGAATCTTGACCAGATTTCTGAAACAATTAGGGTTCTATCAGACAAGAAGAAGGAGGTGGTACGGTAAGGAAGATGTTGGGTAGTCCACAGATGGTGTCTGCCATGATGGTCATTCAACAAAAGCTACTTTTTCTCTCCCTTTAACTGAAAAAATTAGCAAATATATAAATAAATAAATCTTGTGCCACTTTATGAGTCCTGATATTTATTTTAACCCTAAATATACTATAGGATTTAGGAAATTGACCTTTAAAGAAGGCAGATTTTCTTTTTATTATTATTATTACTATACTTTAAGTTCTAAGGAACATGTGCACAACATGTATGTTTGTTACATATGTATACATGTTCCATGTTGGTGTGCTGCACCCATTAACTCATCATTTACATTAGGTATATCTCCTAATGCTATCCCTGCCCCCTCCCCCCACCCCATGACAGGCCCCAGTGTGTGATGTTTCCCTTCCTGTGTCCAAGTGTTCTTATTGTTCAATTCCAACCTATGAGTGAGAACATGTGGTGTTTGGTTATTTTGTCCTTGCAATAGTTTACTGAGAATGATGGTTTACAGCTTCATCCATGTCCCTACAAAGGACATGAACTCATCCTTTTATATGGCTGCATAGTATTCCATGTTGTATATGCGCCACATTTTCTTAATCCAGTCTATCACTGATGGACATTTGATTTGGTTCCAAGTCTTTGTTATTGTGAATGGGGCCACAATAAACATACGTGTACATTTGTCTTTACAGCAGCATGATTTATAATCCTTTGGGTGTGTATCCAGTAATGGGATGGCTGGATCAAATGGTATTTCTAGTTCTAGATCCTTGAGGAATCGCCACACTATCTTCCACAATGGTTGAACTAGTTTACAGTCCCACCAACAGTGTAAAAGTGTTCCTATTTCTCCACACCTTCTCCAACACCTGTTGTTTCCTGATTTTTTAATGATTGCCATTCTAACTGGTGTGAGACGGTATCTCATTGTGGTTTTGATTTGCATTTCTCTGATGGTGAGTGATGATGAGCATTTTTTCATGTGTCTGTTGTCTGCATAAATGTCTTCTTTTGAGAAGTGTCTGTTCATATCCTTTGCCCACTTGTTGATGGGGTTATTTGTTTTTTTCTTGTAAATTTGTTGAGTTCTTTGTAGATTCTGGATATTAGCCCTGTGTCAGATGAGCAGATTGCAAAATTTTCTCCCATTCCGTAGGTTGCCTATTCACTCTGATGGTAGTTTCTTTTGCTGTGCAGAAGCTCTTTAGTTTAATTAGATCCCATTTGTCAATTTTGGCTTTTGTTACCATTGCTTTTGGTGTTTTAGATATGAAGTCCGTGTCCATGCCTATGTCCTGAATGGTATTGCCTAGGTTTTCTTCTAGGGTTTTTATGGTTTTAGGTCTAACATTTATAAACAGAACCAGAGACAAAAACCACGAGATTATCTCAATAGATGCAGAAAAGTCCTTTGACAAAATTCAACAACACTTCATGCTAAGAACTCTTAATAAATTCTGTATTGATGGAACATATCTCAAAATAATAAGAGCTATTTATGACAAACCCACAGCCAGTATCATACTAAATGGGCAAAAACTGCAAGCATTCCCTTTGAAAACTGGCACAAGACAGGGATGCCCTCTCTCACCACTCCTATTCAACATAGTGTTGGAAGTTCTGGCCAGGGCAATCAGGCAGGAGAAAGAAACAAAGGGTATTCAGTTAGGAAAAGGGGAAGTCAAACTGTCCCTGTTTGCAGATGACATGATGGTATATTTAGAAAACCCCATCGTCTCAGCTTAAAATCTCCTTAAGCTGATAATCAAATTTAGGAAAGTCTCAGGATACAAAATCAATGTGCAAAAATCACAAGCATTCTTATACACCAATAATAGACAAACAGAGAGCCAAATCATGAGTGAACTCCCATTCATAATTGCTTCAAAGAGAATAAAATACCTAGTAATCCAACTTACAAGAGATGTGAAGGAACTCTTCAAGGAGAACTACAAACCACTGCTCAATGAAATAAAAGAGGACACAAACAAATGGAAGAACATTCATGCTCATGGATAGGAAGAATCAATATCATGAAAATGGCCATACTGCCCAAGGTAATTTATAGATTCAATGACATTCCCATCAAGCTACCAATGACTTTCTTCACAGAATTGGAAAAAACTACTTTAAAGTTCATATAGTACCAAAAAAGAGCCCGCATTGCCAAGTCAATCCTAAGCCAAAAGAACAAAGCTGAAGGCATGATGCTACCTGACTTCAAACTATACTACAAGCCTACAGTAACCAAAACAGCATGGTACTGGTACCAAAACAGAGATATAGACCAATGGAACAGAACAGAGCCTTCAGAAATATGACCATGCATCTACAACCATCTGATCTTTGACAAACCTGACAAAAACAAGAAATGAAGAAAATATTCCCTATTTAATAAATGGTGCTGGGAAAACTGGCTAGCCATATGTAGAAAGCTGAAGCTGGATCCCTTCCTCACACCTTATACAAACATTAATTCAAGATGGATTAAAGACTTAAATATTAGATCTAAAACCATAAAGAAGGCAGATTTTTAAGAAATCAACTTATTAATTTTGATCATGTTTTTTGCCTGGATTCAAAAGAATATATTTTAATTTAAATATTGGAAAAGAGTAATAACAACCCATATGTCACTTTCAAAGAATGCTGGTCTTGACTAATGGTTTAAATAATAGAACTGTCTGGGACCATAAGATTTGCCTGGGATCTTTTCCCAGGACTGCATTAGTCAGGCACTGTAAGTGGAGGATGAAAGAGCTGGAGACAGCTAAGTGTCAAGGACAGCCTCTTCTCATGTGGGAAGGTTTGGATTATAAAATCGTGACATCATTTCATTACAGGTCTTTCCCAAGCCACGATCTGACTTATGTACACTTTCAGCCTCAAATCTACCCTATCACCTCTCCATGTGGACTACGGCTTCTTGCCTTCCCTGAAACTGTTATCTAGGATAGATCTCCCTGTTACAAACTGCCTGAGTACCTGGTACTTTCTTCTGTTCACGTACCCACTTGTAATTAATTGATTAATTAGTTGTACAATTAAAGTTTACTGTCTCTTCCCCAGTAGAACATAAGCTCCTTGAGGTGCCATATGCTCGGCACCAACAAATGCTTGATACATGTTAAGCAATCTGTAAATGTTTATTTTTAAACATGTATATTTAGAACATACCAATTAAGAAATTTATCTGAAAATCCAAATACACTGACAGATTGGGAAGGAGGGAGTGACTTTTCACCTCACAAAATAAGTTCCCACAGGAGTATTTTAAACATGGACCTTCTTTCAGGCATTTAATACAGGATTTTATTTACCAGAATTTGATGCACATTACTTTTCAGGAACACAGACACACACACCTAGTTCAAAGCCATATACTATAAATACACCCTCTAAATTTCTCTTTTCCAGGTGTAATTCAAAGCCAATTATAAAGAAATGAAAAGAGGGGTTAAAAAAAGCAATCCTATTCTAGATTACCAGATCAATGATCAACAGAATAGAATATCCATAAGAAAGCTCCAATGTCTCCTAAGGAAATTAGGATAAGAGTGTGTGACCTTAAAATAATCACCTCCCACCCTTGCTTCTACCTGCAGGTCTGGTTTTGAGGCAATTCTGGGCCATGAGTCTGTTCTATGGAGGACTGGAATAGTCGTTCCTCTATTAAACAAGCTAAGTGGGGTGCTGACTGACTGTGTTAGTATCAGTGTGTGTGTGTTGGAGGGGAGAGAATTGTGGAATACTAAGACCTGAGTAAAGATGATAATAGCAGCTAACAGTCCCTGAGCACTTGCGTGTACCACACATGGTGATATGCACTGTAGTAGGATCATTCCTTTTAAACTTTGAACTCCTATGTGCCACTTATTCCCTTCATAATTTTTGAAAAGTCATTTGATCACTTACTATTCAGGAACATCTCAACAAATGGACTTACTCATTATTACATCAAAAAATACTTTTGAGGCTCATAGGAGATGATGGATATGAATGTACTTTCTCACCTGTAAAACACTACAGAAGTATTATAATTAACTGAGCTTAAATTTACTTATGTTTTACATATACAGTTTTATGTATGGGTGTTATATATTTATTTATGTATTTTATGTGTATATTTGTATTTATTTTGTTTCAGCAAACATTAAGTTAGATTTATGCTCAGTAGTTGAGGAGCCATCTGTCTCATCTGTGTCACCAAGGCATGAGGTTATGAAAAGACAAATTGGATAAAGAAAGTCCAATGTTGCTTCTTGAAAGATGGGGAGGAGTTAGTTGCCTAAGCAAAGTGAAATGAGGGAGTCAGGTTACAGCAAGTAGAGGCAAGAGAATGAGCAAAACTGTAACAGCATCCAACAGGATAGTTTTTACTTGGAAGCAAAAAGCAGTTCAGTATTGGTAAATATAGGGTATGTCAGGTAGGGTCAAACAATGAGGCTAGAAAATTAGACAAAGGCCATGTTATGTTGAGTGTTCTGTGATGCTATGGTCTGAATATTTATTTCCCTGCAAAATTCACATCTTAAAATCTTAACTCCAAAGTGATGGTATCAGAAGGTAGTGAGTCTTTGGGAAGAGATTGGATCATGAGGGCAGAACCTTCATAAATGAGATTAATGCCCTCCTACAAGAGTCTTGAAGGAGACCTCTCACCCCTTCTGCCATGTGAGGACACAGTGAGAAGGCACTGTCTATGAACCAGGAAATAGGCTGTCATCAGACACTGAGCCTGTTGGCACCTTGATTTTGTACTTCTCAGCTTCTAGGATTGTGAGATATAAATTTCTGTGTTTATAAACTACCCAGTTTATGGTTCTTTTATTATAGCAGACCAACAGACTTAGACACATGTCATACTACAGGCAGCATGTTTTGGATCTGTATTTATAGGTGATGCAAAGCAAGTGAACTGTTTTAAACAGGGAGATGACATGTTCATATTTATGTTTTATTATGATCAATCTGGAGGCAGCATGAAAGATAAATTTGGGAGGAGCCAGATGGGAGAAGGAAAGTTAAGAGACTAATATGGTAATTGCAGCCTGATGACCAGACCTCAACTAGGTTAATGGTAGGAAGGATGAAGAGGCAGGAATGGATTTCTTAAATATATGTATATGGAAGGAGGGGTTCATATTGGCATGATCTAGTTACTGATTAAATACAGCAATAAAAAAGAAACAAAGCAAGTCTAAGGTGAATCCAAGATCAATAAATACTTTTCTGGATGGATGATGGATAGATACATGGTTGGATGGAAGGGTGGATGGATGCTTGGGTGGATGGATGGATGGATGGATGTTGAATGATTGGATGAATGGATGGATGGATGGATGAATATTTCCTGTACATAAATGCTGAAAGAATTAGGTTTGGTTCTGGATTGCATAAGGTACCAGATATTTCATTTGACTTTTATTCCTGTAAGTTTGATTACTCAGTGAAATTAATCAGTCACTCAAATACCAAAATCTCATGAATCTTGCCATGTACCAGTTATAGTACTAGGCTATGCTGGGATATTATTCAAAAGTAAATAATGCTGACCACGTCCTTTAACAGGTTTTCACTCTTGGTAGGAACACATGACTTAAAGTTAGTCATCTCAGGTGGTCTGTGAGTAAATGACAGATCCATATTAGTGGTTTAAGTCCTTAAATGTGAGAGATGGGATAGGGTAGCCTGGATGGCTTCCTGTGGCATTTGCAACTTTAGTAGGGAAAAGGAAACACAGATTGAAGCAGTAGGGAAGGGATTTGTTGTAGGGAGAATGGAAAGTGTTGAGCTGAGGGCATTGGCAGAGCTGGGATTGAGGACTGTAACCAGGCTAGTGTGTCTGGAAATGCTGTCACTCTTGTCTGGTCACATATGGAACATGCTAAGTGATCCAGCTTTTGCATAGACCTCTTTGATCTACCATAGCAGATGTCTGCGGGGACATTTGTGACCTTCTAAATGTTGTAGCTGTCAAATTACTCCCCCGTCCTAGTTGAACACTGAATTCCAATAAATAAAATAAATAAAAGGAGAACTGAACTTATCACAATGGAGGGGAGGAGCTAGCCCCTGTTCATCCCACCACCTCAGAGATAAGGCACCTCATCCAAGGTAGTTATGAGGAAATTCTAGCCTTCTAAAGAACTCACAGTTTGGAAACCATTGGTTTAGTCCAGTTCTTTCATTTAATAGATAGTAAAACAGGGACACAGAGAGGTTATGAGACTTGCTCAAAGCCACATACACAAATATCCTCTGACTCAATGGAGTTAAGCTATAAATAGAACTCATGTTTCCTGGAACAAGTCTAAACCAGAACAGTTTCTACATCCTTGGTTGGAGAGAGGCATCTTATTAAATCATATACTGTCCAGTTTTTGACCCTTTTCAGACACTTGCAAGTTGCCACTGTCCTCGGGATATGCAGAGTCTGCAAATGCCCTGCCTGGCTTCTAATTGAGGGTGGTTTGGAAGGCAGCTAGAAAGCTTCCCTTTTGTAAGCAATCACCAGGATAAGGAAGTATTTGCATTCAGCAGTGGGCACAGTTGTGATGTGCCTTGTACTGGAGCAGCATTAATTTTCCCTGCTCTGTGTTCTAAAGAAAATATTCCCATTTTTGACAGATGTTCTAATTCAACAATTAGCAGTGACTATGACATGCAAAAATTACCAGTTGCTAAAGCCCCACTTAGCCAAATGGGAGGCATAGAGTATTTTTATATTCAGCAGCCTTGGGCTGTGTAGCTTGAAGAACACACTTGCCCAGCATTTCTCTGGCTTATGTGTTTTACCACTAACTGTAATTTATTTTTAAATATTCTAAAAATGTGCCCATCGCAACAGCTTCTGGGTGGTGGGAGGAGAAGAGAAAAGCATAAGATGCTGTATGAAATGACATCCACTAAAGGGCTCCCTTCCAAGCCCTTGGTACCATTAGATCATGAGAAAGGCTGGTAGCTCTTTAGCCAAAGGGCAGATTTGCTGAGACTATTCAGATCCAGCAAATGAGTCACCCTAACCTTGACACTTAGGGTTCTCGGTAAAATAAATAAAGGAGATTTAGTTGGTTTCAATGCTCCCAGTCTGTCTCTCTGTAGGTTTTCCTCCTCTTATTATAATAAAAATATGCTCTTTCCATTTGTCCACTCCACCCAGGTCATTCCCATACCTCCATTTTTCACCCAAAAAAATGTCTTCTCTCCAGAAAATTCAATCTTAGTATTTTGAAATAGCTACAGTGCCTCAGAGTTGGAAAATTATTAACAGCTATGATCTACACCTCTTTCTATAAAATAAATACACATATACATATATTTATCTAAATCCTCACATACATAAAAATGAGCAGGTACATATAATATAGGTGTACTTATACAATACATGCACAATGTATATCCAGGAAAATCATAATAGCTAATTACAGTGAATGCAAATAGTTTTCTTAATAATTTTACTAATTTTGACCAAATGGTTGCCAAATCTGATTTGAATGTCAATTTTTAAATTTTGATGTGGTTAATGAAGGCTTCATACAAGGGATAGGAGGGAGAAGTCTTAGTTGTACCATTTTCTTGTAGTTGAATACTGCATAAATTATTTATATGATCGTCAACTGTGCATTTCCTCAGTGAGTGTCATATAAGCCAAGCATGTCTTTTAGTGGGATTCGTTTAATACCAGATATTTTACTCTGTACACCTACCTTGTGTAAAGGATAATTTGTGGCAATATCCCAAAAGCAATCCCCAAGTACAGGCACCATAGCCAACCTTTCCACCTATGAAGTCGTAATCTCCAGTATGTACTACTTTTAACAACATACAGACTCGAATCAAGAGGCTGGTCTCATTCCAGGTATTAGATATTAGCATTTTTTTCTCTTTAATTCTTTTTACATTAAAAATTAGAAGTTTTAATATTTGTTTCTCATTTTCTAGTTGCTTATGTTGAACATTCCACTTTGGAGGCTGTGAATGAGCCTTGGTGGGTGGGCCCTTCTGTCCTTGCTCGAGGGAGTAGAATACACATTCCGATTGACTGAATAGTCTGTGTTGATTGTGAGGCCTTAGAGAGAGGTGATGTGTAGCAGAGCAAATGCTCAGTGGTCCAAACCTGGCTTCTAGGAGTTGTGGGTTGCACACAGTCAAATTCAACTTCTTCAAATCTGCATTTGCCAATTTGCAATGCAAATTACCCAGGAAGGTATAGCCAGATGGACTATGAACAAGCCAACCAAATGAGTAGCCTGACCTAGCCACAAAAGTGTTAAATTCTAAATGTCTGTGGGGCTCTCTTTCTGATTTTTTTTATCAGTCTCCTCACAACAGTCTGTGCTCTCTTTCAATCTCTCCCCTCCTCCCTGTCCCACTCGCCCTCTTTCTATGTATGTGATTCTCTCACCACTTTCTGGCAATTAGGTTACTTGCTATTACCATATGAGACATTCATAGTACTCTCAAACAGAGCATGCCTGGCTCCCGATATCTGACTCCTTACCAATTTCTGTAGGTTCCACTCCATAAGGCCTCTCACGTTGTCTACTTTTCTCTATCCTCACTGTTAGCATCCTAATTCAGGCCTCATTATCTCTTGCTTCAATTGGGATAACAGCCCTCTACCAATATTCCCACCTCTCATCTTCCTTCACACAAATGCCACTTCCCCCATGCCACTGACACCTCCAACTATACTTCACTTTGCTTGGAAGCTTTCAATGGCTCCTCCACTCCCTATGGCACTAAGTAATCAGCAAGTTGGATTGACATTCACATTCATATTACATGTGACCAATCTCTTTATCCTGACTTCCTGCACTTCTCTCTCAATTATTTTTTTATTTTCTAGACAAATGAATCCTTCTTCTATTCCTTTATCTAATCTCACATTGTCACACTTTGTGCCTTTTGTTACTAGTTTCTTCTGCCTGAAACATAATCCCCAACTTTCATGCTTTAATCTATTTATTCAACTGCTAATTCTTAAGCATCTGCTATGATTTTCAAAATTTCTCACCTATAAAATGTCTACTTGTCCTTCTATAGCCTCTTCCATCAGGTCTTTCTTGCCTTTGCAAAGCAATGCCATTTCTATGTCTTCTAAACTTCTTTAGCATCTTAATTTTGCTTTTCTTATGTACTGCTTTCTATTTGTTTGTTATGTCCTACATTTTGGTAAAAAACCATTTAAGAAATGTCTAGTTTGTGCTAAGCATTATAATATGCCATATAGGATTATATTTAATGTTTTCAATATATTTGCTAGACCCATAAGCTTATTCCCATTTTAAAGATTAGAAAATGAAGCTCAGAAAAATTAAGTTAACTTGCTCAAGGCCAAACCACTAAGGTTCAACAGTTAGGAGTCACACCAAACTTGTTTTCCTTCCTGATTACATGATATACTGATTATAATCATCATTGTACTTTTTCATACCCAATAATACATCACAAAGTCCTTGAAGACATTACTAAATTAATTGAGTTCACTTCAATCAAATTGTACCTGAGGGAACTTGCAGAAGGGAAGTCAAAGGGGTGGTCTCAATATACCTCTAGACTGGCCAATCCCATAGTATGGACCTTCCCTCAGACCTATTATAAGACAGCCTGAAGTAACTCAGTCAGCCTCGTTCTACATAGGTTTTAATTTTCTAGGTTTCCAGAAGTCACTGCTGCCTAACTCCTGGCTGCTGCACAATGTGTTGTAGCTTTAAATATTCTCTATGTTAATGCTGATTACTGAATAAACTGGCAATTAAGTTTTCATGGCATAATTTCTATGTTCCACTGAAGAGTACTAATAGTACATTGTGTCTGTCCCTTCCAAGAACCCACCTGTTTTGCGGGGAGATGGCAGCAGGCTGGTGCTGCAGGCTGCTGAGCAAAGTGCTAGTGTTACTCAGGGATTTGATCATGGCATCAGCAGCCACAGAAGACCTAGGCTACATGACAGCTGAAAGCTGTACACATGCCTTCACCTCTGCCCCTCCAGAGGTAAATTTGTCTTAGACTTGAAGAAAACCTCCTCTGTGGCCTCTGCCACTTTGTATTTCTCGGTACTTGAAAAAGCAAATGGAGCCATATTTTACAGGCAACAGGAAAAACCACAAACCTTCAGTGAAATTGTACCTGTGCCACAAGAAATTTCTCTCCGTCTTGTCGACCTCTTTACATTTGCAATCTCAACCTTCATTTTCCCACAGCAGTTCTCAGATCTTTAACTCATTTTGTCATCTCTGCTCCTCACGTTGGAGTCAGTCTCACTTCAGTCTGACTCTTCATTTCCCCAGCACACTGCCATTCTGGAAGCTGACTTCTGCTCCTCTTTGCTCTGGCTTTGGGCCCCACAGTCAAGGCCAAGTCTCAGTTCCTGGACTCTAGCCCCAGTTTAGAGTCATGAATATACCTTTCTAGCAAGCCCCACTGTCAGATATGCTGGGATCTTAGTAGCAGTCAGGATGAACAGAGCTAAGAATGGGAAGGGGAAAGACTGGAGCTGGGGGTACTGGCTCAGCTACAGGGCTGAAGACTAGAAAATTAGGTGATTTTTCTTTGGCTGTGTTCCCACCCAAATCCCATCTTGACTTATAGCTCCCATAATGTCCACGTGTTATGGGAGGGACCTGGTGGAAGATAATTGAATCATGGAGGTGGTTTCCCCCATACTTTCTTCTCATGGTAGTGAGTTAGTCTGATGAAATCTGATGGCTGTATAAGGGAAAACCCCTTTTGCTTGGCTCTCATTTTCTCTCTTTTGCCTGCCTCCATGTAAGGTACACCTTTCACCTTCCATCATGATTGTCAGTCCTCCCCAGCCATGTGGAACTGTGAGTCCATTAAACTGTTTTCTTTATAAGTTACCTAGTCTTGGGTATGTCTTTATCAGCAGTGTGAAAATAGACTAATACAGAAGGTCATCAAGTAAAATTTCACTTCTACAGTGGCCTGGAGAAGAGAAACAGACTCAAGTCTAAGATAGTTCCATCTGGTGCACAGTGCATAAAAATTAGAATCCTAGTTTCTGGCAACATGCAACATCAGACTGGTGGTAGTTCTGTTAATGTGAGTGGTTTGCATAATTTGGAGAAGTTTATCCTAGCCCAAGGTGAGTTAGGCATAATGGAAAGGGATTTAAGCTTTGGAGTTAAAAAGACTTGGCTCCTAATTCCTGATTATCTGTAACTAGCACTGTTATTCTGGCAAGTTAATTAATCTCTGTGAACCTTAGTCTTCTCATATAGAAATAGGGAAAATAATAATTACCTCATAGGCTTGTGATGAGATTTGAAAATGGAAATAACAAAATTTCACGCAAGAGCTAACAATAAAAGACAGTTATTCGTCTGGGTGGTGGGGTTGAGATCCCAGCAAAGGTGAGGGGATATAGGCAGATAGTAAATAGTGGCTCATGTTCAGGGTCTCGACAGTGGAAATGAAGAGTATATCAGGAAACAAGGTCTGAAGACTGGAAATATAGATGGGACACTCTGAGCCTGATGGAGGGCAGAACAATGTCAGGGCTCCCTGATCCACCTGGCTAAGACAAGACACATTTTAGACCTCACCAGCTGGTAGGTCAGAAGCATTAAGGTGCTCCCTGCCTTGGTCAGATTTGGTCCAAATTGGGCAGGGAGCCCTCAGAGGGCATGGAAGAGCAGGTCGGCTTCTCAGGTCAATAATGAGAGCAACTTCTTGAGAAGTAATGGGAAAGGCACTGCCAGCAATCCTGCCTGCCTCCGCCTCCCGCCTCTGCCAGGAGCTGCAGCCACCTGGAAGCCAGTCCTGAAAGCCCCGAACTCAGGCTGCAATGGCTCTGTACTTGGCACTTGGGCTGGAGGACTTGAGTAGGGCAGGGCTAATCGGTGTTCACAAAACATCTTGGAACAGAGTAATGTTATCCTTTAAGGGGAGAAGCAGATCAGAAGTCAGGTGCCAAAATGTGCCCACTGACAAGGTCTCAGTGATCTTTTCTGTTGCTTTTGCTGGTGCTTGGCTAATTTCTCTACATCCGGCCTCCTGAGCTTCTTTAACAGCTATGATATATGTATGTATACATATGAATGCATGTATGTGTGTGTGCACTCACACATTTATGTAAAAACAAGAGAAGAGTGAGCAATGGAAAATCAAGGGGTATAGTAATCAAGTTGCTTAAATATTTCAAAGGTCCCGTGATTCTAATCTTTCTTCCCATATTAATCAGATAAGCATCCCTACCCCAAACTTTAAATTCCATGAGAACAGAGAGGACTTTGAGTGCCTGTCTAGCACAGAATATGCACCTGGGAAATATCAATTGAATGAGTTGTCTATATTTTAGGCCTATGTGAGGTGTTTCACTATATTATTTCTAATCTTAGTCACAACCCTACGAAAAAACATCAACCTAATTTAATAAACAACAAAACTGACATTCACAGAAAGTTCACACAAAATTTGTAAGTGGTAGAGTTTGGAAATATTCTGTACTCTAGTTCACTCATTGTAATGTTTCCAGATTTAAGTTTTGGAAACACAGTTATTCATTACGAACTCTAAAGTAGGAGAGAGACTCTCAAGACTTTTGGGGTTAAGTGAGTAAAATAAAATGTCACAAATGGAAGGAATAAAAATCTGCTGTTTCCGGAATGACATAATTAACATTACTACTTTTGCCTGAAATAGTATTGTCAGATTTAGCAAATAAAAATATAGGACTCCAGGTACATTCTAATTTCAGATAATGATTTTTTAGTATATCTTGAACATTGCATGAGACACTAAAAATTACTAAACGTTTATCTGAAATTAAAATGTAACTGAGCATTTTTATTTTACCTGACATCTCTGTTTTGGTTTAAGATATGAGACAATACCTTGGTATTAAGACATTGGTTAACACTGATGGGGATGGAGTTCTGGTTGAAGAAGTCATCTAGAGGTGGAACAAAGTTTGTCTGATGCGTATTCTTTCAGTCACTCAACAAACGTTTTTGGACAATTGTTCCTTGCAAGGCATTGTGAGGAGAGAGGAATGTCTTGGTCCCAGTTAATGCACTTTTGGTACTTGGAGCCCAATAGAAGAGCAAAGTATATTAGTTACCGTGATAATAGGCTATGGGAAGTATGTGACACATCACTGGCAGAGATTTAATATGGCCTGGACACAGGGAAAGCTCCTTAGGGAAGCATTTACCCCAGCTAGGAATGACCCAAGTCTCATTTCCTTGCTCCTACTTCACAGTCTAAGCTCCACACTCTTGCCAAAATGATCTTTTAAAATGCGTAGCCATTATCCTACTGAATGGGCAAAAGCTGGAAGCATTCCCTTTGAGAACCTGCACAAGACAAGGTTGCCCTATCTCTCCACTCCTATTTAACATAGCATTGAAAGTTCTGGCCAGGGCTATCAGGCAAGAGAAGGAAATAAAAAGTATTCAAATAGGAAGAGAGGAAATAAAATTGTCTCTGTTTGAAGATGACATGATTGTTTACTTGGAAAACCCCGTTGTCTCAGCCCAAAAACTCCTTAAGCTGATATGTAATTTTGGCAGTCTCAGGATACAAAATCAATGTGCAAAAATTACAAGCATTCCTATACACCAATAACAGACAAGCAGAGAGCCAAATCATGAGTGAACTCCCATTCACAAATGCTAAAAAGAGAATAAAATACCTAGGAATACAACTTACAAGGGATGTGAAGGACCTCTTCAAGGAGAACTACAAACCACTGCTTAAGGAAACAAGAGAGGCACAAACAAATGGAAAAAAGTTCCATGCTCATGAATAGGAAGAATCAATATCATGAAAATGGCCATACTCTCCAAAGTAATTTACAGATTCAATGCTATTCCCATGAAGCTACCATTGACTTTCTTGGAAAAATTAGAAAAAACTACTTTAAATTTCATATGGAACCAAGAAAAAGCCTATATAGCCAAGACAATCCTAAGCAAAAAGAACAAAACTGGAGGCATCATGCTACCTGACTTCAAACTATACTACAAGACTACAGTAACCAAAACAGAGTGGTACTGGTGCCAAAACAGATACATAGACCAATGGAACAAAACAGAGACCTCAGAAATGACATCACACACCTACAACCATCGAATCTTCGACAAACCTGACAAAAACAAGCAATGGGGAAAGGATTCCCTATTTAATAAATGCTGCAGGGAAAACTAGGTAGCCATATGCAGAAAACAGAAACTGGACCCCTTCCTTACACCTTATACAAAAATTAACTCAAGATGGGTTAAAGTCTTAAATGTAAAACCCAAGACCTTAAAAACCCTAGAGGAAAACCTAGGCCATACCATTCAGGGCATAGGCATGGATAAAGACTTCATGAGGAAAACACCAAAAGCTATTGCAACAAAAGCCAAAATTGACAAATGGGACCTAATCAAACTAAGGAGCTTCTGCACAGCAAGAGAAACTGTCATTACAGTGAACAGACAACCTACAGAATAGGAGAAAATTTTTGCAATCTGCCCATCTGACAAAGGTCTAATATCCGAATCTACAACAAACTTAAATTTACAAGAAAAAAACAAACAGTCCCATCAAAAAGTGGGTGAAGGATATGAACAGACACTTCTCAAAAGAAGATATTTATGCAGTCAGCAAACATATGAAAGAAAGTTAATCATCACTGGTCATTAGAGAAAAGCAAATCAAAACCACAATGAGATACCATCTCACACCAGTTATAATAGCAATCATTAAAAAGAGGAAATGACAGATGCTGGTGAGTCTGTGGAGACATAGGAACGCTTTTACACTGTTGGTGGGAGTATACATTAGTTCAACCATCGTGGAAGACAGTGTGACAATTCCTCAAGGATCTAGAACCAGAAATACCATTTGACCCAGCAATCCCATTACTGGGATTATATCCCATTACTGGGGTATATGCCCAAAGGATTATAAATCATTCTACTATAAAGACACATGCACATATATATTTATTGCAGCACTATTCACAATAGAAAAGACTTGTAACCAACCCAAATGATAGACTGGATAAAGAAAATGTGCCACATATACACCATGTAATACTATGCAGCCATAAAAAAAGAGTGAGTTCACGTCCTTTGCAGGTACATGGACGAAGCTGGAAACCATCATTCTCAGCAAACAAACGCAGGAACAGAGAACCAAACACTGCGTGTTCTCACTCATAAGTGGAAGTTGCACAATGAGAACACATGGACACAGGGAGGGGAACATCAGACACTGGGGCCTGTTGGGGGTCGGGGGCAAGGGGAGGGAAAGCATTAGGACAAATACCTAATGCAAGCAGGGCTTAAAACCTAGATGATGCATTGATAGATGCAGCAAACCACCATGGCACATGTATACCTAAGTAACGAACCTGCACTTTCTGCACATGTAACCCAGAAATTAAAGTAAATAAATTAAAAAAAAAAAAAAAAAAAGCAACTCTATATACATCCCTACCCTTGCTCAAAACCTTCTAATGGTCTCATCATCTTTTAATTTAAACACCAAGCCCTTCTGCATCGGTTAAAAGTATCTGTCTAATAGAGACCATATGAACTGCCCAGCCTCATCTCCGCTCTGCCCTGGCTATGAAGAACCGTCCTGCAGCTTCAGTCATGCACTCCTTGACCTCATGCTGCCCCTCAAGCTAGTTGTACCCCTGATGTGACTTTAGCCTCTCCTCACAGTTACTTAACTCCAGCTGTCTTTTCTACATGACCACTAGGTATAAAGCATCTTCTATGTGGCCAACTCTCTACAAGATACTGAAATCACTTAATCCTCCAGGATTCAGTCAGAGTCACACCTTCTTGAAGCCTACTCCTCCCTGTCTGTGACCTTGTGGACTCTTCCTGTTAGCTTTCCTTTACTAGAGTACCTGCAACCAGCCAAGGTCATTGTCAGTTGACTTTTCTGTCTTTACTACAATGTGAGATCTTTGAATAGAAAGGTAGCGTATTACCTTTGTCTGTATCTTCACAAACACTGCACGAGGCATGTGGAAAGGATTTAGACAATTACATAAATGAATAAATATTGTTAAGAACATTAGAGCACCCCATAATAACATTAGTACTAATAACTATTATTTACTGAGCCAGAAGTTGTGTTAAGTATTTTATATGCATGGCTTTACTTAATACTCTCAGTGATTACCTAAGGTAAAAATTTTTATTACCACCATTTCATAAATGAGGAAACAGAGGTTAGAAATGCTAGATAACTTGCCCAAACTAGTGATGAGGCTAGCATTTACATTCAAACCCAGGTGAATCTGACTGCAGAGTCCACGGTGTTAACAACTAGGCAGTCCTGCCTCTCAGATGTCCCCTAAGATTGGCATCATCTTCCCTAAGCTATATCTCCTAGTCTTTCCCTAATGGGTTAAGCACACTTGTCACGTTTGGCTGCTCAGGAAAACTCAACAGGACCAAAGAAAACATCTCTGTTGAGAGATTCAGGGCTTATGCAAATATCCAGACTGCGAGGAAGGCCTGTGGTTTTCCTTTGTGTCCTGCTTGTAATAGATAAGCCACGGCAGCATGCTTAAGTTGTTAACAGAGATAGATGAAGCCAACCAAACCATCACTCTGCACTTGCCCGAATGGAATTGCTGTTCTGTTCATGAGGATTCTCCATTTGCAGAGCAGGGTCGTGAAGGGATTCCACGCCCATTATGTGCTTCAAGAGAATGACCACACAGGGGAGGATAAATGGGGTGTAGGAGAAGCCTCCAAAGGAATTTTTGGGCAAAGCCCTTACCAAAGAAGGCAAATGAGGGACTGGCTGGTGCAGAGTCACGTGTGTGATCTGCCTGCAAGTCTTTGTACCCCTGAGATATCAGTGTCCTCCTCTGTAAAATGGTCTTGGGGTGTCCACAGTGTTTTCCGATACACACTAATTCTGTGGTATGTTTAAAGGTATTATAGGTAAAAATAACTTCCTTTTTAAAACAAATGGGGAAACGTCTGTTTAGACAAGGTTTGCTGTTTTTGTTTTTGTGTGTTTTTTTTTTTACTGCAGGATTTTTCAGGGCCTTTAAAGGCTAACATAATTATTAATCTCCTAGAGATTATAAACTTGAAAGCGTTTCCCAACTTGATCACCAAAAAACTTTTCAGTCTATCATGGGATACAGTTTCCCAGGACAGAGCTCAGGAGAATGCAAAGCTGTTTGTTGTCTGGGTGTGATTTATCTGAAGGAAAGCTTGGCTGCCACTTCTTTTTGTAAAGAGATCTTGCGATGGGGCAACAAAGCTGATTCATCTTATTGCGGGGTAGAGAGAAGGACACACACAGACGTGCTCTCTTCGTTAAAAGTTCTTTGCACATCTGTGTCCCCAAAACTTCTCCACTTATTTGTTAGTACCTAAAATCCTGTCAGAGACAAATTGACTTTACATTGTGCTTTGAGAAAGAGAGTTTATGCCTACATTAAACACACACTGCACCACACATTTTACGTACATTTTATATAAATTATCTCATTTCATTTTCACGGGACTCCCACAACAATGGTTATGCATATTTTATAGTAGATGACATTCATATTCTTGCCTGAAATGTAAGCATTATTGTTTCTATTGAACTGGCAAATTGAGGTCTAGGGAGCTTAAGTATCAGAAAAGGTAATAAGCATAGGAACTGGTATATACACCTAAGTCTCTGTTGAAGTACCAAGGATAATTTTAATTCTTTTCCAGTTAATTTTTTACTTTTTAAAATTAGACTGACCTCAATGAGTAGTAATTTACAAATGTAAACCTTAGTACAAATTCAGAATTCAACTTTTAGTATCTTGGCCACTTGAAGAAAAATGAAAGTTGCTAAAGTATATGAGAACTTTGATCAATTATCTATTTCTGCATAATAAACCACCTGAAAACTTAGAGACTTGAAATGATTTTATTTTCCCATAGTACTTTTAATTATCTCACTTGGGGTCACTCATGTGGCAGCAGTCACCTGATGGCTCAGTTGCAGGCAGGGAGGCCTAGCACAGCCTTGCTATCATAACTGATGATGGTTTCAGGCTCACAACAGGAACCTCCCCCCATCCCTAGACCCCAGTACCCAACAGAAAATTGTGGGATTCTTCACATGATAATGACAACATACGTGGGCTTCTTGAGACTTAGGCTTACAGACTCTTAACGCCATCACTTCCCCTAAATTCTGTTACTCAAAGCAAGTCACAAATCCAGTTCAGATATAAGGGGCAGGAAATAGATTCTCATTCTTGATGGTAGGAATAGCAAAGTCATACTGCCTACAGACAGGAATTATTGCTGTAATCTTTGCAAACACTTGACCACCATTTTAGCAGACACCTCGTAGAACATCCGTTTAGTGTCAATGTCCCATTTCCTGGGACTCTGTCTTCCATTTTCTGGGAGTCTATCTCCTTGTTAATGCGATAGGGCTAACTCTAGTTGCTAGTAAGAGCTAATTAGATAAGAGATAGACCCCTACCTCAGAAGGGGTCAATTCATTGCTAGAATTGCTTCAACCAGATTATTTTCCTAAGAATTTTAAATTCTGAAGCAAAGAAATAAGTTAGTGAATCAGTAGTACTGAAATCAAAAGCCATTAGATGCAGCCATTTTTTCTCCAAAAGGTATCCAATTCATTTGTTCACTGAAAGATATTTAACCATATCCATTATGTGCTTGGCACTGTAATAGGCACTTGGCTCACTCAACTGAGAAAGAATAATAAAAGCATATGCACGGGGATAAGAGACTATACTCCACACGTTTCCAAAGAGACAGAGGCTCTGTTTCCAGAACCTGATGATGTCTGGTTATTTATCCTTCCCTTGTTTGCTCCAAATTGCCTCTGGAACTGAACAATAAAAACTCTTATTTTCCTTAAGCTGGTAGAAATGGCTTCTATCACTTGTATCTAAATGAGTCTGGAGATAGTATTCTATTGAGAGAAGCTGCCAATTACTTTCTGTACTGGCAGAGAGACTATAACATTGAAACAAACTGTCTACTATTCCTGGAACTTTTAAGAATTGGTACCTGGGTGATACGGTCATTTGAATTTGTCGACAGCAGGACCTGAAGATGTCAGGCAGATTCTTCTTTATTTTTATACAGCAAGATGTTTCTAAATGTAGCAAATCTCTGACTTGTTTACTGAGCATAAAGTGACTCAGGAGGAATAAGCCTATCTATCTGATAATACTTATTTATTCAGTTTTCCACTGATTATTCTTTGAGTGCTTATTGTGTGCCAGGCACCATTCTAGGCACTTAAAAAACAACAGTAAATCAAATTGACAAAAGTTCCTGTTCTTACAGAGCTTACAGGTTAGCACATTCTTCCCTAGTTATAAAAAAAATGAAAAAGGAAAAGCATAGATGTCATTTTTAACTCTCTTGGTCTGTTTAGAAAGACATATTTTCTAAAATTGCTAGTTTCTAGAATAGATATTTTCTTATTGAGAAATCCAATGGTCAATAACATTATCTAGTCCTTAAACATTGTAGAATGTACAAGTGCAGTAGAAAATGAAAAAGAGGAACAACAAGATCCTTATAAAGGATCCAGTGATGTTGATATACTCAATGTTTCTGTGACGTAATTCACTCACTTATTCTCTTGCAAGACTGAGTCTATATTTCTGGCTGGAGAAATGCTGAGCTGCCCTCTGCATTGAGATAGAACTGGTGAGGGTCAAGGGATAATAGATAATAGAGCAGAATTCAGAACATTGTAATTCATCTATTGTATGAATGCTAAGAGCTTGATTTCATTCTCATTAGTCCTGGGCAGTCAATGTTTTTCCTCTGGCAAAGCATAATATTGTTAATACAGATTTCAATCAGTTTCTTCTTCTGTCTATTGGAAGAAAATGTCTATTTAGCTTTTAAAGCATTTTTTAAAATTAATACTCAAATATTTCCTGAGTTGTTTTTACATAGGAGAAGCTTTGACTTTTAAAAAATGTGGCCTCTTTTATAATTGTCAAGCTGTTGCTTCTCAGATGGCTGGCTTTGAATCTCTATTCTGGGAGTTCAAACATTAATATATTTCCTAAATAATCTACATGTTAGCTAATATACTCACAAAAGAATATTTACTAAATCAATTTTCAAAACAAACTTTCACCCCAGAATGCTGCAAATGCCTCTACAACAGGGGGATATGGGAGAGGATAGATCAATGATATATAGAGAGATACAGAAATATATGGATAGAGATTTATACTCATACTGTATTTGCTATTGGAAATCATCCTCCTGGTGGACCTTGTGAAAGCTTAACCAGAACAGTCGAAGTTGTGCCTATGTTTGATGCCATTTCTTTTTGCTCAGTCCATAGAAACATGTCTGCACAGTTGGCCTAGTCCATTAAAGACATTATACAGAGAAAGACATCATGAAATAACTACTCCATAAAAAGAGAGGTGACCTAGCATAGAAACTGTGAATATAGGTCTTGAAGATAAACAGACAGGTTTCAATTCAAGCTTGGTCACTTACTGGACACATGACCTCAAACAAATTGCTTAGCATCTCTAAACCTTGAGTTTTTTCATCTATTATGAGGGCACCCTTATCCCATCTAGTTCATATTCATATGTGTGTGTGTGTGTGTGTGTGTGTGTGTGTAAATAAAATAATACACAATAGTACTGAATAAGGCATTGTTTTCACTACTGCAAAATGATAGAACAATAGTAGGGGTAAGGAAATAAGTCAGTAGAACATAGATTTCTGGAATCTCAAAGCAGAAAAAAACCTTACCAATAAGTAAGCCCTTCTACGTTTTTCATTTTATAGACCCTGAGTCAGAGGCCCTGAGAAGTTAAGTGACCAAGCAAGCTGGCAGAGCCAAGAGTTATACAATCAGACGTAAGATGCTTTGTAACTGTTCTGTTGTTTCCCTTTCCCTCTCATAATAAGAAGGCAATGTCTCGATCGTTATAGTCATATTACCAGAGTAACTTCAGCAGTAACTTCAATCCAAGGAGTTACCTGAGACTCCACCACTTAAATGTAGATTTTTCAAAAAGAGGAAACTTCTGTATCATCAGGATAAAAAGGAGCTCAGTGCTTGAAGAACAGATTGTATCCCTGAGTCTATTAACTCTCTTTGTATGTTTCAAAAGAAAATTCTCTTGAGCAGATAAGAAGTTGGTCTTGTAAAAGATAATAAATACATAAATTTTCATGCTCAACAGTCAGGGCTTGAACAGGCTCGTCTGCAATGCAGCCCACACCATCCAGCTTTCACCCAGCCTCCTAGCTCTTGTGCACTACTCATGGCTCTGAGTAACAGAGGAGGGCAGTGCTCATTGTTCAAGATACAAATTCATCAATGGAGGGGGCTATTCTGATTGAAAATGTACACTCTTTCCTCCTACCATATATCTCCCCTCTGAAGACGCCACATAGGATGTGAAGAGCGTGGAGGGCCGTGGTGGAAGAAGCCACTTGCACTGCATTGCGTGAGCACTTGAGGCTCCCTGCTGGACCACAATGCTGAGCTTCCTGGGCTGAGCATCTGTACCTTAAAAATAGATCCTTTAAGAATCTGCATCTGTAACTTTCCCAGGTGATGCTGCCCTGCTAACCTGGAAAGAGACAGTGATATAAAAATAATCCATTTTTGTTTGGAGTAGCAGCTCAGAAATGCCACAGTGATCAGCTATTTAGTTCCATGGGCATGTTCTTTCGTGGCCTCTGACAGGGAAATGTTTGTTTAGTTTCTTCTAGATTGGTAGGCCAGGTTATTTTCAGAGGGAATTCAAAAAAGAAAATAATTTTATAGTAAGATAAAAGCTAATTGCTTATAATTAAGTTCAATAAAGACATCCTCCTAATTTATTAAAACTTATTTATTTAAGGTCTTTAATGTTTTGTACATGCCTGTTGAATGAAACAGCAGAAGACTGTTTTACAAAGTAAGATTCAAATAACTAGGGAATGATTTGTGCTTTCTAAGCCCTAAGTTTTGAGTCTGGGTTCTTGGAAAAGGAAGAAAATGAATGTAGATTATTTGTTTCTGGAACAACACATTTTATTTGTCTTCATTCTTACCTTGAAAAATATTCGTGAGTTTAAGTTGCAGAGGCCAAATGATGCTTGTTAAATATTATTCATAATATTCTAACTGAGCTGAAACATAATGAGACAGGAAATATTTGAATGTGTGCCCTGACCCCACCCACATTGACTAACATCATCTCCTGAAACAGAATAGCTGTGAATGATCATAGACAGATTTCTTGTTGTTTCTATTCTCCCCTTTACTGTGTCCCTCTGTTCCCCTTATCACTTAGAATACCTTAGCTAAAGCACTTTTATTTGTGTCCAGTTGAGCCTTTTGTGACCAAGAATGTTGCCAGGGGAAGGTATATTTTCTTACTGCCACTTCCTATTGATGTATAAAATTAAGGTAACTTGTTATCTTTAAATCTCAAGCCTGGATATTCTTGTTATTGCTGTGGATCATGGAGTAGCTAAGGAGACAAAGCACTCCCACCCCTCTGGATAAGAATCAGCAACCTCTTCTCCAATCTGTTTTGTTATATGCGTTGCCATGGTGTTGGAAGGCGGTGGCCTAGATAAAGCATGCGGTTCAGAGGAAAGCTTTGTGAAATATCTTCGCTCTCAGTCAGGTTTAGACTTAGCTAAGGTCTTCATCTAACTTCTGTGATCTGATGGATGCAATGTCAATGTCTTCAATAAAGTCTTCTAAAATGATCTTTGCTTCAGTTCTTCTAGAAAGTTCTAATGATCTTCTAAAAATATCATTGAATCTTCTTAATGATCTTTGCTGTCTTTACATTTCTGAAGATCTCCAAAGTGCCTTGGTGCCTGTTTTTCTGTTTCTCTCTTTGTGTTTCTCCCCTTTTTCCCTCCTCTTTTCTCTCTTTTACACTTATTTATTAAGTACCACATACAGTACTGTGCGACAGGGGACTGGTTTCTTATAACACAACGCTGTTACCAGGTATTATTTCTCCCTTCTTAACATATATTGCACTTGAAGCTTTGGGCAGTCGAGTGCTTTAGTGCTGTCATAGGATTACACTACCTGGAAGTTTTGCAGAGCCAGGCTCTGACATCAGAACTGCTGCACTTTTCATTATATACAGGACTTTCAGATCTAAAGTGATCCGCTGGCTGCAGACACCCCTAAGGCTCTCCAAGTAGCTGACTTGTTACAAATTTGTAGATCTCAGGATCTCCTTATTGGTGAGAAAATTAATAGTAAAATCTAAAAGGCACAATTACCTGAGGTGGCTGAGGGGATCCTATAGGAATCAACTGCTTGCATCTAAAAGCAGAGTGTGTTAATTCAACTCTGCAGCAAATCATTTTAATTTTATAAGACTTACTCAGAGAATGCTAATTAAAAATTCAGATTCCTGATCCTGTAGCCTTTCTTTGTGATTTACTAGAACAGAAATGAAGCCCAGGAATCTGAATTTTTAGCAGTTTCCCTGGGTGATCCTATGCAAGTGTTCTGGGGACCATACTTTAGTATGCACTGCTGGAAGGCAGTGTTATCAAAGTGGAGAAGATTGAAATAGCCTGGGATGTTTTAAAATAATATAGATTTCCAAGCCTCATCCCACACCAATGGAATCTTTGTGACAGGCAAAGATGGACCCTGAGATTTTGTACTTTTTTAAAGTTCCCCAGGTGATTTTGAAATAACCAGTCTTATTACTATCATTTGGTAAAAGTTTTCAACTACTTTCCCATCCATATATCATTAGCGTCAGACTCTTGGTTCCGCATCTGCAATCCTAACACCTCCTTCCAGGCCTTTGACTGTACTACTGCTTCCGCCTCTCCCGTGATCCTCTTTCTAAGGGGTTAGAATATGCTTAAAGTCAGACTGCCATTTTGAAAAAATATTCCCCTAGAAGACAAGCACATTTCAAGCACCATTCTGAGCTGAACTCTTGATTTCACCAAAAGTAATGATGATGATAATAATAATAATAAGCTGTTTTAAAATGATGAAGAAAATGATGAAGAGCATCATAATCACTCATGGAGATTATGCAGGGACTCTCTTTGCTAAGGGGGGAAGGTCTCATCCCCAAGAATTATTTCTTTATTTTCCCTTCCCAGAGTTTTTACATGGAAATATGAAATATTGCCTTCCTACTATATAATTATTAGAAAAAGAAAAACAGAGCCTAGATTGTACTATTATTGAAAATTTCATAAAATTTATCCTACATGACTAAGCAGTAGCAGCTTTTTGTATTCAGTTTAACCCACATGGAAAATGTTAAATCACCATATTAACAACACAATCTAGCAGTTAAATAGCATGACAGTTACCATGGGAATGTGCCAAACACAGGTGGGCTGGTAGTGTGTGTAGGGAGTTTTGGAGGGGGGATGTATTGTAGATTAGAACTGCTATGCCTGTTTTTTGATTTAAATTATTTATACAGTCAACGGATTTTAAAGAGATGCAGCTGGACTTTCTAAATTATGATCTTCCGCCTCTTTACCTTGTCAAACTCTTACAGGGAATTATTTAATTGCTATAAATGCAACCTTTTTCTTTTGGTGAAAAACATGGTTATTTCTTCCTTCAGCTAGAATCTCTGATTTTTTTAATACACACACTTCTGGACATAGTAATAATAATAATGACCAAAAATGTAAAATCCACATGCATTCTATATCCTGCAAGACCCTAGATAAATGAAAGCTTACCTGCCTCTCTGCTGTCACCTTGTACAGCCACTTGTTTTATCCTTATAATGACCCTATGATATAGATCCTATTCTTATTTTTTCTTGTTTCATAGGTGAATAGAAAACTTGGTAGTATAAGAGCTAGAAAGCAAGCCTAGCCTTTTGGACGCCAAAGCCTGTAACACTGTAGTGTCTCATGACCAAAGATCTTACAGATTTAAACAACAACAATGAAACCTGGTGTTAAACTTGTTAAAGAAGATTTGCTACCCACACATTTAGATTCATTACCACACTGGTTTGGCCAACTCCTGGTGGCATATTTGTGAGTCCGCATCATAATCACTCATGGAGATTATTACAAATAACAGTGCCTGGCTCTACCCCAGACCCATGGAATCAGATTTCCAGGGGTGAATAATGAGGAGATACAGAGCTCAAGTAAAGGTAGTCTTAAGGCATTCTAGGTTATTCTGATGCACAAGAGTTGAGAATGACTGTTGAATTATAAAATAGCTTATTTTGCACATGAGACATTGGTGATGTTTAGTGCTGTTAGGGCAGGACTAAGAAAGAAGTTTCATAAAGTCACTTCCATGTTTTATTTGTCTTTTTATCATCAACGCCTAGTGCAGTGTCAGGTCAATAATAGCACTACTTGCCGGGTGTGGTGGCTCACGCCTGTAATCCCAGAACTTTGGGAAGCAGAGGCAGGTGGATCACCTGAGGTCAGGAGTTTGAGACCATCCTGACCAACATGGTGAAACCCCATCTCTACAAAAATACAAAACTTAGCAGTGCATGATGGCAGGTGCCTGTAATCCCAGCTATTCTGGAAGCTGAGGGGAGGAATCTCTTGAGCCCGGGAAGTGGGGGTTTCATTGAGCTGAGATTGCTCCATTGCACTCTAGCCTGGGTAACAGAGTGAAACTCCATCTCAAAAAAAAAAAAAAAAAAAAAAAGATAACACTACTATTGCTTCTATTCATATTAATATTGAAAATAATGCTAATAAATACTGAGTTAAATGGATTTATCCAGATTAGGCATTGTACAAAATTATGCATATTATCTTGTTTAATCTTGCAAACAATCTATGGAAGTAGATACCAAAATTATCTCCTGTGTTTTTCAGATAAGGCAATTGAGGGTCACCCAGGCTAAGTTATTTGCACTGGGTACCATATTAAATGTGTAAAGCAGATGTTCTTCTTATTTTAACTCTAGTCTTAACCTTTACACAGTGTTTCTTCTCAAAGATACTTAGCTAATGCTTTTGGAAGGAAGGAACTGGCAGTAAGGAAAGAAAGAAGAAAGAAAAGATGAATGCAAGGAAGAAAGAGAGGAAGTGAGAGAGGGAGGTGAACATTAATGGAGGTAAAAGGAAAGGAAGATGGAGGTAAGAAGAGTATTTGTGCTATGAAAATAGAAATATAAGTCAATCTTGAAGTCAACTCACACCTGCTTTTCTTCAGAAAAATGAGACTCTGTTGTCACTTGCCAGCGATATGTCTTATGACTGTCACCTGTGGGGCTCCTGTCTTCCATGTGTTATTGAAATGGCTGTCTCTTTTCTCCCAAAGGAAAAGTGCCAGTATGGGACAGTGATGTTCAAGTACATTCTTAGGCTATGGTGTTTGGGGGGTAGAATTTTTGGTGTACTGAACAAAGGGATTAAAAAGGTCAGTTTTATGTAGGGACTCTCTTTGCTAAGGGGGGAAGGTCTCATCCCCAAGAATTATTTCTTTATTCTCCCTCCCCAGAGTTTTTCAATGGAAATATGAAATATTGCCTTCCTACTATATAATTATTAGAAAAAAATAAAATAAAACAAACAGAGCCTGGATTGTACTATTACGATAAGGTGTGGGGGAAAGGGAAAAGGATTCAGCCAAGTGCCCCAGATTTTAGGTTTTACTCTGGGTTTTCTTTCTCTGGTTTTATCTTCCATTGTCTCTTCTCATCACTGGAGTGATAATGTTTAGAGGCCCAAGATTAGACTGTGGGTTTGGGGTAAGGTAGCAAGGGGCCACAGTCTTCCCTTGATCTGGGCCTGTCATATCTGCCCACTGTAAGCCAAAGTTGTTCCTGTTTAGCTCAACAGTGCTGTAGTTTTCATACAGGGTCAGAGACCAGCGTCCCACAGGGTAATAAAATGCATGCATTTGGTTGGAGTGTACCTTCTATGTATCTTATTCTGGAATCTGAATGAGCAACACATGGCTATTCAAAAAATTCATGGATCCTGGGTCCTAGTCAAATATCACGTCTTCATGAATAACAGAGCCCTCCTTTCTCAGAGCCCACAGTGAAGAGAGTACTATTAACTTAGCAGTTCCTAACACCAGTGAATTCCAAAGTCCCCTGTCACTAAAGAACAATGTCTTTTGTAAGGGTTGTAGCAGGTTTCCAGGCAGGGCTTCACCTGCTTGAATTGGGAAACTTTTTCCAAGCCCCAAGTCCCTTGCATTGTGAAAAATGCTACTTCTATTTTGCTTTAATTAAAAAAAAAAAAAAAAAAAAAAAAAAAAAAAAAAAAAAAAAAGGGAGCAGAAAAGTACATTGTATGAGAGCACAACCTTCAGAGTCAGACACACCCAGGTTTCATTCATGAAAATTACTCAATATGAATTTGGATTTTCTGTAAATCTATTTCCTTATCTCTGTATCATGGATAATAACAATGACTGTATAGGTATTTTGTTATGATTAAATGCAACACTCTTGCATCGGTCTTTAAGTTTTTATTTTACATTGTGTTCTTTCTCCCAAGTCTCACATCTTTGGCTTCAAAGGGATTAAAATGATGCAGGTTGTGTTCTCCGGGAAGCCAACCCTGAGATGCAGTTTAGTGTGCAGTATGTTCAGATGGGAGAGTTCTTGGAACCAAGTCCCATGAAAGAAAAGGAAGGAAATAGGACTGAGCAAAAGAGAAGGCTGAGCGGTCTTAGGTGATCCCACAGGAAGACTGATCTGAAGTGACTGTCAGAATTATCCTGTATTAGACTGAAATGACTATGCCTTTTTACCTGTGTCTCAACAGTCATTGGATGTTGCTGCCTGAGGAGCCTATTACCCTAGATGAGGTGGCTCTCTGCAGCTGAGGCAACCGGCAGCTGGAATGTGCCTGGTGGCAGCAACCCCATAACTGAGCAACAAGTGCTCCTTGAAGAGGGTTTTGGGTGGGTCATCCCTGTGTCACCCACACCATGCCCCTGACACATGATGCTTAATGATAACTAGCTTTTGGCTTCCTATGTTCCAAGCAGTGTGTCAGAAATTTGGATACATCTATCTATCTATCTATCTATCTATCTATCTATCTATCTATTATCTATCTATCTATCTATCTATCTATCTATCTATCTATCTATCTATCTATCATCTATCCATCCTGAGCACGCATAACTAAATTGTCCAACATCAACCATCTGGTAAATGATAGTGTGGCCTTTGAAGCAACACAATCTAGCTGCAGTGCTCCTACTCTTAAACTCTGCTCTACTCCATCTTGCAGTGACCTGGGTGTTTAAAGAGATCTGCTGGTCCTGTCACACATAGCTGTGTGTTTCTAGTACAGTGGTTCCCAAACCTTGATCCCTAGGTTAGCATCATCAGCATCAGTGGAAATTTGTTAGAAATGTGAATCTTCTGGCCTTACCCAGATCCAGAATCAGATACTTTTGGAGCAAGACTCACAATCTATGTTTTGAGAGGTCCTCTAAGGGATTCTGCTGCACCCTCAACCTTGAGAAACACTGCAATCATACATACAGACAACAACAGCAGCAAAAATAACATAGCACATTCTAAGGGCCTTTCTATTTAATCTTCTTTTCAGCTATCCTCTCCCTTACCTCTCCCACGGAACTCTGATCCTTCCTGGCCAATGGTTCCAGCTGCTGAAATCTTCCCCTGCTGGGTTCACATTAGAAATGGACAACTCTTTATTCCATCATGTTGCCATCACTTCCTGTTAGCCTCAAGGATAGTGTTCCATTTGTTTTATTATTTATAATTTGATGCTGTCCCAAGGCAAGCATGGCAACCCAAAGCATGTATGTTGGTTTTACTGGCAGGCCAAAGAGCTCTGAGTTGAAATCTCAGGCCCATGACTAACTAAAAATGCATGTCCTTGACCAATCTCAAATTGATCTTTGTTTCAATGTTTTTATCTGAAAAACTGGGAATAAAAATATCTGCCTCACAGGGCTGCTCTGCATATTTAATTAGATCATTAATTTCTATATTCACCTAGTTTCTAACACATAAAATATGCTCTATGAGAGACTTGTTTAAAACTTACATGGAAGCCCCTTTCCCTCTTCCTGCTGAGATATCTTTGAAAAGCCAACTGGACTTAAGAATTACCACCATTTAGATATATGATATATTCATTCTAAGTGCAGCATTCTACTCATCTATCCCTCTTAACCTCACCAAGAAAAGCATTTATTAAAATATTTTACATTTTTTTCTAAAGAAAGTCCCAGTAAAATGCCAGAAACATACTCAAGTGGATTTGTTCAATCTGAAAATACGTGTGTATACACACATACACACACACACACACACACACATTTAAACTGTTGTAAAAAAAAAAAAAACCTTCATATAATCATGTTATGAGTCTGTAGAAAAAGAAAGGTATGATACTTTTCCTCATCTGTCATAAGGGTCATGACTAACACTCCTATAACAAAAGACATGTTAACAAGAGAAAAGCATGACAAATTTATTTCATCAAAGTTTCATATGGCATAAATGAAAAGCCAAAGGCTCAGGGGAAAATGTCTATTTTTATGCTTTGATTCAATGAAGAATGGATAGCCATGTAGAAAGGAGACTAGACCAAAAGGGTATGACCTAATGATAATAGACTGGGGTGGGGAACCCAGAAGACCTCTTCATTTATGTTCTTCTTGGCTTCTCTGTGCCACATTCCTTCCTCCTTGAGGATCTTATGACCTATGGTCAGGCAAGTTAGGTCAGAGAGTTTCTTTGTGGCCATCTTCTACACAGAGAGATGGGGAAAGGTTAAAATTATATTTCTTTGTTTTATGTCTTGCTTTAGGAGAAAGGGGTTCTAGTTTCTACGATCCACTTTGGAAAGGAGAAATTCTGGTTCCTGTGACTTGCTTCTGGAGAGAAAAGGGGACAGGAGACAGGAAAGCAGGAAAAGATCAGAGACACTTTGCTTCTGAGGCTGCTTCTGATGCCTTCCAGCCTCCTTTAGTTCAAAGCACTCAGCATGCCAAAGCATCATATTTTAGGATGGTACTTTTTGAGCCCTAAAAAGGCCAATATCAATTATATGAGTTAAATATAGACTCTTCCATTTTAGTGATGACAAACCACCATTGATAGTGGTTAACTATCTTCCCAATATTATGCAGTTAACAAAGGGCAGAGCCAGAATTGGAGCTCAGAATACCAGTATAGTTTTCTTTCCATTGTACATTCCTACCTCAAAGAATTCTGATTAGCTCTTAAATTAATTTTTTTAAACTGAGAGAGATATCTAGGTGTTGATGATAGATAAGGACAGTACCCAGATAATGACATTCACCTTTTCTAATCAGAGCATTACTGAAGATTTCTCTTTGGACAGATGTTGAGAACTTTGCAGAGAAAAATTTTGTGATCAGCAGGGCCCAAAAATCCTGTAATGTAGCAGAAGCTGGAAAGTTATTAAAATACCAAGGGATTATGATTTAAACCTAACCTAAGGAGCCTGTGAAAGGAGAGAGGAATGAATATCTCCTGGAGTGAGGCCCATTAACATCCTATGAAGAACTAACTGTGGAATAGGACACAGTTAGGAACTAAGCTTCTGGAGGTTGACCTTGAAAACCCAACCAGTCTCCACAGGGGTCTTGACTACAGAAGTCCTGGCTGAGCTGCAGTTTCCTAGGCATTAACTCACATAAGAGTGACCAGAGCAGTAGCTCTCAACCTTGGCTGCATGTTAGGATTGTCTGCGGAGATTTTTAAAATTCCGATGCCCAGGCCACCCCTAGACTAATTAAATTAGGATTGCTAAAGGTGGGACCCAGTCATTAATATTTTTTTAAAGCTCCTTATGAGATGATAGTGTGTAGCTCAAGTAGAGAGCCACTCTTCTAGAAGCTAAAATGTTTTTCTCTTTTTTTTTTTGCTTTTGTTCCTTTGTATTTTTTTGCCTTCCTTTCTTCCTCTCTTTCTCATTCCTTCCCATCCTTCTTTCCATTCTTTCTTAAAAACAGGTTTGAGAATTTATTACACAGAAGCCATGACTATAAAGATATATAAGATGTAATTTCTGTCCCTCTCTCATTTTTATGTAGCTTTGTAGCAAATCTATGCAAATTTAGAGATTTAAATTGCACCTACATATTAACTAATAGTTCTGTAGTTCAGAAGTCTGTCACAGCATGAATGGGCTCCCTGATCAGGGAATCAGAAGGCGGAAGTGGAAGTGTCATCAGGCTCAGTTCTCATCTTGAGGTGCTGGGAAAAAATCCACTTCCAGGCTCATTCAGGCTGTTGGCTGATTTCAGTTCCTCAGGTTGAAATATTGATCTTTTTTATCTCAGTTTTTTTTGCTGTCAGGAAGAGGCTTCCCTCAGCACCTAAACGCCACCCACGTTTCTTGCTATTTGATATCCTCCATCTCCTAGCCAGCAATGGTGCAATGAATCCTTCATGCTTCAAATCTGTGATTTCACCTTCTATAACCAGCTGGACAAAAGTCTTTGCTTTTAAAGAGTTGAAATGATTAGGTCAAATCCATTTAGATAATCTCCCTATCTAAAGGTCAGTTGATTTGAGACATAATTACATCTTCAAAATTGCCTTCACAGCAACACCTAGATGAGGATTTAAATAACTGGGAGAAGATTCGTGCACATACAGGACAAGAATCTTGGGGGCCATCTTAAAATTCTGCTACCACAGCCTCCAAGGAGTTCACCAGTAAGGAAACAGGCTTGGGACTCAGTATAAAGCAATAAAGGACAGTCATAGCTACAAGAAATAGAAGTTGTACCATGTGATAATCTTGTTCTTGGAGAAGGGGCTAAGATGGCCGAATAGGAATAGCTCCGGTCTGCAGCTCCCAGTGAGGCCAACTCAGAAGGTGAGTGATTTTTGCATTTCCAACTGAGGTACCCAATTCATCTCGTTGGGACTGGTTAGGCAGTGGGTGCAGCCTATGGTGGGCAAGCAGAAGCAGGGTGGGAAGTGCAAGAAACTGGGGGCACCTCCTTGCCACAGCCAAGGGATGCCATGAGTGACTGTGCTACCCGGCCCAGATACTAAGTTTTTCCACATTTTTTTGCAATCTGCAGATCAGGAAATTCCCTCATGTGCCTACACCACCAGGGCCCGTGGTTTCAAGCACAAAACTGGGCGGCTGTTTGGGGCAGACACTGAGCTAGCTGCAGGAGTTTTTTTAATACCCCAGTGGCACCTGGAACACCAGTGAGACAGAACCATTCACTCCCTTGGAAAGAGGGCTGAAGCCAGGGAGTCAAGTGGTCTTTCTCAGTACGTTCCACTCCTGTGGAGCCCAGCAAGCTAAGAACCACTGACTTGAAATTCTCACTGCCAGCACAGCAGTCTGAAGTTGACCTGGGATAATCAAGCTTGGATGGGGAGGGGTGTCTGCCATTACTGAGGCTTTAGCAGGTGGTTTTCCCCTGACACTGCTAAGGAGGCTGGGAAGTGTGGACTGGATGGAATTCACCACAGCATGGCAAAGTGGTTGTGACCAGACTTCTTCTCCAGGTTCCTCCTCACTGGGTAGGGCATCTCTGAAGGAAAAGTAACAGCCCCAGTTAGGGGCTTACAGAAAAACCTACCATTTCCCTAGGACAGAGCACCTGGGGAAAGGGGTGTCTATAGGCACAGCTTCAGCAGATTTAATCTCTCCTGCCTGCTGGCTCTGAAGAGAGCAGCTTATTCTGACAAGAGGAATTCTCCCGACACAGTGCACCAGCTCTGTAAGGGACAGACTGCCTCCTCAAGCGGGTCCCTAATGCCCATGCCTCCTGACTGGGAGAGATCTCCCAACAGGGGTCGACAGACATCTCATACAGGAGAGCTCCAACTGGCATCTGGCAGGCACCTCTTTGGGACGAAGCTTCCAGAGGAAAGAGAAGGCAGCAATCTTTGCTGTTCTGCAGCCTCTGCTGGTGATACCCAGGTGAACAGGATCTGGAGTGGACCTCCAGCAAACTGCAGCAGATCTGCCAAAGAGAAGCCTGACTGTTAGAAGAAAAACTAACAAACAGGAAGCAATAGCATCAACATCAACAACAACCACCACCAAAAAAAAAACCCACACAAAAACCCCATCCATAGGTCATCAGCCTCAAAGATCAAATGTAGATAAATCCTTGAAGATGAGGGAAAAAGCAGCGCAAAAATGCTGAAAATTACATAAACCAGAATGCCTCTTCTGCTCCAAATGACCGCAACTCCTCTCCAGCAAGGGCACAAAACTGAACGGAGAATAAGATTGACGAATTGACAGAAGTAGGCTTCAGAAGGTGGGTAATAACAAACTCCTCTGAGGTAGGAGAGCATGTTCTAACTCAATGCAGGGAAGCTAAGAACCTTGATAAAGGTTATGGGAACTGCTAACTAGAATACTCAGTTTAGAGAGAAACACAAATGACTTGATGGAGCTGAAAAGCACAGCACAAGAACTTCATGAAGCATACACAAGTATCAATAACTGAATCAATCAAGTGGAAGAAAGGATATCAAGATTGAAGATCAACTTACTGAAATAAAGCACGAAGATAAGATTTGAGGAAAAATAATGAAAAGGAATGAACAAAGCCTCCAAGAAATATGGGACCATGTTAAAAGACCAAACTTACAAATGATTGTGTACCTGAAAGTGATGGGGAGAATGAAACCAAGTTGGAAAACACACTTCGGGATATTATCTAGGAGAACTTCCCCAACCTAGCAAGATGGACCAACATTCAAATTCAGGAAATACAAAGAACATCACTAAGATACTCCTCAAGAAGAGTAACCCCAGGACACATAATTGTCAGATTCTCCAAGGTTAAAACAAAGGAAAAAATGTTAAGGGCAGTCAGAGAGAAAGGTCAGGTTACCTACAAAGAGAAGCCCATAAGACTAGCAGCAGATCTCTCTGCAGAAACCCTACAAACTAGAAGAGAGTGGAGGCTAATATTCAACATTCTTTTTTTTTTGAGATGGAGTCTCACTCTATTGCCCAGGTTGGAGGGCAGTGACGCCATCTCAGCTCACTGCAACCCCTGCCTCCCAGTTTCACGCCATTCTCCTGCCTCAGCCTCCTGAGTAGCTGGGACTACAGGCACTTGCCACCACACCCAGCTATTTTTTTTGTATTTTTAGTAGAGATGGGGTTTCACTGCTTTAGCCAGGATGGTCTCAATCTCCTGACCATATGATTCGCCTGCCTCAGCCTCCCGAAGTGCTGGGATTATAGGTGTGAGCCACCGCACCCTGCTCAATATTCTTATAAAGAAGAATTTTCAACCCAGAATTTTATATCAAGTCAAACTAAGCTGCATAAGTGAAGGAGAAATAAAATCCTTTCCAGACAAGCAAATGCTGAGGGATTTTGTCACCACCAGGCCTGCCTTATAAGAGTTCCTGAAGGAAGTACTAAATATATGAAGGAAAAACTGGTACCAGTCACTGCAAAAACACACCAAATATAAAGATTAATGACACTATGAAGAAACTACATCAACTAATGTGCAAAATAACCAGCTAGGATCATGATGACAGGATCAAATTCACACATAACAATATTAACCGTAAATGTAAATAGGCTAAATGCCCCAATTAAAAGACACAGTCTGGCAAATTGGATAAAGAGTCAAGACTCATCAGAATGCTGTATTCAGGAGACCCATCTCTTTGCAAAGACACACATAGGCTTAAATAAAGGACTGGAGGAAAATTTACCAAGCAAATGGAAAGAAAAAGAAAAAAAGAAAAAAAGCAAGGGTTGCAATCCTACTCTCTGACAAAACAGACTTTAAACCAACAAAGATAAGAAAAGACAAAGAAGGGCATCACATAATGATAAAAAAGAATAATTCAACAAGAAGAGCTAATTATCCTAAATATATATGCACCCAATACAGGAGCACCCAGATTCATAAAACAAGTTCTTAGAGACCTGCAAAGAGACTTAGACTCCCACACAATAATAGTGGGAGATTTTAACATCCCACTATCAATATTAGACAGATTAATGAGACAGAAAATTAACAAGGATATTCAAAACTTGGACTCAGCTCTGGACCAACCAGACGTAATAGACATCTACAGAACTCTCCACCCCAAATCAATGGAATATACATTCTTCTCAGCACCACACAGTGCTAATTCTAAAATCAACCACATAGTTGGAAGTAAAACACTCCTTGGAAAATGCAAAAGAACAGAAATCATAACAGTCTCTCAGACCACAGTGCAATCAAATTAGAACTCAGGATTAAGAAACTCACTCAAAACTGCACAACTACATGGCAATTGAACAATCTGCTCCAAAATGACTACTAGGTAAATAACGAAATTAGGGCAGAAATCAAGAAGTTCTTTGAAACCAACAAGAAGAGACAATGTACCAGAATCTCTGTGACACAGCTAAAGCAGTGTTAAGAGAGAATTATATAGCAGTAAATGCCCACAACAGAAAGCTGGAAAGATCTGAAATTGACGCCCTAACATAACAATTAAAAGAACTAGAGAAGCCAGAGCAAACAAATTAAAAAGCTAGAATACAAGAAATAACTAAGATCAGAGCAGAACTGAAGGAGATAGAGACATGAAAAACCCTTCAAAATATCAATGAATCCAGGAGCTGGTTTTTTGAAAAGATTAACAAAATAGACTGGTAGCTAGACTAATAAAGAAGAAAAGAGAGAAGGATCAAATCGACACAATAAAAAATGATAAAGGGGATATTACCACTGATCCCATAGAAATACAAACTACTATCAGATAATTCTATAGATACTTCTACACAAATAAACTAGAAAATCTAGAAGAAATGGATAAACTCCTGGACATATACACCCTCCCAAGACTAAACCATGAGGAAGTCAAATCCCTAAATAGACCAATGACAAGTTCTGAAATTGAGGCAGTAATTAATAGCCTACCAACCAAAAAAAGCCCAGGATCTGACAGATTCACAGACAAATTCTACCAGAAGTACAAAGGGGAGCTGGTACCATTCCTTCTGAAACTATTCCAAACAATAGAAAAAGAGGGACTCCTCCCTAACTCATTTTATGAAGCCAGCATCATTCTGATACCAAAACCTAGCAGAGACACAACAACAAAGAAAAATTTCAGGCCAATATCCCTGATGAACATTGATGTGAAAATCTTCAATAAAATACTGGCAAACCGAATCCAGCAGCACATCAAAAAACTTATCCACCACGATCAAGTCGGCTTCATTCCTGGGATGCAAGGCTGGTTCAACATACACAAATCAATAAACGTAATCCATCACATAAACAGAACCAATAACAAAAAATCACATGCTTATCTCAATAGATACAGAAAAGGCCTTCAATAAAATTAAATATCCCTTCATGCTAAAAACTCAATAAACTAGGTATTGATGGAACATATTTCAAAATAATAAGAGCTACTTATGAAAAACCCACAGCCAGCATCATACTGAATGAGAAAAAGCTGGAAACATTCCCTTTGAAAACTGGCACAAAACAAGGGTGACCTCTCTCACCACTCCCAACCAACACAGTATTGGAAGTTCTGGACAGGGCAATTAGGCAAGAGAAAGAAATAAAGGTATTAAAATAGGAAGACAGGAAGCCAAATTGCTCTGTTTGCAAATGACATGATTGTATATTTAAAAAACCCCATCATCTCAGCCCAAAAACTCCTTAAGCTGATAAACAACTTCAGTAGAGTAACAGGATACAGAATCAATGTGCAAAAATCACAAGTATTCCTATACAACAATAATAGACAAGTAGTGAGCCAAATCATGAGTGAACTCCCATTTACAATTGCTACAAAGAGAATAAAATACTTAGGAATACAACTTACAAGGGACATGAAGGACCTCTTCAGGAACTACAAACCACTGCTCAATAAATATGACAGGACACAAACAAATGGAAAAAAAAACTTCCATGCTGATGGATAGGAAGAATCAATGTCGCAAAAATGGTCATACTGCCCAAAGTAATTTATAGATTTAATGCTATCCCCATCAAGTTACCATTGACTTTCTTCGCAGAATTAGACAAAACTACATTAAATTTCATATAGAACCAAAAAAGAGCCCATATAGCCAAGACAATCCTAAGAAAAAAAGAACAAAGCTGGAGGCATCATGCTACCTGACTTCGAACTATACTACAAACTACAGTAACCAAAACAGCATGGTGCTGGTACCAAAACAGGTATATAGACCAATGGAACAGAACAGAGACCTCAGAAATAACACCACACACCTACAACCATCTGATCTTTGACAAACATGACGAAAACAAGCAATGGGGAAAGGAATCCCTATTTAATAAATGGTGCTGGGAAAACTGGCTACCCATATGCCAAACACTGAAACTTAACCCCTTACATCTTACACAAAAATTAACTCAAAATGGATAAAAGACTTAAATGTAAAACCTAAAACTGTAAAAACACTAGAAGATAACCTAGACAATAGCATTCAGGACATAGGCATGGGTAAAGACTTCATGACGAAAACACCAAAAGAAATTACAACAAAAGCCAAAATTGACAAATGGGATCTAATTAAATTAAAGAGCTTCTTCACAGCAAAATAAACTATCATTAGAGTAAACAGGCAACCTACAGAATGGGAGAAAATTTTTGCAATCTATACATCTGACAAAGGTCTATTACCCAGAATCTACAAGGAACTTAAACAAATTTACAAGACAAAAACATACAAGCCCATCAAAAAGTGGGTGAAGGATATGAACAGACACTTCTCAAAAGAAGACATTTATGCAGCCAATAAACAGGAAAAAAATCTCATCAACTGGTCATTAGAGAAATGCAATCAAAATCACATTGAGATATCATCTCACGCTAGTTAAAATGGTGATTATTAGAAAGTCAGGAAACAACAGATGCTGACGAGGCTGTGGAGAAATAGGAATGCTTTTACACTGTTGGTGGGAGTGTAAATTAGTTCAACCATTGTGGAAGACAGTGGGTGATTCTCTAAGGATCTAGAACAGAAATACCATTTGACCCAGCAATTCCATTACTGGATATACCCAAAGGATTAGAAATCATTCCACTGTAAAGATTCATGCCCAAATATGTTTGTTGCAGCACTATTTACAATAGCAGACTTACAAGCAACCCAAATGCCCATCAATGATAGACTGGATAAAGAAAATGTGGCACATATATACCATGTAATACTATGTAGCCATAACAAAGAATAAGTTCATGTCCTTTGCAGGGACATGGATGAAGCTGGAAACCATCATTCTCAGCAAACTAACACAGGAACAGAGAACCAAACACTGCATGTTCTCATTCGTAAGTGGACACTGAAGAATGAGAACACATGGACACGGGGAGGGGAGCATCACACACTAGGGCCTGTCAGGGGGTGGGGGGCAAGGGGAGGGAGAGCATTAGGACAAATACCTAATGCATGTGGGGCTTAAAACCTAGAAGATGGATTGATAGGTGCAGCAAACCACCATGGCACATGTATACCTATGTAACAAACCTGCACATTCTGCACATGTATCCCAGAATTTGAAGTAAAATAAAATAAAATAAAGACTTTAAAAAAAGATGTGGGACTAATGAATTGCTGAAAGACTAACACCAGGAGATATGTGTAAAGGGTCAAAGTAGGCTTCCTAGAGGAGTTGACACCTTAGTGAAATCACGCACTGGGCCATTGCTAAGTAACTACCGTATATACCAGTCACTGAGCTGAATTTTGAGAGATAAATAGTTTTTTTTCTGGGTGGACAGGAGAAAGGGTGAGCTTTCTGGAGAGGAGTCATTCTATACCACAAAGCATGTGACCAACATGTGACAAAGAAGAGAAGTGTTTAAGGGATTAGCTGCAGTTCAGTCCTACTAGCAAAATATATGTGGAAAGTGGCTGGCAAGGAAGCCAAAGTGATATCAGATATCCTGTGACTCAGATTTTATCTTACTCTTTGGTGATAGGCAAACACTGAGGGTTTCTCCTCCTACTTTACTGAAGCACATTTAAAGTACAATCAATTGTACATATGTAAAATGCACAGGTTGATGCATTTTTGCATATTCATAAACCCATGAAACTTTCACTGCGATCAAGAAAACAAGTATTTTCTATCACTCTGAAAGTTTTCTTATGCCCTTTTGTAACCTACAGCCACAGGTAAACACTGACTTGTCTTCTGTCACTATACGTTAGTTTCCAGTATTTAGAATTTTATTTAAATGGATTTATATGAGAGGCCCTCATTTGTGCTTGGCTTCTTACATTCAGTATAATTTTGAGGTTAATCTATGTTGGTGCAAGTATTGACAAGTCATTTTTTTTTTATTCCTGAGAACCACTCCATTGTATTGTATGAACATAACAGACAAATATGATGCCTATGGAAAAAAGGGGTCAATGTGAAATAATTGTGATAATGTGAAAGCAATGAGGAGACTATGTGAAGAAATTAGTATTTAAGGCCAGAAGAGGTGGCTCATGCCTCTAATCCCAGCACTTTGGGAGGCTGAGGTGGGTTGGTCATGAGATCAGGAGTTTGAGACCGGCCCGGCCAACATGGTGAAACCCCATCTCTACTAAAGATACAAACAATTAGCCAGGCGTGGTGGTGTACACTTGTAATCCCAGCTACTCAGGAGGCTGAGGCAGGAGAATTTCTTGAACTGGGGAGGTGGAGGTGGCAGTGAGCCAAGATTGTGCCATTGCACTCCAGCATGAGTGACAGGGTGAGACTCTGTCTAAAAATAAAGAAAAAAAAAGGTATTTAATAAAGATTTTGGAGGCAGATGATGATATTTTACAGTTTGACATGATCGGAGAACATTTTGGGCATAGGGAACTATGTAAGTGAAAGCTTGAGGGTATGGCTACATACATCATGTTTGCAGGTCAGAGTCTTGTGGATAAAGCAGGGCAATGTGGATAAGTGAAGGACTGATGGGCTTAGTTGGATTTGAGGTTGGAAAGAAAGGTTTGGGCTAGATGACATGTGATTTCAGGTACCTGGATATACAGTACTTTGTCAGGTCCTATGTTAGATTAATCTGACATAGTAAGACATGGTCCCTGCCTCTAAGAAACTCACTCTTCAGTGACTAAAATAATCCAATAAGTAATTGTAAAGAGGCTGAAACATGCAGTAAGGACATATGTAGGGTGGAAGGCACAAAGTAAGAAGTAACTTATTCTGCCTGTGGAAATCAGAAACTCTTCACTCAGGAGAGTCTTAAATGGCAAGTGGAGGTTTCTGGAGGCTGTAGGGTGGAGCATTGTTTAAAGAAGCCTTTCCAGATAGAGAGAGCAGTATGATCGGAAGTGTGCTCAGGCTCCATCAGATCTCTCTTATCTTTTTTCCCTCTTGCTTCTAACTAAAGGAACTACAATGTAAAAATCTGTGTTTGGGTTTGGAATGGAGAAAGAGATACTTCTTCAGCTTCCAGTGTCCACTGGGTCAATTTAATCTACCAACACCAGAGAGTCCTTATTGTGGTGTGAGGTGCTAGCCCAGCTTTAATGGTGAAGTAGTACTTTATTTCTCTTTGCGATATTGGTCTTTGTAAATCTGCTTCAGAAATCTCAGTGAGGAAGCGGTGATTATAGGGCAAGATTCAGGTTTTATTATTTTCCCATAGATACCTTACCCATCCCTAATATTTTGGAGTGAAGGACAGTTCTCAGAGCAGACAAGGCTTTCACTGGAAATGCTAAATTTCCAGAGGCTTCTACAAAGCTATTTGTTGTTTTCTTGGCTCAGTGGGTTCTCCTTATTGCCTGTATCAGAGCTCTGCAGTTTCTTGCATTCTGATGGTGAGAAACCTTAGAGGAGACAATGCAGCTGTTTGGAATTTCAAGTGATTCAGCACCACTGGGGACATGATGTACTGGAAATGACAATCTCCCCATTTCCACCTGCCAGAAACTCAGGGACCAGCAGCACCATCTCTCCATGTCATGAATATGATGAATAGCCTTGTGCTCACCAGGTAGTTATCTTCCTGGAGTAAGTCAGGTTGAGAAGATGCTTTCTCAATAGAAAGCTCAAGTTTTAACTCAGAAAGTACTTAAACATATTGGAATCTCTATGTATATAATCCATGTGTTTCAATGGGTTCTATCATTTTCATTGGAGTCCAAGAAATAACCCTAGACGTATAGGCAATGGTGACTATATGTGACTGTATCCTAGTCTTATAGTCAGTGGTGACAGAGTGACTGCCACATGTTGGGTTTCCTGGGGAGTAGATGCTGAGGTGAAATGTATTAGCTTGGGCTGCCATAGTTAAATACCATTGACTGGGTGGCTTAAAAAACAAAAATTTATTTTCTCACAATTCTGGAGTCTCGAAGTCTCAGATCAGGATGCTAGCATGGCCAAGTTCTGATAATTCTTTTTCTGGCTTGCTCTTGTTGCTTTTCGTCTGCCTTTCCACATGCAGAGAGAGAGAGAGCTAGAGAGAGAGAATCTTTTTCTTACTCTTTTTATAAGGTCACTAGTCCTATCAGATTAGGATATCACCTTTATAATCTCATTTAACTTTAATCTATCTCCAAATATATTCATGTTCAGGGTTAGGCCTTCAACATATGAATCTGGGGAAGACATATTTCAGTCTATAGCACAGAGATTACCTTGCAAGAGCTTGATTTAGCAGTGCTTAGATTCACCACTTCAGGAAGGGAAGAGAAGGAAACAGGATTGAACAGAAGGAGAAGTTGGGCTGTGAGGCAAACTCACTGAAGATCTCAGTTAACCCTATAAGGAACTCTAAAACCCATTTAGAGTTGTATCGACTTGAAGTCTTTTTATTACCATGTCAACCAGTCCTTGGATGTAGGGTGCCCTAGTAAATCTCTTTGATGATGTGTATGCATTTTAAGGATATGTGGATAGATTTCTGGGCAGCTGACATTGTTCTATAGGAGTGTGAAAAGCCTATTTCAGATTCTCGTTATAGATGAGGTTTTGATGACTCATGTTCGAAAGGGGTGGGGGCACAATGGGAAGGGAGAATCCAGACAAAAGGATTATGCTTCTGAAGTCAATCTAGAAAGCAGACACTAAAAATTTCCTAGTTGTGGGTGAAAATTAAGAAAATACCAGTATCAAAAATATATAGTTATCACTTTAAGTGATTCAATTTCTAAGTAACATATTCACCTGTCTATGTTTTTTAAATCAAGGCTGGCTGTTAGCTACGTTAACCATTTCACTTTCTGATCTCTCATCTAGAGAATATTTCTATATCTCCACCCTGTTAGTCACTAGAACCTTTTAAGCTTTAACTTCTCTTATTCTCACAGAATTAAGGTTTTCTATTATGATCTTCTTAGAATACGGTACTGTGTTCTTGGTAGCAGGTCCCACATATGTAATTACCTGACTGATTGTTTCTCTGTTAGGAGGTAGGTACCATAAAGATAAGGAAACACGCTTGTCCTATTCACCCTTGTACTACTATTATCCAGCACAATGCTTGGCACACAGTCAATGCTCAAATATTATCTGTTGAATAAATAAATGGATGAATGAATCAATGTTTGCAAGGAAAGTGTATCAATCATATCTTTTGGAGTCAGTCTGTATCTATGAGGTAGAGTCCACAGAGTATGTGTCTATATATTAACATGTACCACTTTTTAATAGCTCGTTTTAAGAGCTAATTGTCAAAACTGTACATACTTTTTCCTCAGATTACATTGGCAGACAACATCTTGGGATTGGTTTTCTTGCCATACAATAACAATAATTTGAAATTGTAAAAAAAAAAAAAAAAAAAGGCAATGATATGAATTTGTTCTTCATGGTCCCTGACAACACATTAGGGGGTTCTCACAGGGAGATGCACATTATCTATTCATATCCCTTTACTAAAGGACAGTCCCTTATCATGGAAAGTTTCTCTCTTCGAGTGAAGCAAAATGGAGGATGCTTACCTTGCTGGTCAGAGGACCCAAGTTCACCTTGCGTTTTAAAGCATCACAGCTACATCACTCTAGTATTCAGCTTCCCTTTTCTGTTTCAAAATTTAAAAATAGGCTTATTAAGTTCATACAAAGAGGTTGTATTGAGGTTGTATTATTAATTATCCTCAAAAAGACTGTCAGGTTTGTCTTGGCCAGGTGGTAGACATTGATACTAAGTCATGTAAATCTTTTATGCTTCGGTGTTAATGTTGTTCCTTAGTTGGCAAATGGTATCTAGATTTATTGAAATAACTGCCTCAACCTTTAAAGAAACTATTGCAAATGTGTGCTGTGGCTACTTGTATTTCTATACTGATCCCCATGGGAGATGACACTAGTTATAAATAATACTTATTCCTATTAGACCTAAAACTTCTTCAGAATCCTACTCAATGTAGTATGTTAGGCAGCCACTATCACCATGTTGATATATGAGAGGAAATCTCTTTTCCATCCTTACTGTAAGAGAAGACACGATTTATTTGGGCAAAACTGTAATTTAGGAACACATCAAAAAATGAGTGATGGATCAAGGGATAGTGTAAATACTCAAGTGGATGAATCAAACATGTTTATACATGTTCCCATTATCAGGAATTCTGTGCATGTATTAGTCTGTTCTCACATGCTAATAAAGACATATCCAAGACTGAGTAATTGATAAAGGAAAGAGGTTTAACTGACTCGCAGTTCAGCATGCTGGGGAGTCCTGAGGAAACTTACAATCATGATAGAAGGGGAAGCAAACACATCCTTCTTCACATGGTGGCAGGAAGGAGAAGTGCAGAGGGAAGAGGGTGAAAATCCCCTTGCGCATCATGAGATCTTGTGAGAACTCACTCACTATCATGAGAACAGCATGGAGGTAACCACCCCCATGATTCAATTACCTCTTACCAGGTTCCTCCCAAGACATGTGAGGATCATGGGAGCTACAGTTCAAGATGAGATTTGGGTGTGACACAGCCAAACCATATCAGTGCACGTTCTTTAATTTGATATTCACAACACCCCTAAGGAATAGGCAAATCAGGTATTTTCTTCCCATTTTACAGATTTAAAAAAGCAAGACAGAGAAGTTAAAGGGCTTGCAGACTTACTTGGGATCATAAAGATAACAAATAGAAAACAATTGGTCTTCAGATTCCAAATTATTTATATTTTCTATAGAAAGACAGTGGGTTTTAGTAATTTCTTTCTAATGACCTAATTAGTTTTTATCTAAAGACTCTGAGCAAAACTTTCTGAAGTTAAAAAATATAATGTGTCAAGCTTTCTATTATCTGATAAGAAACCAATTAAAGGCATCAGGGATAAAACACGATTCTCAGATGAACTTTATTCAAGACAACTGAAAAGGTCTTCTGACTCAGAGAAAAACTGGTTGTTTTCCAGAGCTATTGTCAAAATACTGGCGATTATTATCTTTCGGGTAAACAAACGGCTCAAAAGCCATCCTAGGGTGCTTGTGGTAAGCCCTATCACTGAGCAAGAAAGCAGAAAACATTATTATGCTTGTTTAGCATAGGCACAGTCACTCCGGGAAGGAAGACAATACTGAAATTCACAATCCTGGCTGCACTTCTGTTTTCTCAAATCTCTTTCCTCTCAGCACTCTCAAGCTCTTCTAGACAGATTCAATACAAATGGATCTATCAGTTTGATTTGTTTTTGAGGCTATTTGGATGGCCTGATTTATTTTATCAGTTTTTAAAAAAATTGTATGCGAGGCCAGGGGCTGCAAAGGGTCAAGTTATGAGGGTTTCTAAAATAAATGCATATGTCTGTATCTGTGTCTGTGTGGGATTGTTTGGAAATAAAGGACCTTAAGACAAAGCATGAAGTTTGCTTAATTTAGAGAGTTTTCCAAATTTATATGTAATCAATTCAAGTCGTTGGTTTGAAAAACATAAAAATAAAATCCTTCAAGAATAACAGGCTGGACACTTTGACTCACATCTGTAATCCCCACACTTTGGGAGGCCAAGGCGGGCAGATTATTTGAGGCTAGGAGCTCGAGACCCGCCTGGCCAACATGGGGAAACCCTATCTCTACTAAAAACACAAAAATTAGCCAGGCGTGGTGGTGCACACCTGTTAATTCCAGTGACACAGGAGGCTGAGGAAAGAGAATTGCTTGAACCTGGGAGGCAAAGGTTGCAGTGAAACAAGATCTCACCACTGCACTCCAGACTGGGCAAAGGAGCAAGACTATCTTCCCCCAAAAAAGAATAACAAAAATAATATTTCTTTAACAATAGAGAACTATATGTATCCAATATTAAAACCAAATACTTATTAAAGACAAAGTCATTATATTAAATACAGTGAGCAACTAAGAAATCAAGACCAATGGATGTGTGAAACAAATGGTCCTATTTAAAAACATAAGTAATGTAAAATATATACAGATACCTTAATTTTAGTTGTACCTTAATTAATCAAGTTTTCATTCAGCTTTAGTTTTGTCATCAGGACTTGCTCTGAGTAGCCCCTCCTTCTGCTTCAAAAAATTAGTAGCTTAAATCTGCAGGAATTTTAGCCACAGATCATACCATCAAGTGTGTGGTACTATTTCAAAATGAGGAGCAAATGAAAACTGCCTAAATATGGCTAAAGAATTTGTGTGGTAAAATGACATAAATTCTGAATTTTGACTCAATGATTACATGCCAGGCATTACTGGACAGTAGAACATGTATGCACTTTGAAATCAGAAATACCTATTGAGATTAAAAAGAAATGGTTTGGCCTGTAAAATCTGACTTGCAAGAATCAGATATTTTATTCAGCATTGAACTTTGCTAGTAATTAAAAAGATATGGGTGATAGCAATACATTGGCAATGTGTTTCATTGCCTTTGGAAAGATTTGAAACAATCAGTACAGTTCCATTAGGAACTGCTCAGTTTTTTTATTAAACATATTATGTTCTAGGCAATAGATCCATAATATTGCTTGTTATAGAAGGAGCCATTTTGGTTATTGAAAGTGTTATTGAAAACCAAATACTACATGCTCACTACTAGTCTATATTTTCAATAATACTTCACTTACTATCTAGTTTATGTGATATCTTCCAGTGGGCTATGACCCATATATCTATGAATTCTTGGGGTATGTACAATTGCAACCTAGACAGACCAGATGTAGTCTGCTAAAAGTTTTTCATATTTAAGGACTTTCTGTAGTATCTTTCTGCTAGCAGTTTAAAAAGGACTTTGACCAGAACATCTTGTTCTTTCCTAGATGTCCCTGATAGAGAAAGAAAATATTTCATGGGTATCATAGGGTTGCCACTAACATATTCTTTCCCACATGAACTCAAATCCTTTCTTCATTGTTTTCTCACTAATTGTGATTATTTTGGAAGATCTTTGGAAGATCAATTTCCTCTATCTAAGTCCTAGAGCCTCTGGTTTCCACCATACAGATTATTATTATTTTTTCTTTTATCACTACAAATTATTTCTAACCCTGGATAAGTTATTTTTTTTAAAGCCAGAATAGGTTTTACTCTAGAATGGAGAAAGCTGGAAAAAGCATTGCTTCTATGCTAAAAACAAGAAAAAGCAAGAGAAAAAATTAAGTCATGCCTTTTCTTGAACCCATAAGGTAGCTGAATTTTAAGAAAACCAAGCAGCCTGAAATCCAAGGACAGATGGGACACTGGGCCTAGATCATCAGTGGAAGACAATAGAAGACTTATGTAGCAGCTATACAAGTAGGTAGGAAGAAATCAGCCAGAAATTTTTTTAGCAATCTCCATAATTTTATTTAGAGTTGACTTAAATTATTTTACTTAGAGTGAAAGATTTAAAATAGTTAACCCATAGAAACTTATTTAAGCCTTTATTTTAGGTTCAGGGGTATATATGCAGGTTTGCTATACAGATAAACTCATGTCACTGGAGGTTGTTTTACAGATTATGTCATCATCCAGGTACTACCCAATAGTCATTTTTTTTCTGCTTCTCTCCCTCATCCCACTCTCCACCCTCAAGTAGACCGCAGGGCCTATTGTTCCATTCTTTGTGTCCATGAGTTCTCATCATTTAGCTACCACTTATAAATGAGAACACGTAGTATTTGGTTTTCTGTTCCTATGTTAGTTTGCTAAGGATAATGGCCTCAATCTTCCCACAAATGACATTCTCTCATTCTTTTTTATGCCTGCATAGTATTCCATGGTGTGTATATACCATATTTTCTTTATCTAATCTGTCAATGATGTGTGTTCAGGTTGATTCCATGTCTTTGCTATTGTGAATGAGCATATGCATGCATGTGTCTATATGGTACAGTGATATATATTCCTCTGGGTACATACCTAGTAATGAGATTGTTGGGTCAAATGGAAGTTCTGTTTTTAGCTCTTTGAGGAATCGCCACACTGCTTTCCACAATGAGTGAATTTATTTACACTCCCACCAACAGTGTATAAATGCTCCCTTTTCTACATAACTTCTCCAGCATCTGTTATTTTTTAACTGTTTAATAATAGCCATTCTGACTGGTATGAAATGGTATTTCATTGTTTTGATTTGCATTTCTCTAATGATCAGTGATGTTTTCATATGCTTGTTTGGCCATTTTTACGTTTTCTTTTGAAAAGTGTCTGTCATGTACTTTGCCCACTTTTAAATAGGGCTGGTTTTCTTTCTGATAAATTTAAGTCCCTTATAGATGCTGGATATTAAATCTTTGTCAAATGCAGAGTTTTCAAAAATCTTCTCCCATTCTTTAGGCTGTCTATTTACTCTGTTGATAGTTTATTTTGCTGTGCAGAAGCTCTTAAGCTTAATTAGATCCCATTTGTCCATTTTGTTTTTGTTGGGATTGTTTTTGGCATTTTCGTCATTAAATCTTTGCTCATTCTTATGTCCAAAATGGTATTGCCTCGGTTGTCTTCCAGGCAATGGTATTACCTAGGTAGTGTTACAGTTTTGGTTTTTACATTTAACTCTTTACTCCACGTTGAGTTGATTTTTGTATATGGTGTAAGAAAAGGGTTCAGTTTCAATCTTCCCCATGTAGCTAGTCAGTTGTCATCACGATTTATTCAATAGTGAGTCCTTTCTTCATTACTCATTTTTGTTAGTTTTGTTGAAGATCAGATGGTGGTAGATGTGCAGTTTTATATCTGGCTCTTCTTCATTCTGTTCCATTCTTCTATGTGTCTGTTTTTGTACCTGTACCATGCTGTTTTGGTTATTGTAGCTCTGTAGTATGGTTTCAAGTTGAGTAATGGAATGCCTCAGCTTTGTTCTTTTGGCTTGAATCAGCTAAAATTTGAAAGGATGGATAAGTTAAATGTGGGCTAGCACTATAGTATAGACCACTAGGAATCCTAGAGGCAAATGAAGTTTGTATTCACTGTAGACTTGGAGCAGGTAGGTAGTCTAGAGAGAGCTACCTTCAGGGTACAGGTGTTTAGAAGGGGATCTGCTGCCACAGCAGGAAAAGCATGAAGCCCCATCCCCTGCTTAGATCCCTCTCTCAATGGGAAAATGCCTTAAATAAAGAAGGGGCAACAAACCCTATAACAGGAGTGAAGATTCATTGCTCCTGGAGGAAGTGTGGAAAGCACCCTCTACCCATGGAGAAGCAGTAGGCAAGAGTCTTCTATGTAAAATTCTATAAAACTATTAAAGATTTCCTACCACTGGAGAAGGAGCAAAAAACTTCCACCTGTCCATGACCCATACAGAAAATAGGCAGAGTTTGGCTACCATGTAGAAGAGGGGCAAGAACACTGTGGAAATCCCACCACAAAGCCCAGGCACACAAAGCCTACCTCCATTTAGCTGAACTAGATAGCAAAGAACCTCCTTCTCATCAGCCCCGTAAGCACCAAGTACCAAGCAATAGCAGTCTGATACTGAGAAAGGACAAAAGTGTGACAAGAGACCCCTCTATAATATAGGCAAATCAGGATGGCAGAAAGTTCAGGGTGGAGCACACACATTAAGACAGAGCCTCAGAGGAATTTGAATTTTATAGTACCATGAGGGTAGCCATAGCAAAAACAAAATCCAAATCCAGCGTAACTCTTGAATAGATCAACTCAATTTTCCAATAATAATGGCCTGGTTGAAGACGAGACATATGCACTTTCAAGCATAAATAGTATTTGCCTCCATCTCTACTGTTTTACTCAATGTGGCTAGCATTCTTCTGAACTCATCATATTTACTAACATCCAAACATCCTCTCTATATCTTTCCTACTCTTCAAATTGTCCAGTCATTGAACAAATAAGTAATAGATTTTACTTAGGACCAAAACACACAGTGTTCAGCCAACCAACAAATTTGCCTTCTCACTGTGTCCTCACATGGTGGAAGGGGAAAGGCAGCTCTCTGGGGTCTCTTTGATAAGGACACTAATCCCACTCTGGAGGCTCTGCCCTTATGACCTCGTCATCTCCCCAAGGCTTCACCTCTTAATATCATCACTTTGGTGATCAGGTTCTCAACATAGGAATTTGGGGGAAACACAATCATTCAGACCACATTATATGCCATCAAAAGAAATAAGTAATTCAGATGCAAAGCAGTTTTAGAAGAAACATAAAATTCAGTTGTGGCTCTCAACACTGTGCATTAGAACCACCTGAGATGCTCTTAGAGCCAGTTTTAACTGCCTGATTTTCCCACTACATGAAAATATAATGAGAACATGAGTCACATCATCTCTGAGTGCACAGTTGTACCCAAGAGCATAGTGTTTGACCTAATAGGTGCTTTTAAAATAAATAAAATTCCTGAATTATCAAAAACTCTAAAACTTACATTATGAAGTAGTCCGGGTTTGGTAAGGAAACTGCACTAAATATGTCAAGTGATAAGGGATCTAATGCAAGGAATTAGAGTCCGGAGAAAGCTTCCTTTATTGGTACAGGTATATAGGAGGTCTGCCACTGCTGAAAGAAAGGCATGAAGAAAGGTATGAAATCCTTTTTAATACAGGGAATTAGAGGCTTACATAACCTTTGGAAACTCTGGAGGAGTGAAGGTATGAGAACCACTGCCATCTTTTCAGGAGGTCCATAAGAGAATGGATTGCAGAAAGGGTGTTGTCAATAATCTCAATTTCCTGAAAAGTCTAGGTGCGGCATTCTCAAGAGGACAGCTGGAACCTGCTAGAAAAATCTCACATCTGCCATTTCTCGATTCCATGTCTGCCCGTTGCTACTACAGGAAAATTATGGCTTTTCTCTTTTTCCTCCACCTCCCAAATATTAAATACGTTCCCCAACATTATTTTTTAAATGTCATTTTTTTAGCCACTGTAGTAAAAGGGAGAACTTTGAAAGGTGGGTGTAGCATCAACATCAAATGATATCTGGCAGATATAATGTGCATTTTATTCTTAGCCTCTTTCAAAGGTAGAAGACAACACTTTCACAACTGTTTTTGTCTTCTCTTCCCTCCAACATGCAGAATTTAGAGACCACTTATCTATTCTCTCTAGCCTCACAAATGCACATTTTCTTGTACTTTTGTTCCATGTAAATATTTGATATCATCTACTGATAGGTTGATTCTTTCCATTTAATTCAACTGTGTATAGCAACATCTAGTGTAATTCAATATTAGTATTGTTATTATTGTCGCAGATTTTACTCTTTTTTTTTTTTTTTTTTTTTTTTTTTTTGAGGTAGAGTCTCACTCTGTCGCCCAGGCTGGAGTACAGTGGCACGATCTCGGCTCACTGCAACCTCCGACTCCCTGGTTCAAGTGATTCTCCTGCCTCAGCCTCCCGAGTAGCTGGGATTACAGGCACGTAATTTAAATTACTAAAACATTAGCCCAGCTAACTTTTGTATTTTTAGTAGAGATGGGGTTTCACCATGTTGGCCAGGATGGTCTCGATCTCTTCACCTCATGATCTGCCAGCCTTGGCCTCCCAAAGTGCTGGGATTACAGGTGTGACCCACTGTGCCCACCCACAGATTACGCTCATAAAGAGAAAAGGTATGATTGCTTTCTTGGCTTTGATTATGTTATTCACAGAGTATACTCATCAAAAGTTGAGACAGGGCTGAGCAGTCCTGTGTCCTCACATGGTGGATGGGGAAAGGCAGCACTCCCTGTAATCCCAGCACTTTTGGGGGGCCGAGGGGGGCGGATCACGAGGTCAGGAGTTCGAGACCAGCCTGGCCAACATGGCAAAACTCCATCTCCACTAGAACTATAAAAATTAGCAGGGCATGGTGGTGGACGCTTATAGTCACAACTACTTGGGAGGCTGAGGCAGGAGAAACACTTGAACCTGGAGGCAGAGGTTGCAGTGAGCCGTGATTGTGCTATTGCACTCCAGCCTGGGCAACAACAGAAAAACTCTGTCTCAAAAAAACAAAAAAAGTTGAGACAGATGTCAGGACCGCAGAAGAATAAAATACTATTTGAAGAAACCCACTCATCACCTGGTCCAACCTCTCATTCAATGTACAAAAATCATAACACCTCAAAAACTCTTCCAACTACCAAGTTCTCACTTTATGGTGAGGAGTCCTTTCTATTTTTCTTTTTTCTCACAGATCAGATATTTACTCATTTCTTATAGAGGATTTGTTTTCCACTAATGCATAGACAATTAAATATTTTTTTATCAAATGAATAGCATGAAGACATGATCCTACTAACTTTTACTTAGGTAAATATTTTCCCTTGTAAATGTAAGGCTATATGTCTCTAAAATTTCATGGTGTCTGTTGCAGTTACATAATAACATTTTCTGTTTCAATTGCATCATCCAATACACGAGTCAAATTTCTCAGCTGTAAGTATCTCAAATAAGCAATAGCATTCCATATATTAACTCAAAACACTCCTTAAATAAGGAGAGAAAAAAATAATTATAACAGGACTACCGGGCAAATCATTCCTATCCTCACTTCAGTTAGACCCCAGTGTATCATTCAATGGTTGAAGTTTAATTAGCTACAAATCTACCTGACAATAGCAATATAGTGTACCCATCTCAATTTTGGTCATAAGACACATCATTATCAAGTATCTTTCTGAAGTTCATTCTTTAAAAATATCTTACTGAAATACAATTGACATAAAGTGAAACACACAGATCTGGCATTACAATTTTGTGAGTTTTGACAAATGCTATTATGCAGGCAATCTACATCCCCTAAAAATATGCAGATATTATCCTCACCCCAAGAGGTTCCCTTGTGTATCATCCAAGTCTACTCACACTTTCCTGTCTCCAAAAGCAAGCAATATTCTGATTTATTTCACCATAAGTTAGTTTTTCCTGTTCTAGAACTTCACATAAAAAGTATCAAAGAAATAATGTGCATGCTTTTGTGTATGACTGTTTTCTTTTAGCACGACATCTCTCAGGATAACATGTGATGCATATTTTAAGTAGTTCATATTTTTTAAGTTGGTGACTAGTAGATTATAAATATATTATCATTTTATGCATTCATTCTTAAGTAGATAGGCATTTGGGCTGGTTCCAGGTTTGGCTGTCATGAATAAAACTGCTATGAGCATTTTTATACAAGTGTTTTTGTTGACACGTATATTCATTTCTCTCAAATAAATACTTAGGAATAGAACTACTGGGATATAGGGTAGTTGTACGTAATTTTCCCAAAATGATTATATTATTTTCTATTTACAACAGAAATGTATGAGACACTTGGATGCTCCAGATTCTCACAATGTTTTCAGTCTTCTATATTTTAATTACTCTAATGTGTGAAAAATGATTAATTCCTTTTCATATACTTATTGGCTGTTCATACATCATTTTTGAGATAGAAGTTTACAGATTTAAACCATTTTTTAAAAAGTTGGGTTACTTTATTTTTTAGTGACTTGTAGGGATTCTTTATATATTCTGGATGCAAGTATGTGTATTTAATATCTTCTTATTATATATTTAATAACAACCCTAGGCACTAGAGATAGTTTTTGTCTTTCAATCCTGATATTGGTAATTCATGGTTTCTTTAAAAGTCAGTGTAGCAAGTTTTTAAATTAATTTTATTGATTTTTTTTCAAGGAACCAAGAAACTAATGTGTGTGCATGTATGCCCAAATATGTACTTACTGTTATATGCCACTCTATGATTTGCCTACACATTTTCTTGATACTGCCTTTTGATAAGCAGACTTTTTAATTTTTAAGTAAATGTAAGTTATCGGTTTTTATGGCTATTGCTTTCTGTGCCTTATCTAAAAGTTATTTACTTACCCCAAGGTCATGAAAACATTCTTATATTTTCACCTAAAAGATTTACAGTTTTGGGGTCTATACTTAGATCTATAAAGTAAAGGTGTGTCAGGCACGGTGGCTAACGCCTGTAATCCCAGCACTTTCGGAGGCCGAGGCGAGCGGATCACGAGGTCAGGAGATCAATAACATCCAGACTAACATGGTGACACCCCGTCTCTACTAAATATACAAAAAATTAGCCGGGCGTGATGCCCGGCGCCTGTAGTCCCAGCTGCTCCGGAGGCTGAGGCAGGAGAATGGCGTGAACCCGGGAGGCGGAGCTTGCAGTGAGCCAAGACTGCGCCACTGCACCCCAGCCTAGGCGACAAGCCGTCTCAAAAATAATAAAGATAATAATATAAATAATTATAATAACATAAAGATTTAATTTATGTCTTCTCAGTAGTCTGATTACGATTTGCCGAAAGACTTTCCTTTCCACATTAAATTGCTTTGACAATTTTTTTAATGAGTTGACCACACAAATGTGTGTATATCTCTAGACTCTCTATTCTTTTTCATTGATCTATTTTTTATCTTTATGCTAATATCAAACGGTCTAGATTACTATGACTTTGCAAAATATCTTGAAATTAAATAGAACAATTCTTAGTTCTCTTTTCTCTTTTCTCAAAAATTGTGTTGGTATTCTAAGTCCTTTGAATTTCCAATTAAACTTTAGATTTAGCTTGTTAATTTATATTTTTAGAAGTCTGCTGGGGATTTTATTGAGATTGTATTGAATCAATGGATCAATATTTAAAAGTTACATTTTGACATTATTGAATCTTCTGATCTATGAACATGTATATTTATATAGGTTTTTAAAAATTTGTCTCACAATGTTTAGCAGTTGTCAATAGAAGTTTTGCATTCTTTTAGTAAATTTATTTAAAAGCATATTTTTGTTTTTGCTGTTATAAATAATATTTTCTAAAATTTTATTTTCCATTTGTATGCTGCTAATAAAGTTTTATGAATTTCTGTATCAATATTGAATCTTATCACATTGCTAAATTCACTTATTAGATTTAGTATTTTTTGCAGATGCACTGAGATTTTTATGGACACCATCATGCTCGTCTATTCAAGAGTTGTATTTCTTTCTTTACAATCTATAGGACTTCTGACTTTTATTTATTTATTTTTTTGCTTCGTTGTGGCAATAGTAATCATCAGTTCAATCTTGAATAGAAGTGGTGAAAGAGGATTTATTATGTTTTTCTGCCTCCATTGACATAATTATATGGATTTTCCCTTTTATTCATATTTAATTTGGTGAATTACATTGATTTTTCAATGATAAACCAACCTGGATTTCCTTGGACACAATATATTATCCTTTTATATGCTGTTGTATTTAATATGCTAATATTTTATTAAATATTTTGCATGCATGTTCAAAAGGAATATTAATCACTAATTTATTTTTCTTGTAAGATTATTTTCTGGTTTTGATATGAGGGTCATTCAGCCTCATGAAAAGGAATGGAACATATTATTTCCTCCTCTATTTTCTGAAAACATTTAGTAATATTGGTATTATTTCTCCCTAAAATGTATAATAGAATTCACCTGTGAAATCATCTGGATTTCAACTTTTCTTTGTGAGAAAATTTTTGATAAGAAGTATAGTTGATCACGTATTAAGCCATTCGTATTTTCAGTTTTTCTTTCAATTAGGTTTGGTAAATTTCATTCTTTCAAATAATTATTATATTTTAACTAAATTGTTGACTATATTGGCATATATTTTTCTTAATATTTTCTGTATATTTTGTCTTTTTTTTCTTTTTAAATGAGGTCTTACCTTGTTGCCCAGGCTGGTCTCAAATCCTGGGCTTGAACAATCCTGCCTCAGCCTCCCAAGTAGATGGGACTACAGGCCATGCCAGAGCCCAGCTTTAATATTTTCTTATTATGTATTTAATAACAACCGTAGGCACTAGAGATAGTTTCTGTTTTTCAATCCTGATATTGGTAATTTGTGTTTTTGTAAAAGTCAGTGTAGCAAGTTTTTAAATTAATTTTATTGATTTTGTTTTCAAGGAACAAATAAACCAAACATTTTCCTTACGCTGATTTTTTTTTTATTTTAATGATTTTCACTTTTGTTTTTATTATGTTATTCCTTCTACTTACTTTGGATTTAGTTTTCTCATCTTTTTATAAAAATTTTTAAAGATGGAAATTAAATTACTGATTTGACACCTTTATTATTTTCTGTTGTAATCATTTGATGGTGTAAATTTCTCTCTAAATATTCAGCTTTAGCTTATTCCCAGAAATCTTGATAGGATTTGTCTTTATTTTTATTTAATCCAAAATGTTTTCTAATTTCCTTTCAGATTTATCCTTTGACCCATGAGAAATTTTCACATGTCATTTTGTCATTGATTTCTAATTTACTTTTTTGTGGCTAGAAAAAATACTTTGTATCATTTAATTTTAAAAAAAGTATTGAAACTTATTTTATGATGCATTATATTAGACAATATCCTTGATGGATGTGTCATGTGTAATTGAATAAATGCATACTCTACAGTTGTGAAGTGTTCTGTAAATGTCACTTATCGTGAGTTGGTCAGTGGTGGTTTCTCAATTTTTCTATATTTTTACTGAATTATGACAACTTTTCTCTAACAATTGAGAAAACAACAAAAAGTTCCAACTGTAATTTTGAATTTGACATTTTATTTATTTAGTTCTGTCAGTATTTGCTGCCTGTATTTTGTTCTATCATCAGATGTGTACACATTTAGATTTTTTTTCAGAAACAGTCTCACTCTGTCACCCCAAATGGAGTGCAATGACATTATCAAAGGTCATTGCAGCCTTGAACTCATGGATTCAAGAAATACTCCTACCTCAGCCTCCTGAGTAGCTGGGACTACAGGAATGTACCACCACACCCAGAATTTTTTTAATACCTTTTTACAGACAGGATCTTGCTAGGTTGCTCAGGCTGGATTTTTGTCTTCTTAATGAATTAACCCTGTTATCATTATTAAATATCTCTCTTAAATTCTGGTGATATTGTGATGTCTATTTTTTGCTGATAATAATAGAGCCACTTTACCTTTTTTATTCTGACTTTCAGCATGTATGTACTTTTATTATTCTTTTACTTTAATACTTACATTTAAAGTACTTATGATTAAATTGTATCTTTAAATATAACTCATACATTTAAGTGTGCTGTGAAGATTACATTTTGTATCAACTTTACTGCACCATAAGATGATCAGACTACACATAATTTCTGGGTGTGTCTGTGAGGATGTTTCTAGATGAGAGTAATTTAAATCAGGGATTCAGTAAAGTAGATTGCCTTCTATAATGTGATTGGGCATCATCCAATCCATTATTAAAGGCCTCAATATAACAAAAAGGCCAAAGGAAGGAAGAAAGAAGGATGCATGTGCCCCTTTTTGCTTCCCGTCTGCTTGCTTTAACTGAGATACTGGTCTTCTGCACTTGGACTAGGATTGACACCATCAGCTCCCCTGATTCCCAGGACTTCAGACTTGAATCGGAATTACACTGTTGGCTTTCCAGAGTCTCTAATTTGCAGATAGCAGATCGTTGAACTTCTCAGCCCCCAGAATTGGGTAAGTGGATTCCTCATAACAAATCTCTTTTCTATGTCTATATTTATATCTGTATATTTATCTAGCCTATTGGTTCTGGTTCTCTGGAGAACCTTGACCTAAAACATGAGCTTAAATTTAAAATGTGTAGTGTGTTTCTTTAAAATAGTACATAGTTAAGTATTGCTTTTCAAAATACAGCCTGACAATCTCTGCATTTTAATTGGAGTGTTTAATGTATTTACATTTAGTATAATTTTTTTTTTTTTTTTTTTTTGAGACCAAGTCTTGCTCTGTCTCCCAGGCTGGAGTGCAGTGGCGCTATCTCGGCTCACTGCAAGCTCCGCCTCCCAGGTTCATGTCATTCTCCTGCCTCAGCCTCCCAAATAACTGGGACTACAGGTGCCCGCCACCAAGCCTGGCTAATTTTTTGTATTTTTAGTAGAGACAGGGTTTCACCATGTTAGCCAGGATGGTCTCGATCTCCTTACCTTGTGATCCGCCCGCCTTGGCCTCCCAAAGTGCTGGGATTACAGGCGTGAGCCACTGCACTTGGTCTATTATAATTATTTATCTGATTATATTTAGAAGTACCATTTTCTCTTTGTTTTTTTATGATCTGATATGGTTTTTGTTTCTTTTTTTTTTATACCTTTATTTTTATACCTTTATTGCTTATTCAGTTTTCAATTTTATTTCATCTACTGACTTATCAAATATATCTCTATATTTTTATTTATTATATTTTATTGGTTGTTTTAGTGATTTTATATGAATCCTCAATTTATCACAATCCACCATAAATTAATACTATATTTCCTCATATATTATGCAAGACATTGCAACAATATACTTTTTTTTTTTTTTTTTTTTTTTGAGATTGAATCTCACTCTGTTGCCCAGGCTGGAGTACAGTGGCATGTTCTCGGCTCACTGCAACCTCCGTCTCCCAGGTTCAAGCTATGCTCATACCTCAGCCTCCTGAGTAACTGGAACTATAGGTGTGAGTTGCCACGCCCAGCTAATTTTTGTATATTTAGTAGAGATGGGGTTTCACTATGTTAGCCAGGCTGGTCACGAACTCCTGACCGCAGGTGATCCACCCACCTGGGCCTCCCAAAGTGCTGGGATTACAGGTGTGAGCCACTGCACTCGGCCACAACAGTATACTTTTGTTTGCATTCCTCCCATCTTTGTTATTGTTGTCATATAGTTTATTCGACATTTGTTACAATCCCCACACCAAATTAGTATTATTTTTCTTTATACAGATAATTATTTAAGTAAATCAAAATATAAAGTAAAAAATGTTTCATATTCAACCATGTATTTACTATTTAAAATTTTTAAAAATAATTTGCATATATCCAAGTTTTCTTCTAATGTCATTTTTCCTCTGACTAAAGAATTTTTAATGTGTCTTGTAGTACAGGTCTGCTGCAACAACAACAACAACAAATTCATCAGCTTCCTTTTCTCTGAGAATTTACTTATTAGCCTTCATTATTTAAAAACATATGCGGAGAGTATTTTATTCTTGGTTGGCGGTTATTTTTTTCCTCTCTTAGCAATTTAAAGGTGTCATTCCATTTTTCTCTTCCTTAAATTGATTCTGGCTTGAATTCAGCAGTCAATATTACCTTTGTTTTTCTTGATGTAATATATATTTTCTGCTAAATGATTAAAAATTATATCTTCATCATCATTTTTTAGCAATGCTACTATGATTTACCTAGGTATAGTGTTCTTTCTATTTATTGTACTTAGAATTCAATAACCTGCTTGTATCTATAGCTTGATATCCCTCATTAAAATGTGCTACTGGACATTATTTTTTCAAAATTTTTATGCCACAATCTGTCTCTTCCGGAAATACAATTCCCTGCTTGTTAAACTGCTTGAGCTTGTTTTGTTAATCTTTTCTCAGCATTTTTTCTCTCTGTGCTTAATTTTAGATAATTTATATTTTATTATCTTCAAGTTTACTGTCTTTTTTAGCATTACACAATCTGCTATAAAGCGAATCTCTTTATTTTAGATATTGAAATATTTAATTCTAGAACTTTCATTTTTCATAATATCAATTTCTTTTCTGAAATTTCCTACCTCTTGTTCATTTTTTTCTTTTAATTACTTAAACTATTTGTAATAGCTCTTTTAAAGTCATTGTCTGTTAATTCTGACACTTCTGTTATCTCTGAGTCTGTTTCCAATTGCTAGTTTTTTTCTAGTTATAGGTAATATATTCCTCTTCCTTTGCATTTGTAGTATCTTGTTTTGTTTTACTTTCTTGCTACTGTTGATAGTATGTTATAAGTAACCATGACTTATGTTATATATTTTTTAAACAGTGCTGTGCTTTGATCTGGAATCCAGTTAATTTACTGAACCAATTATATGCTTTTCAAGCATGTTTTAAAGTTTTCTAAGGTGAGTCATGAGTATCTTTTACACTCAGGCTAGAGTGGTCTTACTGCTATTCTGTAGTATCATCTGAATATTCAAGGTGTTTGCTGAGGTCTCTATTCTGTCTACCTGCAACTTCTACTTTTGGTATGATCTCAAGAATTTCCATTCAGCTGACATGTCCTTAGAAATCACGCTATAATAGCCCTTAAGGAGATTTCCTCAGCTCATACGCAAATATTTGATCAAAGGCCTTAGAGCACCACTGTGAGTTTGTGGTGCATCTGTTCTGCACAGTACTTTTCTCTTCAGTATCATGTCCCATGCATCCTATCTGTCTCATCATCACCAAACTCTGGTATCTGTCTTACCAGCTTAGTGAGAATATCATGCTTTACTTGGCATGTCTTCCTGTGCTACAGTACAGAGAGTGACTGCAGACAGAAAGCCAGAGTGACTAAGGGTCTTACCTGATGTTTCTCTTATTTGGGGGTCACAATCTTATGCGGATTTTTGTTGAATATCTGAAACTGCCATTTCATATATTTCGTCCTGTTTCATAGTTGTTTATAGTGGGAGGGCTAGACCAGTAGTTATTCAATCATGCCCAGAAGCAGAAACAAAATAAAATTTTACCACAAATGTCTCAATTTTTCAGACAAGTAACAAAAGTGTATTCCTAACCTCTAGAGTCACAATAGTATTTTAGAACCTAAAGCATAGACTCAAAGTTATCTGAGATTGGGTGAAAACAAGCAATCTGTCTTCTCTGTTAGTTTGGCCACTTCTGAATGATAGGCAGTTTAGGCCCGTTGTCCTAATAGCACAAGTTGTGAATAAAAATTCAATAGGAAGAAATCTATAAGGAGAGTCATTTTAAGATTATGTGAATTATCACAGGTAGAATAAACCATATCTATGCATTCTGTCCTCTGCTGGTGAAGAATGATATCTGAGACATTGCTACATTCTTTTGCAGTTTTTTTAATTGCAGTCGTCAGTCATCTTTATTTTCCATCTAGCATATTCAAAACTTATTAATTCTCATTTTACCATTGGCTCTCATGTTTCTGGTACCAGTACTAAAATGATTATAGGGTCAGTTTAGTGACAGCTTTCTTGGTACCTTTGAAAAGGCATTGTAAATTTTATGGTAGCTGTTGACAGTCTTGTTACGGGATTTCTTACACCTCAGAAACCTGCTTTCTTGGAAAGACATTCCTATTGACCACATTTGTTCCATACAGATAATTATGCTTGGTGGATTCCGGAAGAAATCTTGTTGCTCTAAGGACCCAGTGATGACCAAAGACCTCTCTTTTGCGATCATCAAATCATTTGTTTTCTTATTTTTTAACGTTTTGGAACTTTCTTTCACTAAATCTGTTTCTGGAATAAGATTTGCTTCCAGTGTTTTATTTTTTCTCTATTGTTTCCCTATGTGCCTTTTATACACACCTTTTAGGAAGGGTTCAATTGTGTTCATAATAGCTTTACCTGCTTCTTGGATTGGTCTTTTAGTTTCCCTAATACGTGTAATGTGAGATGGAACCAAAAGCTTTCTTTCATTTACCTTCTCTTCTCCTTATTTCCAAAGAGAGAAAACTTTGATTTTCTACATATTCCTCTTATTTCTCTTTTTTATCGTCCTATAGTGAGATATATGAAGTCAATGAATTCTGAGCATACCAAAGCAACCAGTGAAGAAATATATATTGTCAGTCTTACTTCTCTGAGCTGGATAATATCGCTCAGAGATTATTACCCCATTGGACAAGCATTTTGCCTAGGCCTTATGTCAATTTATTTTTGACTTTCTTATCTCCTCTTAATCTGCCTTATTTTAGCTATGTCTACCCCCAGAGTTATATTTTCAAAATTTGGGGGCATAATTTTCTCAGGGCACACTCAGCAACTGCAAGCTAACCAGAATATTGTTGACAACTTGAAGATCACCCAAAAGTTCTTAAGGTCTGTATTCTAATAGAACTTTCTGATAGCTCCATCCCAATCCTGTGCAATTTGTAACTTTCTAGTTTAGCTCTTGGGGGTATAGGTAGTATATGTAACTCTTCTTACTCTGAATTCTCAAATTGCAGCTTTAAGAATATATTTCTTAGTAGTTCCCCAGAACCTGATTCCTTCTGGGGAGCTGATAGACTGAGAATTTGCATGTTTTCTTTTGCCGTTTACTTTGGATTTCAATTCACTTTTCTGCTTATAACAGCATCTCCCTCTCTTCTAACACCCTTTATAAGAATAACTAAATATAGCTATGATTATCCTTTTTCTTATATCTCCCTTAGTCGTTAAAATCTCATTTTCCTTTCCATCTATCAATAATGTGTCCTCTAAGATGTTTATCATTTCCAAACCCTAAAGAAATTTATTTCTTCTTCGAGCTAGTTAGCTTACATTCATTTACTCCCCTTCATTTACTCAGATACTTCTCTGCGCATCTGTTCTAATGAGAATACTGAAGAGTATTTTAAATATGCCAGTTCTTCCCTTGTTTTTTAGGCAAATGTGATTGTTAGGAACACACTATATTTAAATACCTTGGGTATCTTTGGATTTGCCATAATTTCTTTGATTTCATGCTACACATTTACCAAGTAAAATATATTATATTTAAAATTAGGGAGCACATTCATTTTTTATTTGTTTATGAACAAAATATTTCACATTATTGGGGATGCACCACTTCGGTTGACTGAAATCAAGTTCAGAACTTGTATAATAGGAAAAATCCGTTACAAGGTATAATCATGCGATGAAGGGTGATTCTTGAATTTGGCAAAGATGTTGTAACTGTACCAAACAAGGCTTGGCACTAAAGACTTAAAGCTAGAACGTCAAAAGGGCTCTGAAGCAGAGGCACCTCAACTGCTAATCCAGTTTTAGGTCCATATCCCTGCCAAATATTTGATTTAAACACAGGGTAAAAACAGCAATTAATTTTTTACAATGCTGGCTGGCAAATAAGCCTTTCTGGGGGAAGAGAAAGAGACTGTTTTTCAATTGTTCAATTTATTATTTAAAAAACTCAGACCTAGAAAGAAAATTATAAGAATATTACAAGGAACACACACACACACACACACACACACTCATATTCTTCATCTAGGTTTGCGTATTGTTAATATTTAGCCACATTTCTTCTTTCTCTTCCTGTTTCTTCACACACACACACACACACACACACACACACACACATCTATATGTAAATATATAATATATTCATTAATTTTGAGAAAACATTTGAGACTAAAGTGTAAAAATTGAGATGTTTTATTTCTAAAAACTGTAGAATAGATAATGTATCTCCTAACAAGGGAATTCTCTTACATAACTACAGTTACATTATCAATTTCAGGAAATTTAGAATTCAATACTATTATCTAATATACAATCCATACTCAACTTTCTCTAAATTAAAGGAAGATTTTCCTTTATAGAATTTTTTTTCTCCGATCCAAGATCCGATCCAAGATTAACCACTATGTTAGTTTTTGTTTCTGTTTATTTTCCTTTACTCTGGCAAAGATACTTAGGCTCATTTTCTCTTTTATAACTAACATTAACATTTTTGAAGAAAAAGGCCCAATATTTTTTAGAATGTCCCTCAATTTTGGTTTGTCTGATATTTTTATGATTTAAGATATTTTGTATGTGTGTGATTTTATTTCTATTCTAACCTTGCCTACAATAACAAACTAAGGAGTACTATGTAGTTCAAGGTCAGCTCCATTTGGCCAGTACACTAAACCCTTACAGCTGACATTTGTTACAATCTGCACCTGCACGCTTCCCTGTATAAAAACAACACTTACTCAAATAATCTACCAAACCCTACAGTGATCTACTGAGGTTAAAGTCTTACATGCATACTGGAATCTGAGGCTTAAAGCTACTTAGGCCATATCGGTTAAAACACATCTGCATAATTATAAAAGATATTCTGCCTAGCTCAACATAAATTACATAAATTGAGTAAACCACCATAGTTAAAGAAAATACCTATGGACTATGCTTACTAAACTGCCACAAAAACCTAAAATCACAGGCACTAGCCAAGTGAGGAGTTCCAATCTTTCTGTTGCCTCTGTCTCCAAATTTAATCCTTTGCTTAAGTTTCAAAGATCTCAGCCCAATGTAGACACAATGCCTACGACTGGTGGGGTCTTAATACATAGTTGCTGTGTCAGATGAGATTGCAATGGATTACACTGATGTTTGAGCCTAAAACAAGATGTCCTTTTGCAAATGTGGTAAAAGCATAATTTTCTCCCAGTGTTGGAGAAAAATTACCTCCATTTTCTCATTAGATTATCCACCCAAATAGTCAGTAAAATTTGATATTTCAACAAGGCTTAACCACAAATTCAGTTAGCCAAAAAATTGGGCATTGAAACAGAAGCACTGCTTAAGTGATGGGCTGAACCTCAAGGGCACTCATCAGACCCTGGATTTTGACATCCATGAAAGTGAATACCAGGCACAGAGAGCACAGATGTGTTGTTGCTGTTGACAGAAAAGACCCTGCAGTGTTGGCAAACAGAAATGAAAATGATGAACTAATCAGTCCAGAAAACAGGTGCTGACATGTGGCTTCATATCAGATGGAACACTTCCTTCACTTGTGTGACAAGGAAATCAAGGACAGGACACCCAGCAACATTACACAAAAACCAAATCTTGAAAAAAGAAACAGAGAGGCATAAAAATGATAGATGAAAAGGCCATAAGAAATGGCCTGATCAAACAATTCAAAACCGGTGGTGATTGAAGGCTATGTGGTGATGCTTTACTCCCGGCTTCTGTCCTTGGCCTCTGGCGACTTCACCTCAGCTGGCTCTTGCACTGAATGAAGGTTGTAATGCACAGTTCTTTTTGGTGGACTAAAAACGTTCTTTCGGTTTCAATGCAGGTTTGAAGAGCCCCGGATTTCTAACCATGAAAAAAGGGAAAAACTAGGACCAGGAAGCTTATTTTAGCACATCATAATGTAGCATTTTCTAACCTATAGAATTTTCTAGAAAGAATATTAGCCAGCAGTTTTCAAAGTTTGATGTAGGAGTCTCTAACTGTTCCTGAAACTCTTTAAAGGAGTTTGTGCAGTTAGAACTATTTACATAACACTAAAATGTTATTTGCCCTTTTCACTCTTATTTTCTTATGAGTGTACCATGGGATTTTCCAGAGGCTACCTGTAGTGTGATGGCATTATCATTATCCATCTGACAGTTAATGGAACATATATTTATGTATTCTGGAATTTTCTAAGGTAGTATAAATATATACTTTCTCAAGGATTAACTCAGTTTGTTCTCAGTGCTTTTCTTTTACTATCTCTGGCTATCTACAATTATACCTCCTAGTCTCTCTAAGTTTGTCATCAAAAAAGTCATTATTTTGAAATTCCTAGATAAACCCTACAATTTTATAAAAAAGACAAAAGGCACATTTTAGAATTTCAACACAATAACTTTATTAGGTAATAACGAGGTTATATGGGAAGTAAAATTACTAGTACAACAGTGGCAACAAGGTGTAGTAGTATCTTATTTTTATCATACTTATAAATGCCAGTTTTACATAAAACCATCACTGATAAAGTTGCAGCAATGTCTAACTTTATCAGCTATTGACCCTTGAGTACTTTCTTATTTATATTTTGTGTGACAAAATGGGAAACATACTTAAAGTAGTTCTGCACACCAAAGTATAATAGTTGTATCAAGAAAAAGCACTGTGTGATTTTGTTTTGATCTAATTGCTTTTCTCATAGAACACAAATAGAGCAACTATGGGTATTCAGACTGATGTATTTGGCAGACATTTTCTGAAAAATGGACAAAGTCAGCCTGCCATTTTGAAGAAAATGGTGGCCAGTAATTGTAGTCAATGATAAAATTAGGGCTTTCTAGCAAAAATTAAGATTTTGGCAAACTTATGTCCATCAGTATTAACTTTTAAACTACTTTGCAATACTTAAAAACTTTACTATGGAGCTCAGTAATGATATTAACAAATGTGATTTATTGATGATATTATCTAATAAAATGTGTCTATATGTGGAAGAACCACACAAATCATTAAATATTAAATATCAATTAATATTTTTCAAGTGATTCATGCATGATGTTACAACATCATACATGAGTCAAACATTCCTTGAGACTAGTTAGACTAATGAAATTTAATGTAACAATTCATTGACATGGTTTCAGATTCTTCATTGCAAGTAACCTAGACAAAACTACGACTTACGTCATTTTTATGTAGTATCAAAGAACAGCATATATAATTATTTGAAAATGCTGTTGAAATACGTACCTCTCCTTCCAATTCAGATCTGTGTCAAGCTGATTTTCTTCATTTACTTCAGCTAAAATGACATCCTGTAACTCAGTGGATGATGAAGCAGATATGAGAGTCCAGTTACCGTCTAGCAAGCCAGACTTCAAAGAGGTTTGCAAAAATATAAAATAATGCCATTTTTCTCACTATTTTTGGGAAGTATCCATTTATTTTAACAAGTAGTACCTTTTATGAATTAATATTGCTTTGTATTGCTAATGTAAGTAATATAACTAGGCAGAGAAAATGTATGGGACTCTCAATTTTTTATAGTATAAAGGGATAATGAGACCAAAAAGTTGAGAACTTCTGACATAAGCTACTTTTCTTTTACATAATATCAAAACAATGTGGACACTTATGTAAGGAATTATTCTAGGTGTCAGAGTGTCAGAGAAGAAAAACAAAATAGAACATGCATTTAAGATGCATATGTTGAATGTAGTAAAGAAAAATACTTGAAAGACACCTGACCTTATTTCTGTAACATTAATGTGAACTATACACTAATATTACAAGAATGAGATGCCTTCCAAGTTTTTGTTGTTGGTGTTGTTTTGAGACAGGGTCTCTCTGTGTCACCCAAGCTGGAGGGCAGTGTTGCGATCTTGGCTCATTGCAACCTCAATTTCCCATGCTCGAACAATCCAGCCACCTCAGCCTCTGGAGTAACTGGGACTACAGGCACACACCACCACCCTCAGCTATTTATTTTACTTTATTTTTTGTAGAGATGAGGTCTCACTATGTTTCCCAAGCTGGCCTCACACTCCTGGGGTCAAGTGAGCCTCCTGCTTTGGCCTCCCAAAGTGCTAGGATTACAGGCATGAGTCACTGTGCCTGGCTGCCTTCCAAGTTTTACTCAAAACATTCAATATTTATTGAATACAATATGTCAGGTGCTTCATATTCATCATTTCTAATTTTTATCTCTGTCAAATATCTCCATGTGAACAATGAAGTTGAGATCTAAGAAGTAAGGAAACTTGCCCATGAACGCATTACTATTTGTTGACAGAGCCATAAATCAAGTACAGGACTGTCTGCTTCTAAAATGCAGATTGTTTCCATTTTACAAAAGCGGTATCATAAAGAAAATGCTTAAATAGAAATCTGATGATTCAAAAAAGAAATGTTGTGTAAAATTTTCCTGCATCAGAGGTTGTTGGACCAATTAGCATTTTGATATTGCCTATACCACAGATATTGCGAGTATTGTGATTCAAATATTCATGTTTATTCTGTTAATATGGTATATTATATTGTTATTTAAATTTAAAAATAGCATTGCTTTCCTGGAATGCCACTCACATAGTTATAATGTAATACACAATTATCCTGTATAAATAGTAATGGATTTGAAATGTAAATCTTAGATCTTGGCTTGGTTTTCCTATGAGGGTTATGCCTTCTACCACAGTTTTCTGAAATGTTTGTGTACAGGCAAGTCTTTTCTAAACATTCGACAGTGGAATTTTATTTGTGGAAATGTTTTGAATTACAAATGTATTTCTTTTATAAGACATAGGGATATTCACATGTTCTGTCTCACAGTGTGTTAGATTTTGGTAATTTGAGTCTTATTAATAGCTATTTGTCTATTTTATCTAAGTTACTGGAATTTTATGAATATAAAATTGTTTGTAACATTTTATTAGTTTATAAATGTGGAGGATCTGTAGTAACATTCTTCTATTTCTGATGTTATTAATTTATGTTTTGTATTTTATTCCTTATTAGTTTGGCTAGTAGTTTTTACAATTTTATTAATTTTATTATAAACTATTGACTCAATAACTTTCTCTATAATTTTCTATCAACATTTCTTTTTGCTCCTATTTTTATTATTTTCTTTCTTCTATCTACTTTGAATTTAATTTTCTCTCTTCTTCTTAAATTCTTACAATAGAAGCTAGATTATTTTTCATGCCTTTCTTCTTTTTAATGTAAATAAAGATGTAAATTTATCTAGCCAATAACTTAGCATCATCCCACAATTTTTTATTTGTATTTTCATTACCATTCTGTTCCAAATTCTTTTCTATTTCCCTTGTGATTGTTCTTTGATATGTGATTCATTTAAATTGGTGTTGCTACTAATATTTGGAGGTTTTCCAAATATAATTTTCTTATTAGTAACTAATTTAATTTCACTGTGGTTAGATCATGTACTTTATACAATCTCAACCTTTTCAAACTTATTGAAACATGTTTCATGACCCAACGTGTGTTCCAATTTGGCCAGCATTCCATGTACATTTGAAAAGAATATGTATTCTGCAGTTGTTGGGTGTGGTTTATTGATTGTGTTGTTCAAATTAACTGTATTCTTAGCGATTTCATCTCTATCATGCTATCAATTATAAATAAAAGGTGTTAAAATCTCCAAACATGGTTGTGAATTTGTTTTTCTTTTTAGTTTTGCCAGTTTTTAGTCCATGTATTCTGAGTTCGTTAATCAAGTGCATGCGTATTTAGGATTATTATATTTTCTTGCTCAATCAACTCTTTTGTCATCTTGAAATGCTTTCTCTTTATCTCTTCTGATATTCCTTGTCTTTAAGTCTACTGTGCCTGATATTAATCACTATCATCAATGCCATTTATTTTTCAAAAACTATGTACTATCTAATAGATTGGATTTGTATCTCTATCAAAAATTAGTAGACCATATTTGTATGTGTCTTTTTGTACTCTCTCTTCTGTTTTATTGATCTGTCTGTTCTTTCTTTCACCAATAGCACATTGTCTTGTTTACTGAAGATCAAAATTGGGTTACTGCTTCTTTTAAAATTGTTCACCTTTTAAACATTGTTTTGATTATTCTAGTTCCTCGGCTTTCCATATAAATTCTAAAATCAGCTTATTTACATTTACAGAAATATTTCTGGCAGTTTAGTTTGCATTGCATTAAATGTATTCAACTTTTTGGGAAAAATTGACATCCTAACCACATAGAATATTTTAATCCATGGAAAAACATATTTTTCTTCATTTATTTAGATTTTTTATTTTATTTCATTAGTGTTGTACATTTTTCAGGAGAGTCTGTGCATATTGATATTTATACTTAAATATTTTATCCTTATACAGCTATTGTAAGTGGTATTGTTATCTTAATTTCAGTTTCTAACTTTCTAATGTTGATTTGTAGAAATATGGTTAATTTTTGTTGGATGATTTTTTATGCATGATATGAACTTGTTAACTTCGCTTAATAGTTCTAGGAGCTTTTTTTGTAGATTGTGTAAGGTTTTCATCAGAGATAATCTTGCTAATTTAAGATAGGGGCAGTTTTCTTTCTTTTTTATAATCTGCATGTCTCCAGTTATTTTTCTTGTAATATTGTACTCTCTAGAATGTTTAGTATGATGTTGAATAGGCAGTAAGCATGGACACGCTTGCCTTGTCCCTCACCTGAAGAAGAAATTATTCAGTTTTTCACCATAAAATATGATGTTGGTTGTAGACTTTTTTCAGATTTATTGTATCAGTGTTAACAATGGTTACTTCTATTTTTAGTTTGCTGACAGTTGTTATCACGAATTGATATTGAATTTTGTCAATAGTATGTTCTACACCAATTGATAAGAATCTGTAATTTTTCTTGTTTAGTCTGTAAAGATGGTAGATTACATTAATTTTCAAATGTTTAACCAGCCATCTATTCCCAGGATAAATCCCACTTTGTGGTGATATATTAGGTCTTTTCATATATTGCTTCATTGGATTTACAATATTGATTGAGGATTTTTGTGATTACATTCATAATAAATATGTATCTGTTGTTAACTCTCTTTCCTTGTGAGTTTTTTGACTGATTTTAGAATTCATGTAATGTTGAAATAAAATGAGTTTTATCTCTACTTCTAATTTATAAAGAGATTGCATAGAATTTGTGTTACTATTTCATTCTTTAAAACTTTGGACTATTCAGGTTATTTATTTCTTCTCAGATAATTTTGATAATGTATAACTTTGAGAAATGTATTATTTCATCTAAGTTGTTCAATTTATATTCAAGGAGTTTTTAATAATATTCTCTTTCTGTTTTAATGTCTGCATGATCTGTAGTGATATGCTTTCTTCCATTCCTGATATTAGTTATTTGTGTCCTCGCTCGCTCTATGAAATTGAATCTTACTGTCTGTTTATTGGTTTTATTGATTTGTTTCCAAAGAACAAGTATGCTAGTCAAAGTTTTTCACAGAAATATAAATAATAGAAGATATTTGTTTACTTATTTACATGAATGAATTGGCCCACATGACTGTGAAGGCTTTAAAATCCAATGAGAATGGTTGGCAGTTTGGAGACTCAGGAAAAGTGGTGGTTTGGGTCCATAGACAGTCTGTTGAAAAGCTCATGCTGCAAATGGAATCTGAAGGCAGTCTGCTAGAAAACTAGGAAGAGCTTATGTTTCAGATGAGGTCTTAAGAACTTTCAGTTGATTGGCTAAGGCCCACCCACATTATGAAGGACAATCTGATTTACTTAAAGTTTATTAATTTAAATGTAAATTACATCTAAACAAAACCTTCACAGAAATATCCAGAATAATGTTTGACCAAATATCTAAACAGCATGGCTAAACCAAGTTGACACATAAAATTAACTATCACAACAAAATTGGGTTTCATTGATTTCTCTATTTTTTCCCTGATTTCAATTTCATTGATTTTTTAAAAATATTTTTCTTATTATATTTCCTTCTGCTTGCTATGGGTTTATGCTACATTTTTTCTGATTTCTTTAGATAAAAAATAATTATTCACAGCCTTTCCTTTGTATTAGTAATATTTAAAACTGTATATTTCCCTCTAAGAACTGTTTTAATTTCATCCCATAAATTTTGATGTATTATATTCTAATTTCCCTTCAATTAAAAATATATTCTTATTTCCTGAAAATTCCTTTTGATCTTTGTTTCATTTCCAAGTATTTGAGAATTTTGTTCATGTGTTTCTGCCATGGATCCCTAGTTCAATTATATTGTGGCCAAAAAGATGAACTTTGTGTAATTTCAATTCTTTACATTTATTAACATTTATTTTATGGTGATAAATCTACTGTGATAAATGTTCTATGTGCACTTGAAAGTAACGGGGATTCTGCTGTTATGTCTAATACTCTATAAATATCAATAAGATCTAACTGGTTGATGGTGTTTTTCCAATCATCTTTATTCATACGGATTTCATTATGTTTGCCCTGTTGTTAAACCTGCCACCTATAATTGTGATATCGTGTATTTATCCTTTAAATTCTATCAGTTTTGTTTCATGTATTTTAAATATCTGTTGTGACATGCCTGTACACTTAGGGTTATTATATCTTCTTAAATTAACCCTTCGATCATGTTGTATTCTTCTTATTCCTGATACTTTTCTTTGTGCTGACATGCAATTTGTCTGATATTACTATGGCTCCTTGAGCTTTCCTTTGATTAGTTTTTGCATGTGATTTTTAAAACTATTTTTATTTTAAACTATCTGTACCATTATATTTAAAGTAGCTTTATCATATACAACTTATAATTGGTTTTTTTTTAAATCCAATTTGACAATCTTTCACTTGATGTGTTTCGATCATTTACATTTGATGTAATTATTAACATGCTTGAATGTATGCTAGTATTTTATTACTTGATTTCTAATTGTCCTCTTTGCTTTTAGTTTTTATTTTTCGTTCTCCTGTTTTTTGGTTGAATTTTTAAATCCTTTTTGCTAATTACATTTTTATTTAATGAGTTTTTTACTATATTTTTGTTCAATATACTCAGTGACTTCCGTAAGGATTATAATATACATATTTACTTCACAATCCACTTGAAACTAATGTTTTATCACTGCAGTTTGAATTTGTAAATCTCACCACCACAGTCCTTTATTCTTTCCCTTTTTTGTTGTCATATATATTACATCTACATACATTCACAAAATCCACCAGATAATGTTATAACTTTTAATATGGCATACCTATCCTATTTAAAATTATAATATATTTTAACACACTTAACCAGATTGTTACAATCTTTTTTTGTTCTCCCTTCATTTCTTAAGTTTGTCCCATCCTGAAGTTTCCTTTAACATTTCTTTCAGTATAAATCTTGATGACAGATTTTCTTTGTTTTTCTTCATCTGAGAATGTTTTTATTTCACCTTCACTCCTTAATGAAATTTTTTTTAGCTAGAATTCTGGATTGATAATTAGTTTCTTTCAGCACTTGACAAATGTTTTACTGCCTCTGTGGATTCAGATGAGAAATCCACTATTATATAAATCCACTATTATACGAATTCTTGTTCCTCTATAAGTAATGTATCATTTTTTCCTTGGCTTCTTTCCATTTTTTTCCCCTTTTATTTCCACAAGTTGGATCATCCTATGTCTGAGTGTGGGATTCCTTGAGTTTATATGTTACAATATATTGTTGCTAATTATGGTCACCCTACTCAGCTATCAAACAATTATATATTACATATATATATAATCTTGGTTCTGTCTGTCTGGAGAACCCTAATACAGTATACAACTAAAAAGAAGAATGGCATAAACCCTGATCCTTGAGTCTGAAAAATTTACTTTTTCAATTTACTTTATTAAAATCATTCCACTATAGTTTGAGATAAAGAAAAATAAACTGAGGAAGCAAAGCAAGATGGTGAAACAGAAAACTCCACCAATCACACCCGTGCAAGGACATCAAGTAAAAATTATCTACATAAAAAAGACATCATCATAAGAACAAAAAAATCAATTGAGCACTGAAGAGCCTGGTTTGAACTTTATGTCATTGAAAGAGGCACTGAAGAGATAGAGAAAACAGTCCTTAATCACCAACACCACCTCTCCCCAACCCCCTAGCTGTGGTGACAAGATATGGAGAGCATCTCTGGATCCAGGAGAACACAGCAATTGTAAGGTACTGAACGCAGTGCTGTCCCCTGTTAGAGCAGGAAGAAAAACCGGACCAAACTCAGCTGATGTCTGCCCATGGAGGCAGCATTTAAACCAGCTCCAGCCAAGGGAAATTGCCAATCCCAGTGGTACAAACTTGAGTACCTACGAATCTTACCACTAAGGACTACAGCACTCTTTGTCTCCAAGTAAACATGAAAGGCAGTCTAGGCCATAAGGACTGCAATGCTTAGGTGAGTTTCAGTGCTGAACTAGGCCCAGAGATGGTGGACTGGGGGGGTGGAGAATGGAACATACTAAGACAACGGTTGGGGCAGAAAAGAGAGTGCTGGCATCACCCCTCCCCTAACCCCAGGCTGCACAGCATGCAGTTCCAAAAAGACCTCTTCCTTCCTCTTCAGGAGAGGAGAGGGAAAAGTGGGGAGGACTTTGTCTTGCTTCTAGGATACCAGCTCATTTATAGTAGCATAGGGCACTGGTAAGAGTCATGAGGCCCGTGTTTCAGGCCCTGGCTCCCAGATGACACTTCTAGACACACTGGGCCAGAAGGGAACCCACTACCTCAAATGAAAGGATCCAGTCCTGGCAGTATCTATTACCTGCTAACTAAAGAGTCCCTGGGCCCTGAATAACCAGCAACATTACCCAGGTACTACATCAGGGGCCCTGGGTGAGCCCTGCTGGCTTCAGTTGAGACTCAACACATTACCAGCTATGGTGGCTACAGGGCAAAAATCCTTCTGCTTGAGAAAAGTGGATGGAAAAGTAAAGGAGACTCTGTCTTACATCTTAAGTACCAATATGGCCACAGAAGGAGAGAAAGGCAAGTGGGCTCTTGAGGTCTCTGATTCCAGGATTTGATTCTTGGGTGGCATTTCTGGACCCTTTCTGGACCAGTGGGGAGCCCACTGCCCTGAAGGGTGAATGCTAGGCCAGGAAACATTCACCACAAGACGACTTAAGAGACCTTGGGCCTTAAGGAAACATTTGTGGTAGCCTGGCAGTACTCCTCGTGGCCTAAGGTGGCAGTGGCTATGAGGTAAGGCTCCTCTGCTTTTGAAAAGGGGAAGGAAGAGTGGCAAGAACTGCTCTTGTGGTTTGAGTTCCAGCTTAGCTTCAGTAAAATAGAACACCAGGTAGACTTCAAAAACCTTAGATGTCCTTGATTGCCAGATGAAACTTCTGAATCCACCCAGAGCCTGGGGGACTTTGCTATCCTCAAGGGAAGTATACAGGCCTGGCTGTCTTAGCCACTGGCTGATTATAGAGTCCCAGGCCCTTGAACGAACATAGGCAGTAGCCAGAAAGTGGTTACAGCCTGCCTTGGGTGAGGCCCAATGCCATGCTGGCTTCAGGTCTGACCCAGTGCAGTCATAGTAGTGGTGGCCACAGGGGTACTTGTGTCATTGCACCCCTTGCTTTAGGACAGAAAGACAGATGCTGTCTGTTTGGGAGGACGTAAGGGAGGAAAATAAGAGTATTTGCATGGTAATCCAGAGAATTCTCCTGGACGTTGCCCAAGACTATCAAGGTGGTACCCCTACAAGTCTGCAAGAACTACAGGGTTACTGGCTTGGGGTGACCTTTAAAGCAGATACTGCTTACATAACAACACCCAAGTCCTTTCAAATATCTGGAAAGCTTTTCCAAGAAAGATGGCTACAAATAAGCCCAGACAGTGAAGACTACAATAAATACCTAACTCTTCAATGTCCAGACACTGAAGAACATCTACTAGCATTCACACCATCTAGGAAAACATGACTTCACCAAATAAACTAAATAAGGCACCAGGGACTAGTCCTGAAGAAACACAGATATGTGACCTTTCAGACATATAATTCAAAATAACTGTGTTGAAGAAACTCAAAAAAAATTCAAGATAACATAAAGAAGGAATTCAGAATCCTATCAGATATATTTGACAAAGAAATTGAAATAATTTAAAAGAATTAAGCAGAAATCCTGGATGAGAAAAATGAAACTGGCATTTTGAAGAATGCATGAGTCCTTTAATAGCATAATTGATCAAGCAGAATAAAGACCTAGTGAGTTTGAAGACAGCTATTTGAAAATGCACAGAGGAGATAAAAGGAAAAAAAGAATAAAAAACAAAGAATGATGCCTAGAAGATCTAGAAGATAATCTCAAAGGGGCAAATCTAAGAGTAATTGGCCTTAAAGAGGAGGTAGAGAAAGAGATAGTGGTACAAAGTTTATTCAAAGGGGTAAAAGCAGAGAACTTCCCAAACCTAGAGAAAGATATCAATATCCAAGTATAAGAAGGCTATAGAACACCAAACATATTTAACCAAAAGAAGACTATGTGGAGACACTTTATAATAAAACTCCCAAAGGTCAAGGATAAAAAAAGATTCCTAAAAGCAGCAAGAGAAAAAAAATAATGACATACAATGAAACTCCAATATATCTGGCAGCAGATTTGTCAGTGGAAACCTTACAGGCCAGGATAGAGTGGCATGATATATTTAAAGTGCTGAAGGAAAAAGAAAAAAAAAACCTTTTACCCTAGAATAGTATATCCATTGAAAATATCATTCAAACATGAAGGGTGAAATAAAGACTTTCCCAGACAAACAAAAGTTGATGGGTTTCATTAATACCAGACCTGCCCTACAAGAAATGCTGAAGGGAGTACTTCAATCATAAAGAAAAGGACATTTATGAGCAATAAATAATCACCTGAAGGTACAAAAATCACTGGTAATAGTAAGTACAAAGGAAAACACAGAATATTATAACACGCTGTAACTGTGATGTGTAAACTACTCTTATCCTAAGTAGAAAGACTAAATGACGAGTTGATGGGTGCAGCACACCAACATGGCACAAGTATACATATGTAACAAACCTGCACGTTATGCACATGTACCCTAGAACTTAAAGTATAATAAATAAAAAAAAAAAAGAAAGAAAGACTAAATGAGGAATCAATCAACAATAACTACAACAACTTTTTAAAACATTGTCACTGCAATAAGATATGAGTAGAAACAATGAAAAGTTAAAAAGTTAGGGGACAAAGTTAAGGCATAGAGTTTTTTATTAGTTTTCTTTTTCTTTGTTTATGCAAACAGTGTTAAGTTGTTATCTGGCTAAAATAATGGATTATAAGATAGTATTTGCAAGCCTTGTTATAATCTCAAATGAAAATTCATACAATGAATACACAAAAAATAAAAAACAAGAAACTAAATCATATCACCAGATAAAATCATCTTCACTAGAGGAAGACAGGAAGGAAAGAAAAAAAGAAAGAGAAGACCAGAAAACAAATAACAAAATGGCAGGAGTAAGTTCATACTTACCAATAATAACATTGAATGTAAATGGACTAAACTCTCCAGTCGAGACAGAGACTAGCTGAATGGATGAAAAAACAAAACCCATTGATCTGTTGCCTGTAAGAAACATACTTCACCTATAAAGATACACAGACTGAAAATAGAGGGATGGAAAAAGATAGTCCGTGATAGTGGAAACCAAACAAAAGAGCAGGAGTCACTATACTTACATCAGACAAAATAGATTTCAAGACAAAAACTATGAGAAGAGACAAAGAAGGTCACTATATAATGATAAAGAGGTCAATTTACCAAGAGGACATAACAGTTTTACATATATATACAGTCAACATGGGAGTACCCAGATATATAAAGGAAGTATTATTAGAGCTAAAGAGAAAAACAGGTCCCCACACAATAATAGCTGGAGATTTTAATACCCCACTTTCAGCATTGGATAAATCTCCCAGACAGAAAATTAATAAAGAAACATCAGACTTAATCTGTAGTGTAGACCAAGTGGATCTAATAGATGTTTACAGAACATTTCATCCATGCTGTAGAATACATATTCTTTTCCACAGCACATGAATTACTCTCAAGGATAGACCATGTGTTAGATGAGAAAACAAGTCTTAAAACTTTCAAAAATTTGAAATAATATCAAGCATCTTCTCTGACCACAGTGGAATAAAACTAGAAATTAATTACAGGAGGAATGTTGGAAACCATACAAATACATGGAGATTAAATAATATGCTCCTGAATGACTAGTGGATCAATGAAGAAATTAGGAATGAAATTGAAAAAAATCTTGAAACATATGGTAATGAAAACACAACATGCCAAAACCTAAGGGATACAGAAAAAGCAAAATTTATAGCTATAACAGCCTACCTCAAGAAAAAAAAAAATGCTTCAAATGAACAGTCTAATGTTGAAACTTTATGAACTAGAAAACCAGCCAGGTGTGGTGGCTCACATGTGTAATCCCAGCACTTTGGGAGGCTGTGTTGAGTGGATCACAAGGTCAAGAATTCAAGACCAGCCTGACCAACATGGTGAAACCCTGTCTCTACTAAAAATACAAAAATTAGCTGGGCATGGTGGCATGCACCTGTAATCCCAGCTACTCAGGAGGCTGAGGCAGGAGAATCGCTTGAGCCTGGGAGGCAGAGGTTGCAGTGAGTCGAGATGGTCCCACTGCACTCCAGCCTGGGCGACACAGTGAGACTCTGCAAAACAAACAAACAAACAAAAAAAGCAAAAGAAAAGAAAAGCAAGAGCAAGCCAAACCCAAAATTAGTAGCAGAAAAGAAATAATAAAGATCAGAGTGGAAATAAATACAATTGAAATGAAAAAAGCAATGCAAAAGATCAATGAAACAAAAAGCTGTTTGTTGAAAAGTTAAACAAAATTGACAAGCCATTAGCCAGACTAAGAAAAAAAGAGAGATGATCCAAATAAACAAAATCAGAAATGAAAAGGGAGATACTACAACTGATACCACAGAAATTCAAAGGTTCATTAGTGGCTACTGTGAGCAACTATATGCCAAAAAATTGGAAAATCTAGAATAAATGGACAAATTCCTAGCTTCATACAATCTACCAAGACTGAACCATTAAGTCCAAATCCTGAATAGATCAAATAGCAAGTAACAAGATCAAAGCCATGATAAAGAGTTCCAGTAAACAAAAGTCTGTTACCTGATTTCTTCACTATAGAATTCTACCAAACATTTCAAAAAGCACTAATACCAATCTTTCTGAAACTATTCCAAAAAATAGAGGAGGAAATACTTCCAAACTCGTTCTACCAGGCCAATATTACCCTGACACGAAAACCAGACAAAGACACATTAAATAAAAAGAAAACTACAAGCCACTATCTCTGATGAATATTGATGCAAAAATTCTCAACAAAATACTAGCAAACTGAATTCAACAATACATTGGAAAGATCATTTATCGTGACCAAGTGGGATTTACCCTGGGGATGCAAAGATGGTTCAACCTAAGTGTCCATCAGCAGATGAATGGATAAGAAAAATGTGGTATGTATACAAAAAGGAGTATTATTCAGCCATAATGAGGTATGAGATCTAGTCATTTTCAACAACATGGATGGAACTGAAGACGATTATGTTAAGTGAAATAAGCCAGGTGCAGAAAGACAAACATCACAAGTTCTCACTTATGTGTGGGATCTAAACACCAAAACATTTGAATTTATGGACACAGAGAGTAGAAGGATGGTTACCAGAGCTGAGAAGGTTAGTGGGGAATGTAGGGGAGGTGAAGTTGGTTATAGGTACAAAAAAACACAGAAAGAATAAATAAGGCCTACTATTGGATTGCACAATACAGTGGCTATAGTCACTAATAACTAAATTGTATATTTTAAAATAACTTGAAGAGTGGAATATGCTTGAGGGGATGGACACCACATTCTCCATGGTGTGCTTATTTCACATTGCATGCCTGTTTCAATATATCTCATGTACCCCATAAATATATTCACCTACTTGGACCCACAAAAATTAAAGAATAAAAGAAACAAAATATATAAAAAATAGACTACATTTTTACTTACAAATTTGTATTTTGTTGCATTACAAAAGCAAAATAGGCTGGACACAGTGGCTCATGCCTGTAATCCCAGCCCTTTGGGAGGCCAAGGTGGGTGGATCACGAGGTCAGGAGTTTGAGACCAACATGGTGAAACATCATCTCATTAAAAATACAAAAATTAGCCAGGCTCGGTGGCGTTCGCTTATAATACCAGCTACTCAGGAGGCTGACGCAGGAGGATCGCTTGAACCCAGGAGGCAGAGGTTGCAGTGATGAGATCCCAGCACTGCACTCCAGCCTGGATGACAGAGTGAGACTCCATCTCAAAAAAAAAAAAAAAAAACTGTAACAATACACGTGTTCCTAAGATTTTACACATGTACATATGTGAAATGAGGTTGAGGTAAAATAAAATAAAATTCATTGACGATAATAACATGCAGTGAACTAAGAAATAAGATTAATTTAACTCTCTGTACCTAAAGACTAAAGAGAAAGGGAAAAGAGAGACAATAAATAAAAGTAGGCTATCCCAAATGAGAAAATATGAAAATTTTGAAAAAAATTTCAAGTACAAATAAAATTTAGTCTAAAAACATTCTTGATATTAAATGTGTTAGTCAAAATTATGCTGAGTTAACACTATTGTTTATAATCAGTTTCAATTAACTTTATAATTTTAGCTTCCCATGACATTAAGACTTTTTGAGAATGCAATTTTTAATGCTATATAGTTGTCTAACATAGAGATAGACTGTAATTTATTTTATTATTTTATAGCACTATTGGAAATGTCAGATTATTTCTGTTCTTAATATTATAAATTATGGCTTGATTGACATGCTTGTACATTTTGGTCAGAATTTTTGATAATTTCTATAGTGCACATTCTGAGAAGTAGAATACACAGACCAAAGGGTATGGATATTTTTAAGACTTCTTGGAAAATTGCTCTCCGAAAAACTTTTCTCTTTGCGCTAACATCAACAATATATTAGCATGTTTATCTTAACATACTTTGTAAGAGTGAGTATTAGTTTTAGATTTGATAATTTAGGAGTAAACTAAGGTAATTCATTATATTTTTGTTTAATGTCTTTATTGATAAATTTGACGTATTTCTTTATATAATTATTGGGTGTCTGTAAATAATAAAATACATAGGCTTTTAAATTTCTCTGAGCAAAGCTAATTAGTTAATTCTGTCCAAATAATAATAATACCTCTAAGTAGGTACAATTCCAAATTTTATACATATATATACACACACATATGTATATGTGTGTGTGTGTATACATACATGTTGGTGCAAAAGTAATTGCAATTGGAAATTATGCAAAGTAATGGCAAAAAACACAATCATTTTTGCACCAACCTATATTTATTATGTAAATATGTAAATAAATAAATATCCATATATATGGGTTTATATACATATATATGGAGATATATACGGGGATGTATGGATTTAATTTAACCAATGTATTTATTATATTAAACATATACAAACCTAGGTGAATAGTCCTGGAATTTTCCCCTTTTAACAACTATACTTTATTCACTTTCTAATGATATTCATTTCTAAGTGTGTTCATATTTGTAACTGTTATTTTTATGATTATGTTAGACTATATCAAAATTTTATTCTCAAGATGAAATGTTACTTCTCATAGAGACAGAAAATATATTTTGATCAGAAAATGATGCTCATTCAAAAGATGAGACCTTTTACATGATTTATATTGATTTAGACTGTATAAAATAAGACTATCTAGATTAAAAATAGCATGTACAGGTCAGAAGCTAGTTCATTTTCCCATCTGAGTCATCTTATAATGGAGCTGTTTTACTGAGGAGACATATTTAATTGTGTGCATTTTACCTTTAGAACAAGCAGAACTTTGATAGTTGAGAAAACAGGCTTAAGTATGATTAAAGGCAATAAAAACACAGTGGTAAAAGAAACAGATATGCACTATTAGAGAAATAAAAACATTAGAGTCCCTTAACAGTTGTCTAGAAATATGTATAAAATAACATTAATCTATTATTCTGTAAAATTTTGTGCGAATGTGTCTCTCAGTTTTCCTTTAAATATTATGATATTTTTGATATTCAAAAATATTAGATTACCTATTTTCTGAAAACTTTTTTTAACTTTTATTTTAGGTTCAGAGGTATATGTGCAGATTTGTTATATAGGTAAACTGCTTGTCACTGGGGTTTGGTATACAGATTATTTCATCACACATGTAATAAGCATAGTACCCAATAGGTAATTTTTCTGATCCTCCCCTTCCTGCCACCCTCCAACCCCGAACAGGCCCCAGTGTGTGTTGTTGCCCTCTATGTGGTGTCGATGTGATCTCATCATTTAGCACTCCCTTATAAGTGAGAGTTTGTGGTATTTAGTTTTCTGTTCCTGTGTTAGGTCATGGCCTCCGTTCCATCCATATCCCTGCAAAGGACATGATCTCACTCTTTCTTATGGCTGGATAGTATTCAGTGGTGTGAATGTACCACAGTACCACATTTTATTTTATCCAGTCTACCACTGATGGACACTAAGGTTGATTTCATGTCTTTGCTACTGTGAATAATGCCACAGTGAACATCTGTGTTCATGTGTCTTTATGGTAGAAAAATTTATATTCTTTTGGGTGTATACCTAATAAAAGTATTACTGGATCAAATGGCAGCTCAGTTATAAGTTATTTGAGGAATTGCCACACTACTTTTCACAATGGCTGAACCAATTTACAGTCCCACCAACAGTGTACAAACGTTCCCTTTTCTTTGTAACTTCAGCAGCATCTGTTATTTTTTGACTCTTTACTAATAGCCATTCTGAATAATGTAAGGTGGTATCTCACTGTGGTTTTGATTTGCAATTCTCTAATAATTAGTAACATTGAGCATTTTTATAGGCTTATATATACTGCATGTATATCGTCTTCTGAAAAGTGTCTGTTCATGTCCTTTGTCCACTTTTTAATAGGGTTGTTTGATTTTGCTTATAAATTTGTTTAAGTTCCTTATAGATTCTGGATATTAGATCTTTGTTGAATGCATAGTTTGCAAATATTTTCTCCTATTCTGTGGTTTGTTCACTTTGTTGATAGTTTCTTTTGCTCTGCAGAAGCTCTTTAGTTTAATTGTATCCCGTTTGTCAATTTTTTGTTTTGTTGCAATTGGTTTTGGCAACTTTGCCATAAAAGCCTTGTCAAGTCCTGTGTCCAGAATGGTATTTCCTAGGTTGTCTTTCAGGGTTTTTATAGCTTTTCATTTGACATTTAAGTCTTTAGTTCATCTTGAGTTGATTTTTGTACATGGTTTAAGGTTGGGGTCTAGTTTTTATCTTCTGTGTATGACTAGCCAGTTATTCTAGCATCATTTATTGAATAGGCAGTCCTTTTCCCATTGCTGGTTTTTGTCTGCTTTGTCAAAGATCTGATGGTCATCAGTGTGTGGCCGTATTTCTGGGTTCCCTATTCTGCTCCATTGGCCTACGTGTCTGGTTTTGTACCAGTACTATGCTATATTGGTTACTGTAGCCCTGTAGTATAGTTTGACGTCAGGTCGCCTGATGTCTCCAGCTTTGTACTTTTTGCTTAGAATTCCTTGGCTCTTCAGGCTCTTTTTTGGTTCCATAAGAATTTTAATTTTTTTTTCTAGTTCTGTAAAGAATGTCATTGGTAGTGATATCAGAGTGGGGCAGAGAAGTGCTAGGTAGGAGAAAGGAGGGCTCCTGACAGTTGTTGTTGTATAGAAATGCTACTGATTTTTTAGACATTGAGTTGATTTTGTAACCTGAAATTTTGCTGAAGTTGTTTATCATATTAAAGAGCCTTTGGGAAGAGATTATGAGGTTTTCTAGATATAGAATCATGGTATCTGCAAACAGGGATAGTTTGACCTCCTCTCTTTCTGTTTAGATGTTTTGTATTTGTTTCTCTTGCCTGATTGCTCTGGTCAGGACTTCCAGTACTATGCTGACTAGGAGTGGTGAAGGAGAGCATCTTTCTCTTGTTAGAGTTTTGGAGAGGAATGCTTCCAGCTTTTTTCCATTCAATATAATGTTGGCTGTGGTTTTGTTATAGATGGCTCTTATTATTTTGAAGTATGTTCTTTCAATGCCTAGTTTATTGAGGGCTGTTAACATGAAGGAATGTTGAATTTTATACAAAGCCTTTTCTACATCTATTGATATAATCTTGTGATTTTGTTTTTAGTTCTATTTATGTCATGAATCACATTTATTTATTTGCATATGTTGGGCCAATCTTGCATCCTGGGGATGAAGCCTACTTGATCATGGTGGATTAGCTTTTTGATGTGCTACTGGATTTGGTTTGCTAGTATTTTTGAGGCTTTTTGCATCTATGTTCATCAAGAATATTGGCCTGAATTTTTGTATGTGTGTGTGTATGTTTGTGTGTGTGTATGTCTCTGCCAGGTTTTAGTGTCAAGATGATTGTGGCCTCATACAATGAGTTAGAGAGGAGCCCCTCCTTTTCAATGTTTTGGAATAGTTTCAGTAGAAATGGTACCAGCTCTTCTGTATACTTGTGGTAGAATTCAGCTGTAAATTCATCTGGTCCTGAGCTTTTTGGTTGGTAAGCTTTCTATTCTTGATTCAATTTTAGAACTCTTTATTGGTCTGTTCAGAGATTCAGTTTCTTCCTCTCAAACTTGGGAGACTGTATGGGTGGAATTTGTCCATTTCTTCTAGAGTTTCTAGTTTACATGCAGAGAAGTATTCATAATGGTCTCCGTTTTTTTTTTTTTTTTTTGTATTTTCTGTGAGGTCAGTGGCAATATCTGCTTTGTCATTTTTAATTGTGTTGATTTGGATCTTTTCTCTTTTTTCTTTTAATTAGTCTAGCTCGCAGTCCATGTATTTGATTAATGTTTTCAAATAAGAAACTCCTGAATTTGTTGATCTTTATAGGGGTTTTTGCATCTCAATCTCCGGCAGTTCATCTCTGATTTTGGTTATTTCTTTTCTTCTGCTAGCTTTGGTGTTGGTTTGCTCTTGCTTTTCTAGTACCTCTAGTAGTGATGTTAGATTATTAATTTTAGAGCTTTCTAACTTTTTGATGTGGGTGTTTAGTGCTATAAACTTCCCTCTTAACACTGTCTTAGCTGTATCCCAGATATTCTGGTATATTGTACATTCTCATTAGTTTCAAAGAATATCTTGATTTCTGCCTTAATTTTGCTATTTACCATAAGGTTATTCGGAAGCAGGCTTTATGTTCCCTTCCCAGCTTGGAGGAAGCAGGGGAAAGGACCTCAGCCATGGTTGTGGCAGAGGGTCTTTCACTGGTCTCTTGAGATTCCATCCCGAAGAGATGTGGAACCACTATCAATTAGTGTCATCAGCCCGGGATGGGTCAGCTATGTTGTGGGCCAAGACAGGAAGTCCCTGCCTGGTGATGAATTGAGGGGGTGTGTGGAACCTGGTCGAGGCCAACTGGCCTTCTCCTTAGAGCAACTGCAGCTTTCTAGAGTTAAAGCTGCAGGTTAAAGCACTCAGGGCCTTTGCTCCTTCCCCAATCTGGGGGTAGCAATGGGAGTAGCCCTGCAGTGGCAGTGGCAGTGGTGCTTCTGGTTGCCTCTGGGACCTCCACCTCAGAGAGATGCAGAGCTGCTCTTACTGGGAATGTCCAGGGAGTGGTGCAGATTCTCTGCTAGCCCATGCTGAGGGCTCTACTTGGTAAAGAGAAGGAGGATTGAAGGCCCACAAAGATGACAGACTGGACTCCTCTCCATATAGTGACAGTGGCATGCTGGAAGCTCCAGTGAAACCCTCAGGCTCTTTGTTTCTTCCCCAGACTGAAGGCAGCAGAGGCTAAACTGTGTGGCAGTGGCAGATGGGCTATCAGTTGCATTTGGGAGCCCCTCCCCAAAGAAGTACAGAGCCACTAATAGTAAGTAGGCTCAGGGGTGTGTGGGATGGCTATTCTCCAGTCCCAAGCTGGGGGCCCTGCTTGGTGAAGAGTAGAGAGTGGGGGCTCACAAGAAAGAGAGACTGGACTCCTATCTTACAGTGGCTGCAGTGTGCTGCAGGTGGCAGCACGGCAACTGGACCCTTTGTTCTTTCCCCTGCCCAAGGGCGTTAGGATGGTACCATTGCAACTGCAATGGCAGAGTGGTGGTGGATTGTCACCGGGATTTCTTCCTCGGAGAACTGCAGAGTTGCCTCTAACTAATGTGCTCAGGTGAGAGCAGGGTAGCTGTGCTGGAGTCCAGATCAGGAGGCCCAGCCTAGTTGGCAGAAGCAGAGATGGCAACCCGTGTGAAGAATAGTCCAGATACTTTTCCCTGGAATGGCTATGCTGTGCTGGAGATCCATGAAACTCCCTATCACTGCTTGATCTCCAGAGGTTGAAGGCTGTACTAGTGAAGGCTGCAAGACAGCAAAAGCAGAGGTCAGTCTCTCCCTCTGGGAGCTCTGTCCTACACAAGTACAGAGCTGTTACCAGCCAAAGATGCCCAGTGGGTAGTGACTGGAGTTCCAGATTGAGGGGGTCTCATTCCATGAGAAGTGGGATTAGGCACCCATGTAAAAAGTAGTCTGGCCACTTTCTTGTGTGATGGTTGTGCTGTGCTGGAGATCTGTGCCACTCCTTAATCACCACTGGAGCCTGAAGGCTATGGTGGCAAGGGCCGCGAGAGAGCAAAAATGGCAACCAGTTTCTCTTTCTGGGAGCTCTATCCCAAGGAAATAGAGAACTGCTACCAGCCCAAGAGCCCAGACAGAGTTGGCTGGAGACTCAGGCCAGAGGGTCTTACTTATCCTGTGAGATGCAGGGGAGGTGAGGCCTGCAGTCTGTTGCCGCTCAGCCCCCGGATTTGGCCCCTTTCCTGAAGGTGTGCAAGAGAGCCTGACTTTCCCACTCCTGGAGCTGCAACTGCTAATGCTAGGATGCCTGGGGATTCAAGGCTCCTGGAACTCCATGTGTGCCTAAGCAGAGGCTCTGTCCAGACTCCACGTAGCTCTTTGTGTCAGTCTGGAGGTTCCAGAGGGGTGAGCTTACAAGAGGATCGCCTGAGCCTAGGGTTGCAAAGGTCCATGGCAGAAGTGTCTGTCCCTGGGGACTCAATTACTCATCATTTCCCCAAGGTAGAAAAGTCTCCCCTGGCTCCATGCCACACCCGAGTGGGAAGTTGTCCCGTCTCGCTCCTCTCTGTTCTCCACAGGTCAAGTTGTTTCCTTGATGAATCCCAATGTGTTCCAGTTGAACGTTCCAGTTGAAGATATAGTAATTACTTGCTACTCTTTCTTTCCATGAGAGTGATGCACGCTGGCTGCTTCTAGTCAGCCATGTTGGCCTCTCCCCTAAAATCTTTTGGGTATAGTTTATCTCATTACTTTTATCATAAGAAAGTCATTCCATAAGCTAAGGTTACCCAAATCGTCTTTGCTGTGTTCATTTTTACAACTCTATAATTTACATTTTATTCTTTAAGGCATCAAAAATTCATTGTGGTCTATGGTGAAAGCTAATAATATAAACTAATTATTTGCTAATACTTTGGCAATTTTTAAAACAATGGTTTGTTTCTTACAGTGAGTGTGAATACTGTTAATTTTATAGTGTTATTGCACTGTCGCCTTACGAGTTTTACTTCTGAAAATTGATTGAGGTTATTTTTCTTATGTTTTAAAACATTCTATGAGGGGTTGGCAATATATATTTAATTTTTAGATATGCATTGAATTTATTCACTATTCAACGCATATCTAAAAATGATGTGTATCTAAAAATTAAGTAAACATTATCATTCAGATTTTTCAAATACTCTATATTCTTTATTTTGGTTTCAGTTGTCCCATAACAATTGCATATACTGAGAAATTACATCAGGTGCTTTTGGTTAAATAACATTTTATACTTGAAAATATGAAAATAAGCTAGGATTTTTTTTTTCTTTTGTGAAAACAGAAAGTAGTTTTGAAGTTTTATAAAAATCTAAGTAAATTCAAACATAAAATAATTGAAAGAATGTGAGTAGATGAAGTTTAGCAGTTAGGACTTGGTAATGCAGGGTCTTAAACATCATGGCAAGGAGTTGAGGCCTTATTTTTTAGGCCACCTATTTTTAAATGCTGGTTTTGTTACAGCTGAATAAAAATATCCTGAAGATTTTTGTAAGTATACATTGAAACCATATTTAAGTTACAGTTAGATTCTGACGGCAACTTTAAGAGGCAAACTTGTATTATCAAAATAAGTACTGAAGAATCTCTTAGCATATACTTGTGTGGTCACGTTGTACAATAACTCCTATGGATGCTACAGTCTGAGCATCACCAAAAAATGAGAATGTCGTGAAGATGATTGGGTATTCCAACTTATCTACACTTAAGATAAATATCCATATATGTTGGTGAATGATGATTAGGTTCAAATATTTGTCCTGGCCCAGTCTGTTTCACTTTTGCTCCTAGTACTCCAATTACTTGTTTAATAATCTTTATTAAAATAATAGATATCTCTCTATTCCTTTTTTAATTTTCTGTCATCTTGCTTCTCAATGACTTAGTCTATATTTATTTTTTGAACCATCTTCCAGTTTACCAATTTTTACTTTATATGTGTCTAATTTGTTAATGCCAATGATTGAATTTTACTTTATTATATTTTTATATTTTATATTACATTGTATTATATTTTGTTAAATATTTATATAATAATGAAGAGATATATATTTATTTTATATATATTACCTTGTTATTATATTTTTCCGTGCTAGGATTTCTAATTGATACAGTTTCCAGTCCTCTGCCTAAATTGTCCACTTTGCATTTTAATTACTTGAACATATTAATCACAATTTTAGAGTGGACTTGAAAATTCATTTATGTATATCTCTGGTGGAGATTTTATTTGCTCTTTTTCTTGGTTTTTTGATTAAATCTTTTTGTATGTTTGGGGCTTTTATTGAATGACATTAAATGTAAAAATTGTAAGCATAATTTGAGACTCTAGATGTTTTCACTCTGCAAAAAAAATTTTAATTTTGTTTCTGGCATGTATCTAGCAGGGACAATAGCAATACCAGATCATCTTAATACAATAAAGGTCTGAGATAATTTGAAGCTGAAACTTAATCCTTCTCTTAGCTTTCACCCTTATTCCTACGCTTAGTCCTTTAAAGTCCCAACAGAAACCTATGCATGTGCCAGAACCCTTCCTGCTTCGTGGGTCCTGAACTCCAGTTTTGGTTCTCTCAGCCCTTTCTGTCTGCCAAATTCTCTGCCTACATTCTCAAACTTTCCAAAAAGACTTTCGGAGTTAGCAAATTCCTCAACAGGGAATGTAGTACTAATTGCCAAGCTCATCTCTTTGGTTTTCCTCTTGCCCCCCCACACCCCAAATCCTAGCCCTCAAAATTTTGTTATCTGATAACTTTTCAATGCCTTTAGATATTTTAAAGACTACTTTGCCCAACTTTTCTAGGAAGTATAAGAATTTTATATCAGAGTTCTCCAAGAAACAGAGGACAAAATAGAATTAGCCATGCAAGAGATGTATTGGAAGCAATGTCTGTAAACACAAAGATGAGAAAGTGAAAGAGTAGGCAGAGAGATTCTTCAGACGATGATGCAGGTCTGAAACCTGGGAAACAGGAGAGGGAAGGAAGAATGATTGGTTAGTACAAGTTTTACGCTACAATGTACTTCTGGAGAAGTCTCAACCCAGACAAGGGAGAGCTACAAAGTGAAGATTAACTATCAAAGAAGTCTCCTGTTAGCAGAAATGGCCCATCTATAATACCCCTGCCAAGTTCAGTCATTAGCTTTGAGCTACTCGGAATGAGCATGGCCTTGGGGAAAACACTAAACTGTAGAGGATCCAAAGATGTGGTAACTGGAAGATCTTTTCCAGCTACTGTGCTCATAGGAAGTTTCCTTGAGGGATAGCTAGAGACCTATGGAACCACAGGCTTTATAGCATAAATGTACTGTGTAAATATTATGTATGATTTATCTCCCATCCCCTTTACTTTTTCTTACCTTGTTATTCAGTGATTGATTTGTATATTTATAAGACTGCCTCAAAATAGCATTGAAATAAAGCAGACTGTAATATTTTTAAACTTGTGGATTAACCCAAAAAGTAAATTTCTAAAAATAAATATTGGGACCCACTAGAAATAGAATGGATGTCATTTTACTTAACTGGATAGTCTATTAAACTCCTTAAGCTTTTGATTATATTGGTTTCTATTTTTGTTTTATGTTTTCTTCATCAGCATATTACTTGTAGACTTTATTTACTGATTTTAGGGAATTAAGAGGCCTAAATGTGCTTTCCTGTTTCCACCTATTGTCAGATGCTTGAATTACACAATCAAAAAAATAAATCAAAATAAAAAAAAAAATTGCTGGGCGAGGTGGCGGGCGCCTGTAGTCCCAGCTTCTTGGAAGGTTGAGGCAGGAGAATGGCGTAATCCGAGAGGCGGAGCTTGCAGTGAGCTGAGATCCGGCCACTGCACTCCAGGCTGGGCGACAGAGCGAGACTCTGTCTCAAAAAAAAAAAAAAAAAAAAAAAAAAGAAAAGAAAAGTGCTGAGTCTTAGAATAATGAAAAGTTTGCCTGGGGTGTGGTGAGAAATGGTAAGACTCTGGGAAAACTTAGATAAAGCTACCCAAAGGAGAAGAATGTGAATGTGGTAAACTGCAGTTATGAAGCACCAGTGCAGTAAATTCCACTGTGATCTCAGAGAGTTCATCAGACTTTGGATGAAATATGGTTTTAGATTGTGCAAATCTTTTTACTGTGATTTCAGAAACATAGCAAATATATATTGAATGCTTACTCAGAGCTGTGTTCTGTATTCATTTGTTTCTCACAACACACGAATTAGGAACTGTTCTTACACTAATTTTGCTGATAAACCAACTGAGATGCAAAGTAATTAATTTCATAGTTAGCAACTGGTGATGCTGAGATTTAAACTGCTGATTTCTAACTCTATATAGTCCACTCCACTAGCTCTGTTCTATTTTATTCTTAGTATATTACATATATTTTTACAGTCAAGTCTTTTGACTAATATTTATCTTTCAGTGCACACTGACACTAGCAAATAAGTCACTTAAAATCTTAGACATAAGTATTCTAATCAGCAAAAGCTATATTTCTCTTTGAAAATTACTGCTTAGAAATTCGACTTATATTTTGACGTCTTATGAAATGGCTAACAAGGTTAGTCCCAAGGCCCCAGTGAACTCTGGCTATGCCAAAATAAATAAATAAATAAATAAATAATAAAATTATTTAAAGTTGAAGACTGTAGGAGAGAAAGAAATAATATATTTTTCTCCTCACCCATTGCAAGGTTCATGGCTGACACCTCTATAACAAAAGGCAGATTAATTAGAAAAAATATATAAATTTATTTAGTAGTTTTATACAACATAGAAGCATTCAGAAATAAAGACCCAAAGATCTATGGAAAACCCTATTTTTATGGATAGTCATGCAGAAGTGTGATTGTAAGACAAAGAGTAGGATCTAATTGTAATAAGCTGGAGGGAACTTACCAAGGCTTGCTTTTTCAGCTTCTTCTTGGTTTCTAGATGAAGAGTAAAGACCCTCTGGAACGAGGGTCTTCTGACTTACTTTCAGCAGAGATAGTCAGAGACTTCTTTTATGACCTGCTTCAGGACATAAAGGCAGAAGGTCAGAGTGACAACTTTGCTGCTACTGTGGATTTCTTGATTTCCTTCTGCTTAAGATGCTCAACATACCAAGATGCCATATCTGTAGTATTGTGATCTGAGGTCTGGCAAGACCAAATCCTGAGTCCTGGAGACTCCATTAGACCCTACCTGAATAGCCAGCCTCTCCCCCTGTCTTTATGACCTTGCCATCTCATCTTTCAGACAATTCTATTGAGTTGTTAGAAAGAAATTGCCCTGGGATAAATAAGAAAGCATCTGTCATCTTAATGTGACAGTTAGTAAAGTAGCACAGGACCAGAACAATAATCATTTAATTGTTTTCGATTGCTTGGGAAATGCCACTGAGCCTCAAAGAAATGCCTGGGGAAGGGTGTAATAAAAATGTTGGTGTGGGAGTGTGCATTATCTCATTCCAATTCCCAAAGTTAGTTGGAGATCGAATAGTCTGACTCACTCCCACCAAACTCCAACCCAATAAAAAGAAAGAAAGAAAAGAATAGAAACAAAAAAATTGCTAGACTGAGAATGTAAATGTTGTTATGTTTCTTTGCTATTAGTTACTTCAAAGCTTCAATTTTTGACTTTGAGAAAGTCTGTCTGCTGGTGGCACCATGCTTGAGGCAATGGGAAAAATATGTGAACCAGTATTCTTCCTATAAGAAAGGAGAAAATTCTGTTTTATAAATACGCACGGTATTTATAAACAGCCCCCAAAATAATTACTGAATTCAGAAACAGTTTATCATAGGCAAGCACAAGGCTGAGCAGAGGTAAAAAGATAGTCCAACAGACTTTTATAGCTTCTCAGGCGTAATGCTCAGGGAAGGCAGGTGCCATTCTTCCTCAACCTGTTTTGGAATCCTAACAGGATGGTAAAAAGGGATTTGGCAAATGTTCCTGAGCATAGGAACTGTATTTCTCTTGTTTTTTGCTGTATCCTCAGGTTGTGGCACTGGCAAGGCATTATGTAAAGTTTTATAAGTATTGATTAAAAGCTGCTGCATGAATAAGAGACTTTTTTCTCTTACCTGTCTTATCGCCCAGAATTTCTTTCATTAGTGATTGTTTGGCTGTATATCTGGAATTAAATATAAGCTAGTGGACCTCTTGGTAGACTGCCATAGAGGAAATTCAGAAGGGATCAAAGCAGATAATCTCAATGTCAGTTTTAATCTTGAGAGCCTACAGTTCTAAAACCTTTCAAAGACTCAATTTGATGGGTATGATTAAGCAAAATGTCTAGTCCGTCAGTATCAGGAACAATACACCTCTGATGGAATTTGTGGATTTTTTGATGAAGATATATATTTACAAGAAAAGACTGCTGGACTCCTCCAGATGCAGGCTGATACACAGGGTTTATCTGTCACAAATGTAAAATCAGAGCCTCTCAACAATTTTAGAAAATAATTTTCTTATTATATTAGGCTCAGAAATGACCTCATCAGTTTGGGAGAACTTCTCTCAAGGTCCTTGAGCTCCATAGGAACCATTTGAGTCTGGGAAGGTACCTGGGTGACCTGAACTTAATTGGCTCCTCTCTTGGCTCCTCTGAGACCCTCACTGAATCACCACATACATGGAAGTAATGACACTTACCGCCTTGCATTCATTAGTATAATAGCTTTAATGATTTGATTTGCTCCTATAAAAGGTGCTATATAAATGCAAATGATTGCCAAGGATGATAATTAACAGTCTTCAGCTGCAAACTACTTACACCTCAAGTCCATAGGTCACAGAAAGAGAAATGTAAAGGTATTATTTAAGAAGATTGTTACCTCTTTGTGCTAAATATGATGACAGGCATTTGTAAAAGCTGCGTGTTTCTCTAGTTACATAGCCTGAGTATTTTTGCTGACTGAAGGAGATACTGGTATAATTCGTCTTTCAGAAGTGTTAAATGTTAGGGTGGTAAGATATTGCATTAAAGATGGGGGAGGGGGTAAGAGAAAGGAGTGGGAACCAGGGAGTCTATTTCCAGGTAGGAAAATGCAAAGTCCTGGAACTCTAAGTGTATTTAATAGAGAAAGATTTATCTTGATTTGTACTCTGCCAGCAGTATACACAAACAGTTTTACAAGATAAAAAACAAAAATGCAATAGCAGAATGCAAGCATTTCAAGTGAAATGTAATTTACTCCCTTATGCATTGTTTACTCTGTCATGGCCATGTATTAGATACTTCTTTATTGACAACATTGATTATCTCCATGAAACCAACAATTCGATTAAGTAGCAAAAGCTTCAGGTCTCTCAATTTTAATCTGGAAGGAAGAGGGAATTTTTGTTGCTAGAGATGAGCTTCCACTGCTCATTAAGTCCAGCTGCCCATCTTGCTGTTAAATTACAAAAAATAAAAATAAAATAAAAATAAGATGAACTAAAATAAAAGGAAAAGGTGGCTGTACTTTCATTCCTCTCACAGGTTGACTCCCTTTTGAAAAAGATTAAATTTTATAAAGTTTTAATTTTTACAATGTAAGCTAGAGAGCTTGAGTACAGCCTTTGTTTTTTCTTTTAACTGATATATCCCTTTAATAACAGATGGACATGTGGCAAAATCCTCTACTCAGCATATTACCTAAATGGAGAATTAAGTAAGAATAAAGAATCTTTGCCACCTGCTTAGGCGTCTTATCTTCCTTGGTTTGTAGGGACAGTTATTTTTACATCTTTTAAGGGGTTCTCATTAACTTCTTATAGTGTCACAACGTTCTCTGATCATAAATGCTTGCCTTCTCTTTGTAAGCCATTCCAGTTTTACAGCTTGTCTCTTTCATCTATTGCTTGATCCGAGATCAGTCTTTCATTTGTTTATAGATAGTTTATTTCTACTGGTTATTTGGGATTTTCAAGCACAAAATGTCAATCAAAGTGAGAAGTTCAGAAAAGAGACTCAAGTACTTTGAAGTAGAAGACCTTTAATTTCAACCGGGTGCAACCGCCTTTGCAAAATTAGGACTGAGACAGTGAAAGAGATCTAAAGTAACTGATTCCATCTTACCTCTAACCTTTAAGCTGTCCTTGTTATTTCCTGGGCATAGACTGGCTAACGTTGGGAGGAACTTAGTTTATAGTTTAAAACAAAGACAGTAACAGCCCTTTCCTAAAACAAGTCTCGTTGTTGCCCAGCGACTAGAATGCCTTTGTAGGACTAACAGATTAGCCACAGGATTAGAAACTATGGTTTAGAAGTCATGCACCTGGAAGACACAAGATTCTGACCCTCCCTAAACTGTTCCTAAGGTCAGTGCTTGAGATATTTTCCTGCACTTGATGGATCAGCTGGCACCACCTAGATGGATAAACTGGCACATCTGATCTTGTGCCCCCCCCCCCCCCCCACCCACCCAGGAACTGACTCAGTGCAAGAGAACAGCTTCAGTTCCCTATGATTTCACCTCCTACCTGACCAATCAGCACTCCCGGCTCACTGGCTTCCCCAACTCACCAAGTTGTCCTTAAAAACTCTGATTCCCAAATGCTCAAGGAGACTGATTTGAGTAATAATAAAACCCCAGTCTCCCACACAGCTGGCTCTACATGAATTACTCTTTCTCTATTACTCAGTTGGCCAGTGGGCAAGCTGAACGCATTGAGCAGTTTCATGGTGAGGGGCGTTCATACTCCAAAGGTGAGAAGTCTCATAAAGGTTGAGAGACTGGTAAACTCATGAACTGACTTCTAATGTCTCATGTAATTTGCTTTTAAAAAAGAAGCAGTGTGTTTGTAATTTGAGTTCAAAATAGAGTACACACTGATATGGCTCCGATGAGTGGAGGATCACCAGGGTTCTTTGTCTCTAGTCGAGTTAGATAAAATGACACGGACACACGTGGAGTGTTTTACGGAGCAGAGAGTTTAGTAGGCAAGTAAGGAGGAAGAAGCTCCCTCATACAGAGACAGAGGGGGCTCCAAAGCCAAGAGAGGAAATCCCTTGTGCAGAGGAAAAGTGGCTGCTTATACGAGGAGAGTGGAGGAGGTGGTGTCTGATTTGCATAGGACTCAGGGGATTGCTTTGACCAGGAATGTCACTCACATAGCCCGCAAAAAAAAAAAAAAAAAAAAAAAAAGAAACAAAAAAAAGGCCCTCCCACCCTAGTCTTTTAATATGCAAATACAGGGCACCATGATGTTCTACACGCGTGGGGATAGGTGGGGGCAAGGAAGAAGACAGCGGGAATTTCCATATTTGGGTGGACCCAATTTCTAATGGCCAGTATTTGCATATCAAAGGTTGCCTGCCCAGCTCTAAGACCCTGGGCTTTCCTGCAAAACAAGAAATGTTTCTGAAGCTGCTTTCAAGGAAATAAAAACTTTCCAAGTCGCCCTTTTCCTCTCTATCTGCCTAAAATAATTTCTTAATAACTCCTACAACAACACAATGAGAAAATTAATACTGAACTTTAAAACAATTTTTTTTTTTTCCCATGCAGATGGGGAATTTAGTGTGGAAACTGGAAGAAATTGATCCTGCAGCCAGCTAGTGGTACATATTAAAATATAAATTATGTAAGGAAAAAATAATTTTGTCTCTACCATGGTAAGTTCTTGGCTAGGGTCCTTGTAACAAAAGACAAATTGACAGGAGCAAAACAAACAAGTTTATTAATATTTGTATTTCATATATATATGGGAGATACCCAGAGCAATGTGTAGTTCAAAGTGGTGGCTTAGATTCAGGCCTAAATATCACCTTTAGCTAAACCAAAGGAAGAAGGATGATAGCAAAGTCAGTTACAGGGAGGAGACCAAGAAAAGCACATTAGACAAGAATAAGTTTTGCTATGTAGATTAAAGTCAGTACCTTCTGCATAGACGCGACTCTCTTGTGATTGACAGTCATCCTGATTTTCCTGGTAGAGAGAAGGAGACACCATTACAAATGGAGATTTTCTTTATAAATGTAAATTTTCCTTATAAAAGGGTAACTTCTACTCTGTTTTTAGAGCTTTTCCTGTGTCTGCTGTTCTCAAAATAATCAGCTCAAAGTAATCCTTATGCCAAAGAGGCATATTTGAGGTGGCATATTCTGGCCTCCTACAGTCATATTTTGGGGTGGCATATTCTGGTCTCTTACAGTCATATTTTGAAGTGGCATATTCTAGTCTCTGACAGTGGTAGTATTTTTAAAGCATATTTTAAAGCAATCCAACCCAATTACAGGGTTAAAGTTATTTGAATCCTCAGCAAGTTTTCAAAATTTGCAAATTGTTTTGGTTTTCTCCTTTTTTTCTATCTTTTACTGTTCTTGTTTACCCTTGTGCTCTTTTGGCCTCACCTATATTTTAGCTGTTTAAATTTCATCTGGCACTTAACATCCCATATGCCCCCTTTTTCTTCATGTCCTTCAAAAGTCTTTTCTCTGTAAGGTGATTTCAACTAGGTGTTAGAAGTTGTTGATGAAAAGCGATGAACTCTAAAATATTTAAAGAGATGTATTCTGAGCCAAATATGAGTGGCCATGGCCTGTGACATAGCCATCAGGAGGTCCTGAGAACATGTGCCCAAGGTGGTTGGGGCGCAGCTTGGTTTTATACATTTCAGAGAAGCATGATACATCAATCAAACATTTAAGAAATACATTGATTTGGTCCAGAAAGGTGGGACAACTCAAAGTGAGGGCTCCCAGGCTATATATAAATTTAAACATTTTCTGATTGACAAATTGGTTGAGTTTGTCCCAAGACCTGGGATTGATAGAAAGGGAATGCTCAGGTTAAGATAAAGACTATGGAAACCAAAGTTCTTTTGAAGTCTTATAGTGGCTTCCCTTAGAGACAATAGATGACAAATGTTTCCTATTCAGATCTTAGTTAATCTCTTTAGGATTGGGAGGGTCTGGAAGAAAAAGATCTAGCTGTATTAACAGAGATTCTTTACAGATGCAAATTTTCCCCCACAAAGATTAGCTTTGCAGGGTCATTTCAGAATATGGCAAAAACAAAACAAAACAAAACAAACAAAACACAAAACCATGTTTTGGGGTTAAATATTTTGATTTTCTTGCCTGTCTTGTAATGTTATGCCAGAGTCAGGCTGGAAAGTAAGTCACAATATACATGGTTAAATATAACCCATCTAATGAGGATTTATGATTTGTAGGGCATGACTCCCCAGACCCTTTAGATAAGAATTTGGGCAAGATTCAATAATCAGAGTTTAGTCCTTAGAGTAAATAACTTGTCTTTACTAGACTAGTTGTGAAAAATATACTTGGAGAAAAAAATATCTTATTAAAGTAACAAAATTCCGATGTGATGGCTGCTTACTGGTATTGTCCGTTCTGGGAAACAGAATCTTGATGTTGTGAGGGCCAAGTTCTTTGCTCCCTTAAAGACTCACTGAAAAATCGACATGAGGCACATAATTAATGGGAAAAAAGGCATACAAATTTATTTAACATTTATACATGAGAACCTTCAGAATGAAGATCTCCCCACAACAAGGTACCTACACTTAACATACCATCTTGAGATTATAGAAAAAAGGTGGGCTTAGATTCTGGTAAAACATATTATGGGAGGAGGGAGAAGAGGAATTCTATTGAGGGGCAATACATGATTACTTGGGGGAATGATTGGATCAGGAAACAAATTCTTCATAGGTTTCTTTGGAATTCAATGATTCGTAGAGATAGCCATTATTTTGCAATGGGTTTGTTTAGATGTGGTTATATTCTTGGTCCTCTTTTCTGCTATTACGTAGAGGGGGCGGGATAAATTGTTCTCTTTGGTGGGTCTGGAATTTAGGCAGACAAAGGAATCTTCAGAAAGGTTTCACCCACTAAACACTGAGTTGGTAGCTGTGGAGGGAAAAACTGAGTTAATAGCTGAGTGGAAAAGGATCCGATTGAACCATTCTCCCGTTTCTGGGAATAGGCCAGTCTCATTAAACAGCTGTGTCTTATGTAAGGATATGACATTGAAGATGGGTTTTCAAAAGAAGAACACGAAGATTAATGTTGAGAGCAGTCTAAGAACCCATGTTCTTAGAGTCTGAAGGGCAGCCAGTTGAAGTGTCCAGATGTTAGACTCAAAGCATCTTCAGTTAAAGTGAAAGAAGGCAGTGGCAATCTGACAAGTTTTTCTCACCTGTATTTCAAAGTATGAGTTTAAGTTTGCAGGGCCTTAGGAAAATGGCAGTGGTGGCAATTTCATTAAGCTCCAGTGAGAAAAACAGAAGAAAAATATAAAAATCTTAATTTGGAGACTTGTAGTCAGGAAAGAATTCAGCATTCATTCTAAATTGTAAGTAAATAATAAAAACTGAAAAACAATGGAAGAGGCTAGAATTTAATAACAAGTATACTATAGTTTTTTATTTTATTTTATTTTTATTTTATTAAGTTTCAGGATACATATGCAGAATGTGCAGGTTTGTTCAATATGTAAACGTATGCCATGGTGGTTTGCTGGACCTATCAACCCATCACCTAGGTATTAAGGCCCACATGCCTTAGCTATTTATCCTGATGCTCTCCCTTCCTCCTGCCCCACAACAGGCCCTGGTATGTGTTGTGTTGTTCCCCTCCCTGTGCCCATTTGTTCTCATTGTTCAGCTCCCACTTGTGAGTGAAAACATGCACTGTTTGGTTTTCTGCTCCTGTGTTAGCTTGCTGAGGATGATGGCTTCCAGCTTCATCCAGGTCCCTGCAAAAATCATGATCTCATTCCTTTTTATGGTTACATAGAATTCCATGGTGTATATGTACCACATTTTCTTTATCCAGTCGATTAGTGATGGACATTTTGGTTGATTCCATGTCTTTGCTATTGTGAATAGTGCTGTAATAAACATACATGTGAATGTATCTTTATAATAGAATGATTTATATTCCTTTAGGTATATATCCAGTAATGGGATTTCTGGGTCAAATGGGATTTCTGATTCTAGATCCTTGAGGAATTGCCACACTGTCTTCCACAGTGGTTTAACTAATTTATTTTCCCACCATCAATGTAAAAGTATTCCTATTTCTTCAAAGCCTCACCAGCATCTGTTGTTTCCTGACTTTTTAATGATTTCCATTCTTACTGGCATGAGATGGTATGTCATTGTGGTTTTGATTTGCATTTCTCTAATGATAAGTGATGTCAAGCTTTTTTTCAAGTTTGTTGGCCCCATGAATGTCTTCTCTTGAGAAGTGGTCTGTTCATGTCCTTTGCCCAATTTTTGATGGAGTTGTTTGTTTTTTTCTTGTAAATTTTTTTGTTTCCTGTAAATTGTGGATATTAGTCATTTGTCAGATGGGTAGATTGCAAAAATTTTCTTCCATTCTGTAGGCTGCTGGTTCATACTGATGATGGTTTTTTTTTTTTTTTTTTTTTTTTTGCCATACAGAAGCTCTTTAGTTTAGTTGGATCCCATTTATCAATTTTTGCTTTTGTTGCAATTGCTTTTGGCAATTTCATCATAAAATCTTTGCCCATGCTTATGTCTTGAATTGTATTGCCTAGATATTCTTCAAGGGTTTTTATGGTTTTGTATTTTACATTTAAGTCTTTAATTCAACCCAAGTTAATTTTTATATAAAATCTAATGAAGGAGTCCAGTTTCAGTTTTCTGCATATGGCTAGTCAGTTTTCCCAGTACCACTTATTAAATAGGGAATACTTTCCCCATTGATTTTTTTATGTCAGGTTTGTCAAACATCAGATGGTTGTAGATGTGTGGACTCATTTCTGAGATCTCTATTCTGTTCCATTGGTCTATGTGTCTGTTTTGGTACCACTACCATGATGTTTTGGATACTTTAGCATTACAGTATACTTTGAAGTCGGGTAGCATGATGCCTCCAGTTGAACTGCATTCTTTTTGCTTAGGATTGTCTTGGCTATATGGGTTTTTTTGGTTTCATGTAAATTTTATTTTATTTTATTTTATTTTATTTATTTATTTTGAGATGGAGTCTCACTTTGTCACCTCGGTTAGAGTACAGTGGGACAATCTTGGCTCACTGCAACCTTCACCTCCTGGGTTCAAGTGACTCTTCTGACTCTCCTGCCTAACCCTCCTGAGTAGCTGGGATTACAGGTGCATGCCACTGCACCCAGCTGATTTTTGTACTTTTAGTAGAGATGGGGTTTACCATGTTGGCCAGGCTGGTCTCAAACTTCTCACCTCAGATGATCCACCTACCTCAACCTCGCAAAGTGTTAGGATTACAGGCATGAACCACCATGCCTGGCCAGTTTCATGTGAATTTTAAAATAGTTGGTTTTTGTTTGTTTGTTTGTTTGTTTGTTTAATTCTGTGAAGAATGTCAATGGTAGTTTAATGGGAATAACATTGAATCCATGAATTACTTTGGGCAGGATGGCCATTTTTATAATGGTTCTTCCTATCCATGGGCATGGAATGTTTTTCCATTTGTTTGTGACCTCTCTTATTTCCTTGAGCAGTGGTTTTTATTTCTCCTTGAAGAGGTCCTTCATATCCCTTGTTAGCTGTATTCCTAGGCATTTTATTCTCTTTGCAGCAATTGTGAATGGGAGTTCATTCATTACTTGTCTCTCTGCTTGTCTATTGTTGGTGTAAAGAAATGCTTGTAATTTTGTCACACTGATTTTGTGTTCTGAGACTTTGCTGAAGTTGCTTATCAGTTTAAGGAACTTTTGGACTGAGATGATGGGGTTTCCTAGATATAGGATAATGTTGTTTGCAAACAGAGACAATTTGACTTCCTCTCTTCCTATTTGAATATCCTTTATTTCTTTCTCTTGCCTGAGTGCCCTGGCCAGAACATCCAATACTATATTTCATATGAGTGTTGAGAGAGGGCATCGTTGTCTTGTGCTGGTTTTCAAAGGGAATGCTTCCAGTTTTTGCCCATTCAGTATGATATTGGCTGTGGGTTTGTCATGAATGGTTCTTACTATTTTGAGATATGTTCCATCAATAACTAGTTTATTGAGAGTTTTTAACATGAAGGGATGTTGAATTTTATCGAAGACTTTGTCTGCATCTAGTGAGATAATCATGTGATTTTTGTCATTGGTTCTGCTTCTGTGATGAATTATGCTTATTGATTTGTGTATGTTGAACCAGCCTTGCATTCTGGCAATAAAGCCACATTGATCATGGTGGATAAGCTTTCTGATGTGCTGCTGGATTCAGTTTGCCAGTATTTTATTGAGGATTTTCATGTAGATGTTTATCAGGGATATTGGCCTGAAGTTTTCTTTTTTTGTTGTGTCTCTGCCAGCTTTTGGTATCAGGATGATACTGGCCTCAGAAAATGAGTCAGGGAGAAGTACTTCCTTTTCAACCATTTGGCATTGTTTCAGGAAAAAAATGGTACCTGCTCCTCTTTATAATTTGGTAGAATTAGGTTGTTAATCTGTCTGGTCCTGGGCCTTTATTGGCTGGTCAGCTATTTATTACTGCCTCAATTTCAGAACTTGTTATTGATCTATTCAAGGAATAAACTGAATAACAGAAATGTATCCATTTATCCAGAAATTTATCTATTTCTGGTAAATTTTCTGGTTCATTTGCATAGAGGTGTTAATAGTATTCTCTGACAGTATTTTGTATTTCTGTGGGGTCAGTGGTGATATCCCTTTTATCATTTTTTATTGTGTCTATTTGATTTTTCTCTCTTTTCTTCTTAGTCTATCTAGTAGTCTGTCTACTTTATTACTTTTTTTCCCCCAAAAAACCAGCTCCCAGATTCACTGATTTTTTTGAAGGATTCTTTATGTCTCTATCTCCTTCATTCCATTCTTAGTTATTTTTTGTGTTCTGCTAGTTTTTAGATTTGTTTGCTCTTGCTTCTCTAGATCTTTTAGTTTCAATGTTAGAATGTTGATTTGAGATCTTTTGAGCCTTCTGATGTGGGCATTTAGTACTATAAATTTCCTTCTTACCACTGCTTTAGCTGCATCCCAGGGATTCTGGTACATTGTTGCTTTGTTCTTATTCCTTTCACAGAACTTCTTGATTTCTGCCTTAATTTCATTATTTACACAGGATTTATTCAGGAGCATGTTATTCAATTCCCATGTAATTGTGTGGTTTTGAGTGAATTTCTTAATCTTGAGTCCTAATTCAATTGTGCTGTGGTCTGAAAAACTGTTATGATTTCAGTAGTTTTTGTATTTGCTGAGGAGTGTTTTACATCCAATTATGTGATCGATTTTAGAGTAAGTATGAGAAGAATGTATATTCTGTTGTTTTGGGGTGGAGAGTTCTCTAGTTATCTATCAGGTCCACTTAATCCAGATCTGAGTCCAGGTCCTAAATATCCTTGTTAATTTTCTTTCTCAGTGATCTGTTTAATATTGACAGTGGGGTGTTAAAGTCTTCCACTATTATTGTATGTCAGTCTAAGTATCTTTGGAGGTCTCTATGAACTTGTTTTATGGATCTGGGTGCTCTTGTAATGGGTGCATATATATTTAGTATAGTTAGCTCTTCTTGTTTATTTGAACACTTTACCATTATGTAATGCCCTTCTTTGTCTTTTTCGATCTTTGTTGGTTTAAAGTCTGTTTTGTCAGATGTAAGGATTGCAACCCCTGCTTTTTTCTGTTTTCCATTTGCTTATTACATTTTCCTCCATCCCTTTAATTTGAGCCTATGTGTGTCTTTGAGATGGGTCTCTTGAATACAGCATACTCATGAGTCTTGACTTTTTACTCATTTGGCCAGTCTGTGTCTTTTAATTGGGGCACTTAGCCCATTTACATTTGAATTTAATATTTTTATGTGTGAATTTGATTCTGTCATCATGATTCTATCTGGTTATTTGGCACACTAGTTGATATGGTTTCTTCATATCAACTTGTATTTCAGTGTGTTTTTGCAGTGGCTGGTACTAGTTTTTCCTTTCTATGTTTAATGCTTTCTTCAGGAACTCTTGAAAGGCAGGCCTGGTGGTGATGAAATCCCTCAGCATTTGCTTGTCTGGAAAGGATTTTATTTCTCCTTTGTTTATGAAGCTCAGTTTGGATGGACATGAAATTCTGGGTTGAAAATTCTTCTCTTTAAGAATGTTGAATATTGGCCCCCAATCTCTTCTGGCTTGTAGGGTTTCTACTGAGAGTTCCGCTGTTAGTCTGATCGGCTTCCCTTTGTAGGTGACCTGGCCTTTCTCTCTGGATGCTATAACCTTTTTTCCTTCATTTCGACCTTAGAGAATCTAATGATTATGTGTCTTGGGGTTGATCTTCTTCTGGAGTATCTTACTAGGGTTCTCCGTGTTTCCTGAATTTGAATGTTGGCCTGTATTGCTAGGTTGGGGAATTTCTCCTGGATGGTAAGCTGAAGTGCGTTTTCCAACTTGGTTTCATTCTCCTCATCTCTTTCAGCTACTCCAGTCAGTCATAGGTTTGGTCATTTTACAGAGTCCCATAGTTCTCGGATGTTTCATTCATTCCGTTTCATTCTTTTTCCTCTATTCTTGTCTCCCTACCTTATTTCAATGAGATAGTCTTCAACCTCTGATATTCTTTCTTCCACTTGATTGATTCAGCTATTGATACTTATGTATGCATCATGAAGTTTTCATGCTGTATTTTTCAGGTCATTTATGTTCCTCTCTAAACTGGTTATGTTAGTAAGCAGCTCCGGTAACCTTGCATCATGGGTCTTAGCTTCTTTGCATTGGGTTAGAACATGCTCCTTTACCTCAGCAAAGTTTGTTACTACCCACCTTCTGAAGCCTACTTCTGTCAGTTCATCCATTTCCTTCTCTGTCAAGTTTTGTTCCTTTGCTGGAGAGATGTTGTGATCATTTGGAGGAGAAGAGGCCCTCTATCCTTGTGAGTTTTCAGTGTTTTTTCACTGATTCTTTTTATCTTCATGAGTTTGTCTAGTTTTGATCTTTGAGGCTGCTTTGATGAGGTTTTTGTGGGGACTTTTTGTTGATGATGTTGAGGCTTTCTGTTTGATTGCTTTAGTTTCAATAGTCAGGTTCCTCTTCTGTAGGGCTGCTGAAGTTTGCTGGGGATTCACTTCAGGCCCTATTCATCTGGGGCACTCTCACACCTGGGGATGTCACATGAGGAGGCTGGAGAAAAGCAAAGATGGGTGCCTGCTCCTTCCTCTGGGATCTCTGACCTCAAGAGGCACTGACCTGATGCGACTAGGAATGCTCTTCTGTAGGGTGTCTGGTCACCCCTGTTGGGGGTGGTCTCACCCAGTTGAGGGGCATGGGAATCAAGACCTATTTAACAAACACTTTGGCTATCTGTTGGTGGAGGGGGTGTGTTGTGCTGGGGGGAAAGTCACTCATCTGGGCTGCTTGGATTCCTCAGAGCTAGCAAGGCAAAAGGCTAAGCTTACTGGTCCATGGAGACTATGACCACCCCACCCCTTAGGGGTTCAGACCCAGGAGATCACAGTTCTGTCCCTAAGCACCAAGCTGGAGTTGCTGGAGTTACTGCAGGGAGGCCCAGCCCAGTGAGGAAGGATGGGTCAGGGTCCGGCCTAAAGATGCAGTCTGGCCATGGTCTGCTACAGCTGGTGTGCTGTGCTGTGGGGAATACCGACTGGGACCAAGCCATCTAATCTTCCCAGCTGCAGCACGGGAGAAATGCGGCCTGGAGGTATGGTGATTGTTGCTGCCCTTCCCCCCGGGAGTTCGGTATTTTAGGCAGTTAGCAGCCACCATGATGGTGGCCATCTCTCTCCTGGGGAACTTAGTTTTCTTAGGCAGTTGGCAGCTGCAGTGATGCTGGCCACCCCTTCCTCAGGGAGCTCAGTTTTCTTAGGCAGCAGTGATGATGACTGCCACTCTTCCTCCAGGGAGCTCAGATGGCTTAGACAGCAGGCAGCAGCAGTAATGACAGCTGCCCCTCCCTTTAGGAACTTGGTGGTCTTAGGCAAACTCCAGCCGAGGGGCTGATGAGAATCCGCATGGGTCTGTGGTTGGGGCCCAAGGACCTGGTAGTATAGGCTCCTGAGATTTTCTGATCTGTAGGTTGCACAGTTCCATGGAAAAAGTACTGTTTCCTAGGCTAGGTAGCATGCTCATTCACCCCCTTCCTTGGCTGGGGGCGGGGATTCCCCTGCCCCATGTGGCTCTCAGTGGGTCAATGCACCACCTTGCTTTTCCTTGCTCTCTGAGGGTCATGCCAACTGCCTAGTCAGTTCTGATGATAGAACCTGGATATCTTGTTTATTAGTCCATTTTCATGCATACCCAAGACTGGGCAATTAACAAAAAAAAAAAAAAAAAGAGAGAGAGGTTTATTGGACTCACAGTTTTACGTGCCTGGGGAGGCCTCACAATCATGGTGGAAGGTGAAATGTACATCTCACATGGAAGTAGATGAGAGAAGAGAGCTTGTGGAGGGAAACTCCCATTTTTAAAACCATTAGATCATATGAGACTTATTCACTATTACAAGAACAACAAGGAAAAGACCCACCTCCATGACTCAATTTACCTCCCAGTAGGTTTTTTCACATGTGGGAATTATGGGAATGAGATTTGGGTGGGGACACAGCCAAACTGTATCATTCCACCCCTGACTCCTCGTGTCCTCACATTTCAAATCCAGTAATGCCTTCCCAACACTCTCCCAAAGTCTTAACTCATTTCAGCATTAACTCAAAAGTTCATAGTCCAAAGTCTCATCCAAGACAAGGCAAGTTACTTCCATCTATGAACCTGTAAAATCAAATGCAGGTTAGTAACTTCCTAGATACAATGGGGATACAGGCATTGGGTAAATACAGACATTCTAAATGGGAGAAATTGGTCAAAACAAAGAGGCTACAGGTCCCACGCAAGTCTGAAATCCAGCAGGGCAGTAAAATCTTAAGGCTGCAAAATGATCTCTTTTGACTCCATGTCTTGCATCCAGGTCACACTGATGCAAGAGGTGGGTTCCCATGGTCTTGGGTAGCTCTGACCCTTTGGCTTTGCAAGGTACAACTTCCCTCCTGGCTGCTTTCATGGGCTGGCATTGAGTGTCAGTGTCGGTGGCTTTTCCAGGTGCATGGTACAAATTGTTGGTGAATCTACCATTCTGGGGTCTGGAGTATAGTGGCCCTCTTCTCATGCCTCTACTAGGTGGTGCCCCAGTAGGGACTCTGTGTGGGGGCTTCAACCCCAAATTTTCCTTCCACTCTCTCCTAGCAGAGGTTCTCCATGAGAGCCCTGCTCCTGCAGCAAACTTCTGCCCGGGCATCCAGGAGTTTCCATAAGTCTTCAGAAGGCAGAGGTTCCCAAACCTCAATTCTTGACTTCTGGGTACTTGCATGCTCAACACCACATGGAAACTACCAAGGCTTGGGGTTTGTAGTCTCTGAAGCCATGGCCCAAGCTCTCCATTGGCCCTTTTAAGCCATGGCTGGAGTGACTGGAATGCAGGGCACCTAGTCCCTAGGCCGCACACAGCATGGGGACCCTGGGCCTGGCACACGAAACCACTGTTTCCTCCTAGCCTCTGGGAGGGGCTGCCAGGAAGGCCTCTGCCATGCCCTGCAGACATTTACCCAATTGTCTTGGGGATTAATATTCGGCTCCTCATTACTTATGCAAATTTCTAGAGCCAGCTTGGATTTCTCCTCAGAAAATGGGATTTTCTTTTCTATTGCATTGTCATGCTGCAAATGTTCTGAATTTTTATGCTCTGCTTCCCTTATAAAACTGAAATGTCTTTAACAACACTTGTCACTTCTTAAATACTTTGCTGCTTAGAAATTTCTTCTGTCAGATACCCTAAATCATCTCTCTCAAGTTCAAAGTTCCACAAATCTCTAAGGCAGGGGCAAAATGCTGCCAGTCTCTTTGCTAAAACATAACAAGAGTCACCTTTGTTCCAGGTTTCAATGAGTTTCTCCTTTCCCTCTGAGACCACTTCAGCCTTAATTTTATTGTCCATGTTGCTATCAGCATTTTGTGAAAAGCCATTCAACAAGTATCTAGAAATTTCCAGTTTCCCACATTTTCCTGTCTTCTTCTGAACTCTCCAAACTGTTCCAACTCCTGGCCGTACCCTTTTCCAAAGTTGCTGCCACATTTTTGGGCATCTTTCCAGTGGTGCCCCACTCTACTGGTACCAATTTACTGTATTAGTCCATTTTCATGCTGCTAATACAGACATATCCAAGACTGGACAATTTACAAAACAAAGAGGTTTATTGGACTCACAGTTCCACCTGGCTGGGGAGGCCTCACAATCATGGTGGAAGGTGAAAGGCATGTCTCACATGGGGCAGACAGGAGAAGAGAGCTTGTGCAGGGAAACTCCCATTGTTAAAACCATCATATCTTGTGAGACTTATTCATTATCATGAGAATAGCACAGGAAAGACCCACCCCCATGAGTCAATTATCTCCCACCAGGTCCCTCTTATAACACATGGGAATTGTGGGAGTTACAATTCAAGATGAGATTTGGGTGGGGACACAGCCAACCACATTACCTTGGTTGCCAGTGCAGGATTCACATGCTGTTTTGGTTCTTCTGGGTAGGAGCCTCCAACTGCTGCTGCTTCTAGTTGGCCATCTTAACCCCACCCCTCTACAGTTTTCTTTAGAAACATAATTTTCCCTCTCCTGCTTCCCATTTCTACCAAATACAAGTCACAATAGGAACAACTTATTTGTAAAATGTATTTTAGTCTTATTATACTTGGTGTGATTATTTTTATATTAGTGTATGCAAGTAATAGTTATTGGCTATATAGACTCTTTTAAAATTGGCTTTGCTGGACTATTTTCATAAATAATTTTAAGTTATTTATGTTTTTTCATAAATAATTTTAAGTTAGACTTTTACAAGCCTCTTGATCCAAGCCAAAAATTTATCTATGCCTGCAGATACCTGTATGAAATGGGTAAATTCCTCTCTTTTTGAGGTTCTAAAATAACTTGGTGTTCCTGGGCCTGTCAGAAAGTGGCATTCTTTACTTACTACAGGAATTTTGTAAAGAAATTATATTATATAAAGGAAGTATCAGAGCAGTCTTTTCAAGGATCCTTTTCTCACCTCTATAAAGTCAACCTTAATTCTTAAAAGTAGTCTGGTCATATCTGGAAAATATGACATTTCAGTCAAAGCCTTGGTAAAATAACCAGTGTTTTGTATTGTGTCCTGTTATAAAAGAGAGCAAATACTTATTGAGCTTATTCAAGTAATTCTAATGCCATCAATTAAGAATATTCATACCTGGGTGATGGGATCATGTATACCCCAAACCTCAGGGTTACTCAGGTAAGAAACATGCACATGTAACCCCTGAATCTAAAGTCAAAGTTGAAAAAAATACTCAAAAATATTTTATTCCAGAGAAATCAGATGGAGAGAAAAAGGTATGCTTTAAATTTTCCTTACAAGAGTAAGTATATTTTGCCCAATTTGTTGTAAGTTATACGCAGCCCAACAGAAAAAAGTTCATCACTCTGGAAAATAAAATATAAAAAGAATCAGTATTTTTCACATTTTAAAATAAAAGTTTAGTTCTCTATTATTTCAATCTCAGGCAATTAACTGTTATTCTGCTTAATATTGGATTAGGAATCCTCATGAACAGATCAGCTTTTTAGTTAAAGTCTTGGAAGATTTTTTCCAAGCCCAAAGGTATAATCTCCAAAGTTATCAGAAACCTGTACTCAACTTGTCAGAGTCCTTTCTACGATTTTCTTTAAAAAAGCAAATTTTTGACTATAATCTATTTTTTTGAGAAGAATCAAAGTAAAACAATAATTGCTTTGAATGTCATTAGTCTTAGAACAATCATAATTAAAGACAAAATTGACAAGGAAATTTGGTTATTTCTGTGACACACAAGAATTTACCATAATAATCATAATTATTAATCCTAACATACAGTAAGACATCAGAGTTTTAGGAATTTCATGCAACTGTGGGACACATGTTAATAACATGTTTTTATAAACATAACCCACAGAAAGTTAAATATCATTTTATATTTGGCACTGCTTCTTGTATAATTTTAATAGGCTGATTATATCTCTCTTGGACTTTCAGGGGCCCTAATATCCAAACTGTTAATTTGAGGTAAAAAAGATTAAATTTATAATTTGAAATACAATTTTGGAAAGTTTGTCAAATATCAAAGGTCTAAAAACTTGATATCACAAAATAGTTTCACAGGTCACTATAAAATAAATCATTCATTTAGCCAATGTGATAATTCAAAGATTTCAAAAAGCAAAGCAAAATCCTTTACTCTTTTATAGAGAGAAGACTTTGTTTCCGAAGCAATCAAAATACATCAGAAGGCAAACTGAATCTATCTCTTCCTCTTTTCCTCTTTTTGTTTGTTGCTTACTCAAAAAGTAAACAAAAATATTTTATTTCTTCTTATTATTATATGGAAATCTTTCTAAAGAGAAACCCAAATTTCACTTTTACATTATGGTAAAATTTGCAAAATGTCTAGCCTTTCCGTATTTTAATACCTAATGTGCATTTTCAACAGCATATTTATTATCAGGGTCACTGAGATCTGCTCCCTCCAAAGCCCTCTGAAAAACATAGGCTTCTTGTATATGTTAACAACCTGTGTTGGGTTTTTTTTTTTTTTGTCTCTACGTTTAATGCTGAAGTCTGTTTCTTTGGGACACTTCAAACTCTCCGATTCATAGCCATGTGAACTACCCCTCTGCTTTCTGCTGCAAACAGGAGAAAGTGCTGCAAATAAAAAATTCTTTAAAGTCTGTCTTATAGTGTGAGCTTAAAACAACTTTTTTCCTACTTACACTATCTTCCTCCTCAAATGAATAAAGATATAAACACCGTCACAATTTCTATGTTAAATGCTCTCATTATTTAACTACGCTATACTGCACTTCAGGCTGGGCATGGTAGCTCACGCCTGGAATCCCAACACTTTGGGAGGCCAAGGCGGGACCCAGGAGCTTGAGACCAGCCTGAACAACATAGGGAGATCCCATCTCTAAAAATAACAATAAACAAATCAGCCAAGAGTGATGGTGCACACTAGTGGTCCCAGATACTCAGGAGGCAGAGTTAGGAGGATCACCTGACCCTTGGGGGGAGGGCTGAGGCTACAGAGAGCCATGATTGGGCCACTGCACTCCAGCCTAGGTGACAGAGTGAGACTCTGTCTCTCCATCTCTGTGTGTGTGTATGTGTGATACATACATACACACACACATACACGCATATATACATACATATATATACACACACATGTATACTGCACTTCCAAATCAAAAAATAATTTTATTCACTCATTTGAAAGTTAATTGTAATAAAACCTAATAAACAATTACATTCTTAGTCAGTTTGAACACAAGGTAATATGGTTGTTTTGTAAGGGGCACTTCCTGCTTCGCTCAGCACTTCTTCCTGCTGCCTGTGAACAAGATGCCTTGCTTCCCTTTCACCGTCTGCCATGATTGTCAGTTTACGGAGGCCTCCCTAGCCATGCTGAACTGTGAGTCAATTAAACCTTTTTCCTTTATAAATTACCCAGTTTCAGGTAGTTCTTTATAGCAGTATAAAAATGAGCTAACACACAAGGTAAGATTACTATAAATCTTTCATAATGCTTTACAATATTTTCCATTCTCTTTTTTCAGCTTTCTATACATTGTTTTATTTATCATTCTTTTTGGTTATTTCATTTAAAACAATCCTTAAAGCCTCTAACTTAGGCAAAAATATTTTTCCTTTAACAAAAATCACATCATTATCATGTCTTCTTATAATCTTTTAAATCAAAAACACATCCTGCTTTTCTTATACACTTTGTATATAGAATTGTTTATCTCATGTCTAGTGCTTTTGATTATATACATTAGTTACAGTGTTAACTGTTAGTAACCCTTGTTTTTAGTGAAAAACTTAGAAGGTAAATACTTTTAAAGATGCAGAACCCAGGACAAAGGCACGGAACTTAGATATAAACAAAGGTAAGATTTGTTATGTAAACTTTAAGCCATTTTCTTCTCCATCCTAAAAGTTTGTAAAGGTTTAGGTGCACAGAGGGAGATGCTCTCACAAATGGAGATTTTTGTTTATTGATGTAAATTTATTTTCAAAGAGTTTCATAATAGCTAAATAAATGTCAGAAAGTTGTATTTTGGCTTTTTAACTTAGCTTGTATCTTAATTACATTATTGGCTTCCAGGTGGAGCCCTTTAATGAGAAGAAAGAAAGTATGCAGTTTATAGTGCTAAAAATTTTAATGTGAAAAGCAGGCACAGATGGAAGGTAGAAAACAGGTCCCTCAAAATCAGGGATCCCATTTTTACGTTAAACTCTGGGTCCCAAAAGTAGGGAAACACCATGGGACTAGAGAGTACAATGCTTCCACGGAATATCTAGCTGCAAGCACATTCCCATTCCTTAGAGGCTGGTGGGCAACCCACTGTCAGTCAGCCCACTCTGTAATCACCTAATTCCCCATGAGTTTTATGCCTCAGTGGGGAGTGTTTCCATAGCCTCTAAGGGTCTCCAAATCAGCCTTTCCTTATCCAAATGCACAAAGAGACAAGTAGCCCCTGTGGTGATAATCATTTATTGCCAACAACTGTCATTAGCCATTTCTAACATAGTGAATAGTTCTATTTTCCAAATATTTGTGAAACCAGAACTCTATCCCGTTGACATTCTTTGAGAGTAGAATTTGGAAGAATATATTCTGAAGAAAGTTCCTAAAAGCATAACTTATGCAGGAATGTGTGAAGCAAACTAAGCAGAATATATAATTGTGTTACATATAACATCCTCTTTTGGACACTAAGTAATTGTTCCACCTTACCAGAACAACTGCAGTAGTACACAACATAATGCAGTCATTTCTTTCATTTAAAAAAGCAATAGGCCAGGTGTGGTGGCTCATGCCACCACTTTGGCATGGCTGAGGCAGGTGGATCACGAGGTCAGGAGGTCAAGACCAGCCTGGCCAACAAGGTGAAACCCCGTCTCTACTGAAAAATACAAAAATCAGCTGGGCGTGGTATCAGGCACCTGTAACCCCAGCTACTCAAGAGGTAGGCTGAGGTAGGAGAATTGCTTTAACACAGGAGGCAGAGGTTGCAGTGAGCTGAGACTGCACTCCAGCCTGGGTGACAGAGCAAGACTCCGTCTCAAAAAATATATATAATAATAAAATAAAATAAATAGAAATCTCTTTATTGACTGCACTCAATTACCATCCCATTTTCTGACTCCCTGTTCTGCTCATCTCATTTAAAAAGTTGTCTGCATGAGCTGTGTTTTATGCTGAACTGTGTATCCCCTCTAAATTCATACATGGAGTCCCTGACTCCCTAGTACCACAGAATATGACTACGTTTGGAGACAGGGCCTTGATTAAGTTAAAGCGAGGCCATTAGGGGAGGCCCTAATCCAATGTGACTAGTGTCCTTAAAGAAGAGGAAATTTGAACCCACAGAGAGACGCTAGGGGGATGGGCACAGAGGAAAGACCACGTGAGGATCCCATGAGAAAGCAGCCCTTTGCAAGCCAAGGAGAAAGGCCTCAGGAGAAACCAGACCTGCCAACACCTTGATCTTTGGACTTTCAGCCTCCACAATGGTGAGGAAATACATTTCTGCTGTTTTAACCCAGAAGTCTGTGATGTTTTGTTATAGTAACCCTAGCTGACTCCAATTCGTCTCTTCCTTTTCCTCTTGAGCCTACTCCACCTGGGTTTTTACCAACACAGCTCTTCCAAAATGACACGCAGCAAGGATAGCACACTGCATGTGATACAGTTGATTACTCTTTCTTCCTTAAAAACCACTTTTCAATTGGCTTCTAGGACACCAAACTCTACTGGTTTTCCTCCTACTTCCCTGACCATACCTTCTCGGTCTTCATTCAGATTTTTCCTTGTCCCCCTAACCTCTTGAACAACCCTCTCACCCTGGGATTCAGTACTCCACTTTTCTTCTTCTGCTCTCTCAGCCCATTATTATCTAGCTTGCATACTTATTATTATTGTCTAATTCCAACACAGGAAGGTGAGGATTTTCTGTCTGTTTTATCCACTGATAGATTACCACCTAGAACAGTTCCTGGCACATGTTAAGTGAGCACAACAAATGCTTTTTGAATGAATACATTAGACGAAGTCAATCAATGCACTTAAGAAAATGGTATTTTGTTTAGTGTAGGGTCCTGCCTTTCTCATTAAGTTCTCTTCTGATGAACTTTTCTTGTGTTTCTTTGTTTGGAAGGAGGAGAGGTTTATTTCAGTAACATTTCTGAAGTTCTAGGATAGTCTAGTGTGAAGAGCATGGGCTTCAGACCGACCAGATGTACTTTCACTGGTTTAACCTTTCTGTGCCTGCTAACTCAAATTTGAACAAAAGCTAATAATTATTTCTCCCCATAGGGTTATCATGAAGGTTAAGTGAGAGAATGACTATGTAACACAGAGCCTCTTGCCTTGCAAGTCCTCAGTGTTATCTTCCATCATTGATATGATCAGAATATCTCTAGCAAAAATACATCAGTTTCTTGAATAGAGGAATCTTGGCTTTTCTTTCTTTTTTTTCCCCCCCACCAGTTGTTATTATTGAAATCTGCATAATGAAGACACTCAGAAATTCTCCCCAATAACCTATAAGAAACCTCCTAACTACCTAGGAGTAAGGAGACAACGGAGTCCCAAAGGTACAGACATCTCTGTAGAAAAGTGCCAGCACTCATTTTTATTTCTCTATTCAAAGCTTCACATGATGTCCAAAATATCTCTTGTAATTCTGTGCAAAAAGATGGAAGACAATTTGGAATCCTCTTCAAATTTAAGAGTTATGAGTTAATAAAATTATTTTTTGATTTGGAAGTGCAGTATATGTGTATGTGTATATATATATGTATGTATATATGTGTGTATGTGTGTGTGTTTATGTATCACACACACACACACAGACAGAGAGAGAGAGTCTCACTCTGTCACCTAGGCTGGAGTGTAGTGGCTCAACCATGGCTCTCTCTAGCCTTGGCCCTCCCCCCAAGGGTCAGGTGATCCTCCTAACTCCTGAGTATCTGGGACCACTAGTGTGCACCATCACTCTTGGCTAATGTTTTTATTGTTATTTTTAGAGATGGGATCTCCCTATGTTGTTCAGACTGGTCTCAAGCTCCTGGGTCCCACCTTGGCCTCCCAAAGTGTTGGGATTCCAGGCATGAGCCACCATGCCCAGCCTGAAGTGCAATATAACATAGTTAAATAATGAGAGCATATAACATAGAAATTGTGACGGTGTTTATATCTTTATTCATTTGAGGGGGAAGATAGTGTAAGTAGGAAGGAAGGTGTTTTAAGCTCACACTATAAGACAGACTTTAAAGAATTTTTTATTTGCAGCACTTTCTCCTGTTTGCAGCAGAAAGCAGAGGGGTAGTTCACATGGCTATGAATCGGAGAGTTTGAAGTGTCCCAAAGAAACAGACTTCAGCAGTAAACATAGAGACAAAAAAACCCCAACACAGGTTGTTCACATATACAAGAAGCCTATGTTTTTCAGAGGGCTTTGGAGGGAGCAAATCTCAGTGACCCTGATAATAAATATTTTGTTGAAAATGCACATTAGGTATTAAAATAAGGAAAGCCTGGACATTTTGCAAATTTTAAAAAGGAAATTACAGGCAAATAGGCAAGCAAATGTAAAGCAGGACCCAGTTAGCATAACAAGTGGTTTAGTACAGTTGGAACATAGTGTGGGAGTGAGGTTTTCAATATGCTTTTGTTTATAAAATGATTTTTAGATTGTTGCAATTACTAGCTCTCCCCAGTCTTGTAAGCCAAAAGTGGACCAGAGTTTTCATTTTCCTGGTATTGCATGAGAGATTTTGGACACTACAGTGCAAAACTCTAATAAGGGAATGGATTAAAGTTGCAAGAAGGGTTTAAGCTCAGCTTTGGTAAATGGTATAGTATAAAACTTGACAGATGGGCTTCGAGTTCAGGAAAACTAGGTTCATATTTCAGCTCTGTGACTTGTTAACAGGATGATCTTAGGCAAGCCTAAATTCTATTTTACATAATGTAGAGATATTGCCTTCTTCACAGATGGTTGTTAGTATTAAATAAAATTATGTATAATAAAAAAGTATTTAGCACAGCACATACCATGTAATTAATGTTTGGTAAGGGTAAATGATGTCATTAATGTGGACAACAGCAATGATTGAAATAGACCTAGAAGGGAGATATTGGGAAAAAATCTTTTTGCTTCAGAGAATGGACAAAATAGGCAAAAATTTAAATAAACCATCTTAGTTTCTACATTATGCTGAGCGATAAGAACCTCAAAGCTTCACAAGCAAGAATGTGCTGGAGTACCGGAACTTCTTGCATAATAGAAGGGAACTGGAGCTTGGGAGAGTAAGAAAATGTAATCAACTTTCTGCCTTGGTACTTGGCATGTAGCTCACTTAAGAATGCTTTTCTCCAACAGATGGCCAGCTAGTGTCAAAAGATCAGTGCTAATCTCAGTGAACTCCAACAAGCTTGATTCTAGAACTTCAGAAAGCCATAATACTCGCTTACTGGGTGAGGCCAATAACAGAGAGAGAAATAGTCTCAATGGATTGTCAAGAATGAAAAAAGAGAATGTTTATTTTTAAAAGTCCTTTTGGTCTTAAAAAAATGTGTTTCTTTTGCAGTGATATTTCAGTTCTGTAGTGCTAGTCAGGTCTTATACTAGAAAGGATGTACAAATGCTGTCAGAGGAAAATTCCTGCTGCTCTTTGTTCTAAATTTCACAATCACCCTTTAAGACTATGCCCCCCATGGAAATGTTATATAAAGCCATCATTTTTCCTAAATTGTTTATTAAAACAATTTTTGAAATGGTTGAAGATTTTTATCTGTTACCATAATCAATACCATGTCGATAAAATATTTTCCTGCTGATCTTCTCAGACTCTAAAGAAAAGCTTTCTATCCCATAATATGCTCTGATTTCTGAAATGATTACATTTTATGCTGGCTCATGGTATAAACTTTCAAAGCCACCAGCTGAGTTGTCATTATAGTACAGCTGATTCCTTGACTGATATACAGTGTCTGAGATGTCTTTGTTCTCCTGACTTCCCACTGGTTACGAGATTACAGATAAGAATAAAAGAAAAGAGTGTGACAACCAGAGGAACACTGGGGTCTCTAATGATATCAGAGGTTACCTTCTCTTTAAGAGAGGATTTGTTACTTTAAAATTATTGGATCATCCTAATATGTCATGCTGTGCAAGTCAATTCAGCTAAAGACGGAGCTTTGGAAAGCTTTCTTCCTGATCCGGAGTTCATCTAAGTTTTGGCTGTAGAAAATCTATGTCCTGAGAAATTAGATGTCTGGAATGATCTTTAATCTCAGTGGATGGCTTTTTTGGTTGTTGTTGGAGTGTTGCCCAATTGTGAGGAAAAATATAATTTTCCTTATAACACAGGGAAATAAAGGATTTTTAAAAAATTTTTACTTTATTATGTAAAGGAAAGTATTTAATCTGGCATATTAGTTTGCAGAAAAGAGATAATACTTTCCATTTGCTCTGAGAAAATGGTGGCCTGTTTTGTTTTCTTTTCTTTCACAATGAAAGAAAATTGGCATATTGAGACATTCCTTGGAAAGTGTATAGGACATCTAGAGTCAACTTCTGTTCTGTGTATACTCAGCCTATCAAAAGATTCAGAACTAAGCCTTGATCGGTTAACTAATTTTTCTGTTTTGGAAACTTCTCTGAATCCATTATTATGTAAAACAAATAAAATTGGTTTTTCTTTCAAAGATAAACATCCACTGTGCTTCAATACGTGTCAGGGTTATGACTTCCTAGCTGCCTATTTACCATTCTTCTACAGAAATGGAAACTCTTCCTCCTCCTTCCCTCTCATCTTCTCCAGAATGCAATAGCCAGGTGAGTTTGAGAGTTGAACACTTTAGATTTAAAATCAGTTCACTGAATCCCATCTGTGAGCTTTTACTCCTAATGAAATGCACTGATAGATCTCACACACTTGTGTCATGCAACAGCTATTTGGTGAAAGAAGTCAGCATGCAGATGTATCCTCTAACAAGGAAAACTAAGATAAACCATATCATATTGTATTTGAATTGGTATAGGCTGAGCTCACCACAGAGAAAATGTATAATCTATTTCAAACAGCCTAGGAGGAGAGTTTGAAACAAAAATCATTATGTTGAACAGTATTCTGCTTGACAGTAAAATTTGAGTTGTTATTTTATATCTATGGAGGATCTTTTTTTTAAGAAAACTTTTAAGGTTCAGGGGTACAAGTGCAGGTTTGTTACATAGGTAAGCTTGTGTCATGGGGGTTTGTTGTACAGATTATTTCATCACCCAGGTATTAGCCCTAGTAACCATTAGTTATTTTTCCTGATCCTCTCCCTTTTCTCACCCTCCACCCTCTAAAAGGCCCCAGTGTGTCTTGTTTCTGTCTGTGTGTCCATATGTTCTCATCATTTAGCTCCCACTTATAAGTGAGAACATGTGGTATTTGGTTTTCTGTTCTCGTGTTGTTTTGCTAAGGATAATGACCTCCATCTCCATCCATGTCCCTGTAAAGGACATGATCTCATTCTTTTTTATGGCTGCATAGTGTTCCATGGTGTCTATGTATTACATTATCTTTACCAGGTCTATTATTGATAGACACTCAGGTTGACTCCATGTCTTTGCTATTATGAGTAGTGCTGCAGTGAACATACACATGCATGTGTCTTCAAAATAGAACACAAATAACAGTCAAGCTGAGAGCCAAATCTGGAATGAACTCCCATTCACAATTCCCACAAATAAAATGCCTAGGAATATAGATAACTAGGGAGGTGAAAGATGTCTCCAAGGAGAACAACAAACCACTGCTCAAAGAAATCAGAGATGACAAAAACAAATGGAAAAACATTCCATGATCATGGATAGGAAGAATTAGTATCAGGAAAATGGCCATACTGCCCAAAACAATTTATAGATTCAATGCTATTTCTATTAAACTACTATTGACATTCTTCAAAGAACTAGATAAAACTATTTTAAAATTCATATAGAATCAATAAAGAGGCTGAATAGCCAAGGTAATCTTAAGCGAAAAGAACAAAGCTGGAGGCATCACAGTACCCAACTTCAAACTACACTACATGGCTACAGTAACCAAAACAGCCTTGTATTGGTACAAAAACAGACACATGGGCCAATGAAACAGAATACAGCATGATCTTATTTCATCAGACAGTTTCACCTTGTTCTATTCAGTCCCATTGTACCAGACTTGGGGGTTCAGTCCCAGTGAAGGAAACTAGAATATGTCACCCCAGAATATATCTCTTTAACATAGAGAAGGTAACCTCTAATTTTTTAACTAAAGGCAATTAAGAAGCAGCAAAGAGAGAGAAGCTCTCTCTAGCCTCCTTTTCTGCCTAAAGATAGGGTAGAAATTCTTTTTTACTGGAGACAGTTCTTATCAGCTCAGAGATGGCACCAGAGGAATATGCAAACAAGCCTTGCTCTATTAGTTTATTTTCATAAATTTACCTTCCCACAGTTTCCCACCTCTGCTTTCCTTTGTCCTGTTACTTCTCTAAAAGTTACTGTTCTTTGTTGAAGGTCCTATATAAGCCAGGGTTTTAAGGCAGTGCTTTGAGTCACCTTTCATTGAAGTTTCTTCTATGTGAAGTACACTGCATGTATTTGTAAACCTACTTGTTTTTCTCCTGTTAATCTGTCTTTTGTTACAGGAGTCTGTCTCACCTACAAACTTATGAGGGTCACAGAAAACACCCACAAACTTATGAGGATCATGGAAAACACCCCTACCCCAACTTAGAGCCAATCTATTCAAGCTGCATTGTTAGCACGTAAGACTGTTTGTTCAGGGCCTACCTATAATGGTAGAAAACACTTTGTTTTCTTAAAAGCAGACCTAAGAGGCTCTGACTCCTTCAAATATGCTGATCTTCTTCAAATAGGCAATGTACTGGTCTTGTTCGTCACAGTGGGAGAGGCACGCAGCTGATCCCTCTGATCCGTTTCACCAACAGTGCAGAAAAAAAAAAAAAAAAAATTCGTGGCTGGAATTGTTATCTTTTACCTTGGAACCAAAAGTTTCACAGAGCTAGTGGGCATGAGGGCTGTGACAGACAGCTATCGGTAGGATAGTATGGAGCCAGCACATGGATATTTCAGAATAGCCACTCTAGCTAAGGAGGCAGAATAGCAAGGCATAAGATAAAGCAAGCTTGGAGGAAAGTATCTTTAGTAAGAAAAGTTTTTCCTTGGTTCTACTGGCCCCTCTGGGATCAGATTCCTATGATAAACAATATGCTCCGTTAATTCTTTTACCCTGTGTGTCTCATGTAAATAATAGTGTGATTTATAGAACGCCTAATTGTGGTGCCTAAACAGGCACTGCGTATATTAACTTAAATTCTCTTCTGTCAGATATTTGTATCACATCCTTCCTGTTTACAGATGAAAACTATGAGACTCAAGAGATTAAGTAGCGTTCCCCAATTCACACAGCTAGTGCATATGTATTAGGATTCAAATCCACATGTATCCAATTCTTGTATTTTAATTACAATACAAACCTGTCCCATTTCCTTTCTGCTTTGGCTATTCTCTCTCCTAATAATTCTCAGGTTTGATTGTCAAGTTACTATCCGAGAGCAGAATTCTTCCTGGAGCCTCCTCACTAAAGAAGTTGTCTATACTTGTAGGTCATTAAGACAAGGACACCAACTGAGAACTGGTACTAATTGCTTGACCACATGTTCCAATGCAAAGTGGCAATGCCGATGGACCTCTGTAGACATGGATTTTTTTTAAAGTAACTTTCAGCAAATAAATAGTATCGACTCTGTGACACTGACTGAGCTTAAATTATTCTCAAGCATAATGTTTAATGAAAAACAGAGACACAGAGATACTATCTAATTTTTTTCAGTGGACCCACTGCTGGATCTGTATTAGGTCTAGGCACATGCTTAGGGCTCCAAGAGTTGTAGTTATAAATGTGTTATATTTACAGCATAGCATGATATACTTGCAGTATTCTATACTGAAATAGATCTTAAATTATTGATGTTTGGTGATGATACACATTCCAAGCCTCATAGGCCTTAGGCCAAGACATTGAAGTCATGTGTTCCTATTATGCTGTTTATAATAGAAAATACAGTATTCTTCTGATTTTAAACTCTCAAAGCAATAATGAGAGGAACCTAAGGAGATGGGCAAGAGAGGAGTTGAAGATGCTAATTAGCTGAGAATAGAGGGTAGCTGTGAAGTCTGTCTCCAGCCATGAATCCCCTGCCTACGGTTCCTTTTTGCTCCAGTACAGCTGAAGCTGCTGAAGAGCAGACCCTATGCCTAGGAAAGCAGGACTTCAGGCCTTTTGAATTTAAAAACACACTCGAGTTGTTTTTCCTTGATTAGCAGCATTCTCTTTTGGTTGACGAAGAGCGAGTCATTGATGGAGAGGAGAACATTAAGAAATGTAAGTTATAATCTCTAACCCAAGAAGCCCGGTCGAGGTGGGGAGTCGGGCAATGTTTTAGATAGGTATAGTGTTTAACACAAGCACTTGTAAAATGTTGAGTGCCACAGTTGTGGGGTGAAATTTCAGAGGAAGGGTAAAGCATGTGATCTCATATGCTATATTCTAGTCACAACAATAGCTCATAGGTATAAGTGAATTTTTCAGAGGTCCTATGAGTGTGTGTGAGTGTGTGTAACTTACATTTTCTTTTTGTGCAACTATCTCCTTATCTATTTTTTAAAAATCATTACTAATTTTAAAAAGCCTTATTGTATTAAATGTGAGGAGTAAATGAAGTAATTTATATAAAGATCTCAGTGCAGAACTTGGCACATGGAAGATTCAGTAAATAATACTGTGGCAGATATTGTTGATTGCTTACTTAATATTCATTCACTCCTTCTTTGCTGACAAAACTCCAGATTGGGGAGCAATGTGCCCAGATAGATGCTCATATTTCAGTTTCCCTTGAGCCAACAGTAGCCACATAGCTTCATTGCTTGGTTCTGTGTGCAGCTGTGCTTAACACGTGGTAGATGGAAGTCTCCTGAATGTTTGGGGAAGGTTTTGCTTTCCTATTAAAAGGGGACACATCTGCCTGGTATCATCCCTGTCTCATTTTTCTTTCCTTGAATGTGGATCTAATGTCAGGAACTGAAGCTACCATATGTGACCCAAGTGTTGGGGCTCAGAAAATGATATCCCAAAGTATGGCACTTTGGCATGCTGAGTACTTAGAACTAAAGGAGATGGGAAGGCCTTAAAAGCAAAATCTTGGCCGGTCGCGGTGGCTCACACCTGTAATCCCAGCACTTGGGGAGGCCGAGGTGGGTGGATCACAAGGTCAGGAGATCGAGACCATCCCGGCTAACACAGTGAAACCCTGTCCTACTAAAAATACAAAAAATTAGCTGGGCTTGGTGGCGGGTGCCTGTAGTCCCAGCTACTCGGGAGGCTGAGGCAGGAGAATGGCGTGAACTCGGGAGGTGGAGCTTGCAGTGAGCCAATGCCACTGCGCTCCAGCCTGGGTGACACAGCGAGACTCTGTCTCAAAAAAAAAAAAAAAAAAAAAAAGCGAAATCTCTCTCTGACCTTCTGCTCTCTTTCTCTCCTGTAGTGAGTGGTAGAATTCTCTTGCCTAAGGTGGGTCATAGAAACTAGAACCCTTTCCCCAAAGCAAGCCATAAAGCTTAGAAAGGTCACTCTTTTCTCCCTTAAAGAACCTCATTTTAGAGGGGTCCTGACCCATATCTGGAAGAAAGGAATTCTACAGAAACCCAGAAGAATCTGAACAGACAGGGCTTACTAGGTTTTCCTCTCAGTCTTTTACCACTCAATCACCTTTTTTCGTCTAATCACATTTCAACATGGATGTCCACTCTTTATCAAACCTAAGCATAAAAATAGACAGTTTTCGCCAGGCTCAGTGGCTCACGCCTGTAATCCCAGCACTTTGGGAGGCAGAGACGGGTGGATCACCTGAGGTCGGGAGTTCGAGACCAGCCTAACATGGAGAAACCTTGTCTCCATTAAAAATACAAAATTAACCGGGCGTGGTGGCCCATGCCTGTAATCCCAGCAACTCGGGAGGCTGAGGCAGGAGAATCGCTTAAACCTGGGAGGCGGAAGTTGCGGTGAGCCGAGATCCCGCCACTGCACTCCAGCCTGGACAACAGGAGAGAAACTCTAGCTCAAAAAAAAAAAAAAAAAAAAAAAAAAAATAGTTTTCCCTGGGTCCTTTGGTCTTCATTTCTGAAGGTTCCTGTGTCACATAAAACTTTGATTAAACAAATTTGTCATGCTTTTCTCTTGCTAACCTATCTTTTATTATAGGAGGATCAAACACAGCACTTACGATGGGTGAGTGAGTGCTACGTTTGATCCTCCTACAATATCAAGTTTTCACACCCTTTTCCTGCCCCTACAGTTTCTGGTACCCAATGTGGGGTCATTGAAACACCTGACTCACAGCAGAGCTTGGGACAACTGACAAAAAATCAACAACAACGACAACAGAACACATTTTTTTTTTTTTTTTTTTTTTTTTTTTTTAGCCAAGGTCACCTCTCCTGGATCTCTGCCTATAGTGACCAGTTAAGAATGGAAGGTAAGCATTTCTTTTTATCCCTTCCTTCCCAAATTCAGATTAGCAGGAAGAAATCATTTGTTTGGATTGTGTCTTTCCTGTAAATTTGGTTTGGAAATACATATTTGTTATTGGTCTTTTCCTTTCCAGAGACAGCCATTTCTTTCCTGTTTGTCTAGTTCTGTGTCCTGAAGGTTTGGTTTTATGATCAGTGAGAATATTCTCTCTGGTCTCTGCCAGCTGGAGGGTGCAAGTATCAGCTTACATCAGGCAGCCAGTCTAAATAGGCTGAGAGTCTGAATGTCTTTTTTGCATGTAGTGCCAGCTCTCAGGGGAATTTGTCTTATTAGAGGTTTCAATTAGTAAGGGGTGTGTTTTTTGTTCGTTTGTTTGTTTGTTTTTCTTTTGGTCTCAGCCTTCATTGCTTAGTTCTGTGGCAACAAAGGTCTTTCTTTCTTTCGACTATCTTTGGGGGATGATTCTGGATCTTGGGAGGACTACATTTTTTTGCACCCTCTTTTCAGGACATCTCATTCATCCTTGGTTAAGTCAAAAAAGACTTACTGATTTTGGTTCTGAGTCACTTGGTAGGAGCCTCAGTTTAAAAGAATAAAAAAAAAAAAAAAGCCATAAGTAGTTCAAGCAGTCGCTGTTTGTTCTGGCTGAAATCTGAAAATAACAGATTCGAAAAGTTTTTTGTTTTGTTTTTTTTCTTCAAAGAGCTCTGTGGTCAGAAGTCTGATTAATTGAAAGCTGATATTTAGGCTTTCCTTTTTTTTTAAGGCCTCTCTCTTCTCGCTATTGGATATTGCTTCTTCCATGGGGACTTAGTTGACTGAAACTCCTCTTGTTGAATCCCTGCTAACTATTATGCTCGGTCCTTCTGTTTTCTTTTTTGCTGGCATGATTTTTTTGCTGAGGAGAATGTAGAATATCATTGGTTTTTTAGGGGGGTGGGGAAGGGGACTTAAAATCTTCTTAAACTGGCTCCTCTAAAACCTTCTTAGAAGGACTCTGGTTTTTGTGGCCAGATTTTTGTTAGGCTCCTAAACCTTCTCCTAGGTCCATCTGTGTATGTCCTTGTAAAATCCTGTAGTAAATTCCCACAATTTTAAGTTACCTCAGCATTCATTTTGAACTTCCTCTGTGTCTCACTTAATTGACATGCCTGAGCCTAATTATCCTCCCAGTCAGGGCTCTACCATAGAGTAGAGCCTACCATAGGCTGTCTTGATAAGCCCATCTCTCTCACTAGAGAATGTCTGTAAACACTCTCCAGTGAGAACTCGGACAAAATTAGAGAAAAATGCAACAAATTCAGTTGTGACAGAAATGGATAACTCGTCCACTCAGATGGGTCTTTGGAGACATTCAAACAGCTGTAAGATGACTCCTCAGTCACCAGCTTACAATCTAGTTCGTAGCCTCCATAAGATTGGTCTCTGATAGTAGGCTTTCTCTGTGCCTTTGATATGTAAATTTTCTACAGTTTTCTCTAGAACTTGATAGTTACCTTTTGCAATACAAACTTCAGGGAGATGACTTTCATAGGAAAGAGGGAAAAAAAACTGTTTGGAAACTGGTCAAATGAAAAATTTTAAAAGCCTTCTCCAGAAGAATTGATAAAAAGCTGTAGCCATCTGAGTAGATAACCTTACCTAACCCAATTTACAGATCCAGCTAGTGAGCTTTAAATTATCGAACCTGGCATGTGTCTAAAAGTTATAGAATAGAAACTGTAAAATCTGCTTCTGTCTGTATGTTTATATCATTACATCTAATACACACACACATTTTTGCCTGGGTTTTCTGTACAGACAGGTTTATATTGTCTCTGTTAGATGTTCAAAGGTTATAAAACTAGAACTCTAGCCTAAAAGCAAAATGCACAGTAAAAAAGGAATTGCTTGATGCATGTCAGTTGCAAAAAATAAATAAATAAATAAGAGGAGAGAACATGTTTAACTTTTTAGTTTCTTTGTGTCTGATTTTTTGATACTTCTCTGATTTGTCAGCAAAAAAGATAAGATAATGGTTGGCTTTATTTAATGTATCATAAAATTTTCATAAGCATTTCAAGCATAATTCTTAAAGATGAATGAATTAGATGAATGTGAGATAAAAGTCTATAAGTAAAATTTTCAATATAATTATGCTTTATAACATATATCTCCTTAAGAATAGCTTCAAAAATCTTTTTTGGTAACTTAAAACCTTAATGTGAGATTAAGTAATATGTACTTACTACATGCCTCAGTAAGGTAAAATACTAAAACATTAAGTACTAAGAATAAGTTTAGGTTTAAATATTTTAGCATCCTGTTTTTATATGGCATAGAGAACTACATATATCTGAGCCTGGTAATAAGCATGAAAAATTGAGGAAATATCTTTCTGGAAATTATAAAATGGTAAATGCTGATGTAAGCCAATTTACAATACTTGCTAGTTTTCATTTGAAATTAAGGTTACTAGAGTTAAAGATTATAATTAACATATGTTATTAAGCTACTAGAAATTACAAGCATACCTTGGAGATGTTTCAGGTTTGGTTCCAGATCATTGCAATAAAGTAAGTCGTACATACTTTTGATTTCCCAGGGTAATAGGAGTTATTAAGAAATTATTTTAAGCAAACAAAGAGGAAAGGGGGTCTTTGGGAAGTTTTTGTTTCTTTTAAGCAGCTCCAGAAACATTTTTCCCTAGCAGGAAAGCCCTGGTTCTTAAAGCTCCGTCAGCAAGCTTTGATATGCAAATGAGCCCCTTAGAAACTGGGTCCACCAAAACATGGCACTTCCTGCCATCTTCTTCCTTGCCCCAACATGTGCCAGGCAACATGGCTGCCCCCACATATCCCCACGTGTGTAGAACATCAGGGTGCCCTGCATTTGCATATTAAAAGACTAGGGTGGGAGGGCTAAGTTTTTCACAGCTCCGTGAATGTGAATGACCTGCCTGGTTAAAGCAGCCCCTGAGCCCTATGCAAATCAGACACCACCTCCTCCAGCCTCCTCATACAAGCAGCCACTTTTCTGTTGCACACGGGAGTTTCCTCTGTTGGCTTGGGAGACCCCCTCCCTCTGTCTCTGTATGGGGGAGTTTCTTCCTTCTTTCTTGTCTATTAAACTTCCCGCTCCTTAAAACCACTCCATGTGCATCTGTGTCATTTTATCAAAATCGGCATGATGCTAAGGACGCTGGTGTTCCTCCAGTCATCGGAGTCGTATCACTAGTGCATATAAAAGTCATATTTATACTCGACTGTAGTCCATTAAGTGTTCAACAGCATTATGTTGAAAAAGAAATTGTACATACCTTAGTTTAAAAATACTTCATTGCTAACAAAAATGCTAACAAAAACAAAGTGAGCACATGCTATTGAAAAAATGATGCAAATAGACTCACTCAACTTAGAAGTGCCACAAACTGTCAATTTATTAACAAATGTAATATCTGCAAAGCACAATAAAATGAAGAGCAACAAAATGAGATATGACTGTATAGAGAAACAACTCTGAGGAAAATAAGATGTTTTTGATAAAGAAAGGCACAAATTTTATTTTTTTAAAAAAGCTTATGAATATAACAAAAAGTTATAAAAGGCTTGTAAAAATTTTACCTTGACTGAGATTGGATAAATTTATTTATAAGGTTTTTTTAAAGTTGGCTATTTTACACTGATCTAAATAGAATTTCTTTTTCTTAGTTTAAAATCATGAAGTTTTCTTGGAGTATTGGTCTGAGAATGTGACTTTTTTTTTTTTTTCCTTTTAAATAACTTGTTAGGAAACAAATATTTTGTGTTTTATCAAGATAATTTCTAGGCCGGGCATGGTGACTCACACCTATAATCCCAGCACTTTGGGAGGTCCAGGTGGGTGGATCACCTGAGGTCAAGAGTTTGAGACCAGCCTGACCAACATGGAGAAACCGTGTCTCTCCTAAAAATACAAAATTAGCCGGGTGTGGTGGCGCAAAGCTGTAATCCCAGCTACTCAGGAACTCGGGAGGGTGAGGCAGGAGAATCACTTGAACCCAGAAGGTGGAGGTTGTGGTGAGCCGAGATCTCCCCATTGTACTCCAGCCTGGTCAGCAAGAGCAAAACTTTGTCTCAAAAAAAAAAAGATAATTTCTTATGTTTTATCTTTATGTTATTAGGTCTTTGATAATTTTTTTTTTTTTTTTTTTTTGAGGCAGGATTTCACTTTGTCACCCAGCCTGGGGTGCAGTGGTATGATCTCAGCTCACTGCAACCTCCGCCTTCTGGGCTTAATTAATCCTTTCATCTCAGCCTCCAAGTCCCAACCTGGGACCACAAGTGCATGCCACCATGTCTGACTAATTTTTTGTAGTTTTTGTAGAAATGGAGTTTTACCATGTTGCCCAGGCTAGTCTTGAACTCCTGGGATCAAGTGATTTGCACACCTCAGCCTCCCAAAATGTTGGAATTAGAGGCATGAGCCACCACACCCGGCCTTGATTATTTTTATTTTTGTTAATAAAAAGTGAATCTTCTCAGTATTAAAAGAGCTAGGTTGTTGTTCACAATATGTAACCTCTTGCATTTGCCTTTAAAATATGTTATTGTCTTTTTGAATAGATAGCCAAGCTCATATTTAATCACATGTTTTAAACCATTTGACATTTTTGACAAACTTCCCAAAGTCAAATCCTAAATTAACTCTGTTTGACTTTGAATTAACTGTGGAATTTTTCAGTTGGGTCCCTGGAAAGCTAAAAGGATGTGTCTCTCACTTTATAAAAAAGAGATATTAAACTAATAAGTCTTATCTGATATGTTAAATTATACGGGATGCATTGTCAAATAATATTATAAGTGTTGCTAAACCTTTTAAACTTATATATATGTTAATATTAACAACATCTAAGTATGTTTTTGATAGAGTGTCCCCAAAATTATATAGGATTCCTAGAAATCTGTTAGTCATAATTTTGATTATTATTTTAAAATACCGTATACCACAGAAATAACCAAAAGTTTTTGTAAGTTGCATCATTTTTATAATGAAGTCTCTCACCTGATTTTGTACATGGTCATTCTTTGTCATTCATAGATGGTTATTGTTTTCCTTCTTCTCTAAAAGCACTTTCAGTCAGCTATAGTCCAAACTTGCCTCTTCAGGAAGACTCATGAAAAAGACTCTAAAGTACTCTTGAATATAGGTTTCTGATAACTTAAAGAATTGGACTGGGTAAGAATTTTCAGTACTCTAATGAAGAAACTGATGGCTTCATAAAACTGCTAACCAAAATCAAACAGAACAATAATTAATTACATGGAATTAAATTAACTGATAAGTATGTTTTTGGCAGGGCACAGTGGCTCATGCCTATAATCCCAGCACTTTGGGAGGCTGATGCAGATGGGTCGCTTGAGGCCAGGAGTCAAGATCAGCCTGACCAACATGGTGAAAACCTACCTCTATGAAAAATACAAAAATTAGTCAGGTATGGTGACATGCACCTGTAATCACAGCTACTCGGGTGGCTGAGGCATGAGAATCACTTGAATCCAGCAGGTGGAAGTTGCAGTGAACTGGGATCATGCCAATGCAGCCTGGCTGACAAGGTGAGACCCTGTCTCAGAAAAGAAAAAAAAAATGTTTTTATGACATTTTCTTTGAAATTTTGTTGTTTTAATATGTTTTATTATTCAGATTTAAGAAATTTATTTTTGTTTAAGCTATCTATAGCTTACAGTCATTTGGTAAACTATAATTTTATGAACAAAAATACAAAAATTTATTTTTTTCCCTTGTCTGATTCCTTCAGAATTTAAAAATATTATTTATGAGTATTCTTATTCTTTTTTCTTTTTTTGTCTTTTTTTTGAGACAGAGTCTCACTCTCTGTTGCCCAGGCTCGAGTTCAGCGCATTATCTTGGCTTACTACAACCTCTGCCTCCTGGGTTCAAGTGATTCTCGTGCCTCAACTTCCCAAGTAGCTGGGATTACAGGCACCTGCCACCACACCTGCCTAATTTTTGTACTTTTAGTAGAGATGGGATTTTGCCTGGCTTCAAGTGATCTGCCCACCTTGGCCTTTCAAAGTGCTGGGATTACAGGCATGAGCCGCTGTACCTGGCCTGATTATTCTTATTTTTGTGGCGATATAGTTATTCGCATAAATTCAATACAAATCTGTTATCCTTATAACAGGATACAAATAGAAATATTGGTCTTCTTACCAAAACTTTTTTGGAATGCCTTATTTTCATTTGTGATCAGACAACTTTAAGAAACTAGGGTTGATTTTATAGAGCCAGTAAAGAACTCCTTGGAAAAACTAGCTTGCTACCTTAAATATATGGTCCACACAGTTACCCTTCAAGTAGGTAAAGAATTTCACTTCCTAACAGACCAAGAAACCTCAGGATATTTTGGGGACCTCAAGCAGAAATAAATTTTTCCAAATTTATAGGTCCTACGGGTTAATTTTGATGGTGAGTTCTTGACTTGGCTTCCTCAGTGAGATTTCTTATAAGAAGTACCAGCAAAGCAAATGTAAAGAGAGCTTATTGGTCAATCACTATTCTTGCTGCACTTTTTAAAACAAGCAGGTCAAGTTTAATGAAACTAAACCAATTTTGCAAACAAATCAGTCTTACTCTGATTTATTTTTGGTAGAAATGGGAGTGACTGTATGAAAAAATTCTGTTTCAGAAGAAAATTATAGTGTACCTGTTATTAGATTCTAGCTCATTGTTTCTGAAGGTTTGTCAGTTACCTAAAACCTGGACTGCATTCTTGAATTTTCTAATTTCCTCCCATTTCTGGCTGCAAGTCTTCAAATAATTAATACTAATTTTTCTCCCACTTTCTGGCTTGGAATCATTGAAAAAAATACAAAAACAAAAAAACTGTTCTTTTCCTGAAGCCTAGCAAACTGAAGCTGGATCACTTTATATAGATTTCAGAGAAATTACCACAACAACTTGTGTATGAACAACCTTCAAGCCTGTTGCTATATAGACTATTCAGGAAGTTCACTGGGCCACCCCATGCAAACAGTAAACCAGGAAAATGTGTTCAAATTATCACTGCCTGCCCTTGCTTAAGCTGCAGCTTCTCTGAGACTAACATCTAGAAATCTTGACCGGGTGCCCTCTGGACTCAAAAATTGAGTTTAGTTTGTTCTGTTAACCTTTGTTTTTACTTTGTTTCTATAAAAATGCATCATATTGAATACTTGATTGCTTACACTATATAAAAGCCTAATGTTGGTGAAAGCTCACCTACAACATTGCCTCCTGAAATGAGATACAACTGTTAACTGTTCAACTGGACTGATCTATTCTTGAGACTGGGAGTCTGGTTTAATGGCAGAGGAGACAACACACCAACCAAATTTCTCCTCCAAAGCAAGCCATAAAACCTAGAAAGTCATTCTTTTAATTTTTCTCTTGAAGACTCTGATTTCAGAGGGCTCTTGCCCCATACTTGGGAGGAAAGAATGCTACACGGAAACCAAGGACAATCTGAACAGGCAAGCTTTACTGGGCCTCCCCTCCCTTACCAGTCTATTACCCTTTATATTATACCTTTTGTCCAATCACATTTCTATACAGCCATTTATTCTTCATTGAACCTAAGCATAAAAATAGATAGCTTTCCCTGGGTCTTTGGGTGTTCGTTTTTGAAGGCTCCCACGTCACATAAAGCTTTGATTAAGTTTGTTATGCTCTTCTCTTGTTAACCCATCTTTTATGTAGAAGGTATGTAGGCCATGATCCTTATAATGGGTGAGAAAATATATCATACCTTTCTGCCCTTAAAGAAGGAATAAGAATGGAAATTTCAAGAAAATTTCAGAATGTCAGCCCAAACAGCATCAACCTTCTAAATCAATACCAGCAAGCACCTATCTCTGTTTATTTTTATGTAAGAAAAATACCCCCATTTTTTGTTTTTATATTGATTCTGCCAGAAGGTCTTCCATTATTTGTAGCTGAAAGCATTCCTAATACTTATCTATTTTTTATTTTTACTTTGAGACAAGCATTGCTTTATTTAATTTTTATAAAATTCCAGGAGAGTGGGTAGTTTTTTCTTTTCAGTTGAGATGTTTTAAAAATTGGTATAAAAAAGTTTAAAAGTAAGCTTTTTGATATTAAAAATAATAGTAACAATAATATAAATAATAAAATATAATACAATAGTAATATAATAAGCTGACAGTTTTTGATTGCCTAATATTTTTGCCACTTAAATTATGTGTATTTAATCCTTTCAGTAACTCCACAGGAAAAGTACTGTTATGGTCTCTACTTTACAGATGAAAAGTATGAGCCATAGAAAGGTTATATAACTTGCTTAAAGTCACAGAATTGAGATCCAGATCTAGATCATTCTGACCACCAAGCTTATGTGCCTAATCTCATAACTAATCCTACCTGTGTTCCTGCAGTTGCAAAATGCTTTCTGTCTTTTCCAGGTCTTTGTATATGCTGTTTCTTGGGCCTGGAACAGTTTTTTTCCCACTATCTTTTCTTGGCTAAGTCTTGTTCATGTTTTTATACTTCAATTTAAATATATCTTATTCTTGGAAGCCTTCCCTGACATCCCTTCTTCTCTGTATGATTCTTTGCCTCTATCAGCACATGATCCATTCTTTTGAATGTTTTATTTATCTGTCTCACTAAGCCATCAGAATATTGTACTCTTGATCACTGAATTCCTTCCTTGTTTACTACCATTGTTCTAGGCTTTGGCATATAGCATACATTCAATCAAAAGGTGTCAAGAGCTGACTACCCCTTTTGTTTTAGTTTGGGTGCTTGTGGGGAGTCAAGGTTCCTGGGGAGGCAAGAGCAAAAGGAGGTTTGAAGGAAAGGAGCATGATAGGCTTCATTCTAGGGTGCCTAACAGGACCTGCATGCAGGTCATTTTATGTCCTTCCAGTGAAATTGTTTGCTGTTTTAGCATTTACTGCAATCAGCTGTAGGAGGGCTCCTTAGTCCATGATTAAAAAAAGAAAAAAAAAGTGCTCTGAAAAGGTAGCAATGTGTGTCTCTGGAAGGCAAGCCTAGACATGTGGTAGGAGTTAAAGAAATGTAGAATTACAAAAAAGAATCCCTCCTACGAATGTCTAAAAATGATGTTCCTAGCAGCTTTAGGTATCACAGTTGTGCAGGCAGAAAAGTAGTTGATTAACTCACTGGCATTAGCTCTGAGGAGTGGGTGTCTTGGAAAACTGCATGCACAATATTCCTTTTGGATAAGCTACTAGACACTGTTCTACATAGGCTGCACTGTGGCCCTTCAGCTCGCTCTGTACATGGCTGAAGGCATACGTTTAAAAACGTTGTCCCTCCCAAGGTGAAGATAGCTGTGCTGTGGCCATTTTGTGCCTGGCATTTAAGAACAAGATACTGAAATTTAAAATTGACTTGGAATAGAATTTCTGAATGTACCAGAATAGGCAACACAGCCCACTCCACCCCCTTCACTCTCTATACTCTACTTTCTCCTGAAGGTTTTCAGATAGCTCTTTTTCATCCACATTTTTCCTCCCGTATTCAAGTATGTGGTGAATCAGATTTCGTTCATTTAGGTGGCAGTTAGTCATACTGTGATATGGAAGCCTGCTAAGGCCACATAGGATAGGATCTCCAGAAACAATGGGATAAGAATGTAGTTTGCCAGTATTCTCTCCACTCTGCCCCCTTTCTGCCCCTGAGTCAGAAACACTGAGTGATTCCCATTGTCTTTTCACTTCAAGGTTTAGAAGGAGAAATCCAGGTAAAAGGAAATCTGAATTTCCAAATGTGACTAGGTATTCCTATTATCTTACTTGAGTCCATTGATTTATCAATGATTCCATTCATTTCTCTATTTGATTTAGTAGTAATAATAAACATTTTTAGATCACAGGAATATTCAGTAGGTTTATTTCCTTGTCAATTTCAGTCAACCGGTAATGGGTACCAGGAGCAAAATTGCTCCAGATTTGTTGATAACAAATCTGAAACTGTGTCTTAGTTACCAGATAATTATGCTCTAATCCAGAGGTTGGCAAACTTTTTCTGTATAGGGCCAGATAGTAAATATTTTAGGCTTTGCAAGCCATATGATCTCTGTTGCAACTGCTCGATTTTTCTGTTTTTGGTCCAAAAGCAGCCAAGACAATACATAAATGAAATGGTGTGGCTGTGTCCCAAAAACCTTCCTTTACAAAAACAGTCTGCAGGCTTTGGCCCACCGCTGGGCCAGAGTTTGTTGACCCCTGCAATTAGCAGTGCTGTCAGTGGACAGAGAGGGATTGGTGACACAGATGCCATACATGTCTCATCCCTAACATAGACACTTACTGCATCCAAACATTTTCACTTTTACAGTCTCACTGGTTCTGCTCAACGAATGTGAGGAAGTGCAGCAGCAGGTTATTTTAGGATAGTGATGTATTCTGGTTAAGAACAGAAGCTTTGGAAAGAGATTGGAATAGGAATTTATTCTGTCACTTATGAGCTGTGTGTGCTTGGGCAGACAATTACCCATTTAGTTCCTCAGCCACCTAATCTGTTAGATGAAGGTAGTAGTATCTCCCTCAAGCATAAAGAGCCCTTCAATAGATGCTTGGGATAAATGCAATTATTATTATCTTCTCTTTGTATAAACTGGGGTTAAGCTACTATGATATTTATGAAGATTAAATAAGGTAGCATATGTAAATCTTATAGCATAATAGTTAATACATAATAAATTTTTAATGAACAGTTATTATTCATATTCCAATTTTACAAATAAGGAAAGTTTTACATGATCAGAAAGTTCTGCCAAAGCTTTATAGTGAATAATAGTAAAAATGGAGTGAAACCTACTCCTTTGGATTCCAGAGATCATTCTGTGCCCACTAAAACTAACAAAAGTGTGTTAAAACTCCCTGAACAGGTACAAAGTGAAACTCAAATAGATTTTTTTTTTTTTTTGAGACAAGAGTCTCACTCTGTTACCCAGATTGGAGTGCAGTGGTGCAATCTGGGCTCACTGCAACCTCTGCCTCCCGGTTCAAGCAATTTTCATGTCTCAGCCTCCCAAGTAGCTGGGATGACAGGCGCCTGCCACCACACCTGACTAATTATTGTATTTTTAGCAGAGATGGGATTTTGCCATGTTGGCCAGGTCAGTGTTGAACTCCTGGCCTCAAGTGATCCACCTGCCTTGGCCTCCCAAAGTGCTGGGATTACAGGTATGAGCCACCATGCCCAGCAGAAATATTTTTCATTAGAAGTGATAGTACATAGACAAATTCTAACTTTTCACTCATTTCAATTGTTAATTAATTAATTAATTAATTTTAGTCATATATTTCTCTGTAAAATACCTTGAACTGAAACTTTTATTTTTTTTTTAAAGGCCTACCAAGAGACAGCTTGGCTCTGGGAATAGAGCACAGGCTTAAGAATTGTTAGAGGGAAGATATTCTATATTGCCTTTTCTACTAGACATGTTTCATCCTTTATGAAACAGAATCAATTGCCCTAAATACCTATGTTTTATTTAACATTGATTCCATCATCTTTGCCCTGGCTGAGTCAAGAAAATGGTAGACACATAAACCAAAGTGAAAGAGAGGCTATAGATATGTGACTTGTGTACTTGTGTGGCTCAAAAAGATGATATGGGACAATCAAAACCATTCCCATCATTCTCTCTTTATCTCTCTCTCTCTCTCTCTCTCTCTATCTTGGGAGTTTTTACTTAGGGACCCAGAAAAAGTTGCCAGTTTACAATGGCACACAAAGTTTAAGTAGAGTTAGGGCACAGAGCATGGCAATAGGAGCTCTATGAACTATCGGTAAATAGGAAGATAATCAGTAAAGAGAAATGGAATGATTTAGATGGGCAGAGAGGAGGAGTACAATTCCCAGTTAGTCCCCACGGGGTCAGCTGTACTCAATTCCTATTCTTGGATCTGTATGAGAACCTACTGAGCAGCCTTATAATACCACAGGTTCCAGGTTAATTGAACTAGCTTTGTGGGCCTTTGTTCTTTGCAAACTAAAGAACTCTGGCTGAAATAGTGATGTCACAGAGGCATTGTCAGTGGGACAGACATCTGAACTATTTCATACCCTTGCTACTTCACATGCAGGGATGGGAAGTAAAAAAGAGAAACATTCACCTTCAAGACTTGTTCTAAATATTTGCTTCAAAGAATAAATCAAAAGTCTTAGTAAATTTAACTACATACGGAGGACTAACTGATTGCCAGCAAGAGTTCCTGAAGAAAGCCATATATGGACCCTACCATAGCTGTTCTATGATTGTTGCTCATTAGGAAAAAAAAAGCCTTTCTTCCCAATACAAGTTGATACATTGCTCAGTGATATGGTGTGCATTTTATAATTTGGAAAATAAAATGGTTAGACACAATGCATTTGTTGGTGTTTTGCTCAAAGGAGTGATGGATTGGAAGAATGATCAGGTAGGAAATTCCAGGAAATGTTTTAATGGTGGTGGGATGGATGGCAACAGCAGAGATTCAACTGATGGTATGAGAAGGCAGGTTGCAGAGCACTGAATTTCTTGTTGCAGGCTCTTTTATTTCAGACACAATGTGGCCCCATCCAAAGTAATAAAGCAAAGCCTCCAAAGGCAGTTCAAACTTAATATGTATTTAGCACTTGTGTGCCAGAGATTATACAAGTTATAAGTGATGTATCAAATAAATAAGTAAATAAATGACCTTGAAAATCCCAATAATGATTCCAGGGAGATCGACAGGCAAATAAAACAATAATTATGGTATAGTGTGATAAGTTTTTGTGATGGACCTATGTGGACAAAGCTATGGGAATTCATAGGAAGAAACAATTCATTCTGCCATGGACTGTGACAGGGTAGGGAAAAGTTTCAGAGAGGAGATGGTACTAAGAAGGGCATAAAGAATGAATAGGAATTGAGAAAGAACAGAAATGCAGGGAGAAAGCACAGACTGAACAAAGAAGAGCTGGCTGGAAAGAAGAGTGAGCACCTAAGGAGAACTGCCAGGAAGTTTTTGAGATAGTTTCTTGGTAAACACCTAGCACAGTTTGGTGGCTGTAGCAGAATCATTCAAATACTCTTGGCTGCCCAATCCCTTTCCCCACTCCCATTAGGTTGAACATTTTGAGTGAAATCTAATTCAAAATCAGCAGCTGATACAGACGTTAGTGATGGGGAGAAAGTTGTCTCAAGGAAATCTCTTCATAAGTCATTCGGTATGTTCTTGTTTCCTATCCAGAGGCACCGACAGACTCTTTGACCCATGTTCAAACTGGCCCTGGGCTAAGTGGGGTATGGTTAACTCCAGTGAAACTCACCTTTGCAAATACTGTTCCATGAGTAATACCAACCTCTAGAAGAATACATTTACTTAAAATAGAAGGGAAATGAGAAGGAAAATGCCCAGGAGAAGGTACAGATGAGCACCTTTAAACATTTAAAAATAGGAAAGAAAGAAAAGCAAGCACTTTAAAAAGATGGCTCTTTCAGCACTGACACGCAACCGAGAAAGACATTTGTCAAGATCCCATGCGTTTTCTTGATGATATATCTCCTCCCTCTGTGAACAAATTGACAAAATTTCAAGAGCTGTTCTGGGGATAGCAAGCACAAAAGAACTCATAGTAGGTGTTGTACTTTGCAGCAGTGACTGTGTCTATTTGATTCTAGCCAAAACAGTCTCCTACTTTTCTGCAGAGAAGGGTGGAGATTCTGGCCATGACTCATAGAGGAATGGCCAGAAGAAGTGGATAGACAAGCATGGGCATCTCAGGATTTAGTGAGCCTGGTGTACCCTTGTATGCCCGAAGAATTGTGGGGGCGACCTTCCCTCATCTGCCTCCATTTACTTTTCACTCTCTCCATCTCTTTCTCTTTCTACCCCCACAAGTACATGCACACATTGAAGAGAAGAGTCTATTTTGAGAATGCTTGCAAAGAAAGAAATCACATTCAGACATAAAAATGCTAGGAGAAGACACTGCTAAGAAAGCAGATCACATCTGTGAACAACTGAGTTGACAGGAGGACCCTTCATAAGGAAAGAGACCTGCAGGTTACATTTGTTTTTTCCTTTTTGATTGACTTGTTTTACTTCAGTATTTAAAATTTTTCTCAATTTTGGCCATTAACAGCTTCCATAACAGTTTCTGAAAGAATGACAGAGTGACTCCTTCAAGCAGAATTTCTTCCCTACAATTCACTTGAACATTTAACATGAATTTCCTTAAATTTTGGAAGAATGGCATTGCCCAACTAGTTCTTGGGGGGTCTGGTCATGTTCTGTTCTCTTTTGATTCATATATTGGGGAGGAAATGAGTCATACTTGATTTAAGGGGTTGATAACACCTACTCATACAAATTATGTGTGTGGCCAAGGAAAGATGAAGCAGAATGCCATGGGGTAACAATCCTCCTTCCTCTGCTTGAATGTTGACTTTGCAGGCTGCAACTCCCAGCATGTTGATCCATAAGCTGTGAGGTCTGCAGCCAACGCTGCAGAGAAGTAGAATGTGTGTGCGTGTGTGTGTGTATGTGTGTACCAGAACTCTGGTTCATCATGATCGTCAAACTATTATTTATGTGATCTTTATTGACTTTATGGAAGAGACTATTTGAATGCCAAATCAAACTGCCAGGAACAGATCGTGGTAATAACAATAATGGTTATTTATTATATGTTTTGAGCTTGGCAGTATGCTGTATGCATCTCCTCTTTTAATCCTACCCCATATTCCATAGAAGTAGATATTTATAATGTCTACTATAATAATCTGAGAGTTTAAATGAGTCATCTTAACCTTAGGTCTTTATCTCTAAAATTTGTGCTATTTTATATCCTTTCCAATCTGATTTTGCAATTGCACTGTGAAACCCACCAACGTTTAAAAACATTCCTATGAAATGTAAGACAGTGAAATTGAATATTTTATTCATAATGTATGACAAAGCCAGAAATTGAAGATGTTTCAATATCTGCACCACTTAATTTAGCACATAATTTTATATTCTCACAAATTGTTCTGTTTCTTTTATGAAGATCAATCCTTGAGGGCAGCTCGGTTTATTTTTTACTTTTTTAAAACTATTCTTTGTATCCTCCTCTGGGCCTCACATAAGGTAAGAAATCCAGCTACAGCAAAGACAAGGGAGCAGACAAGATATTATCATATGTATGCTCAACACAGCTTCCTATGGAATCACATTTTATGTGAGGATTAGATTCTAAAGTCAGCACATATGGTGATTACTTTCCCGAGCATCAGGTTGCCTGGAAAGGCATACGCTCACTTCCTAGCCATGTGGAATTTGGATGAGATTGGTTCATCACAGCTTTAGGATGGGCCCTAATTGACTCATATTAGTCAATGAATTCCATATCATTCATCCTCAGCTACAGTTATTGATTCAAGGATGTCACATGACTCCAGCAAAACCAGTTGAGACATAATTTCTGGGTTTTGGCTTGAGGTATAAGAAAAGTTCATTTCCTTTTTCCACAGCTTCAAGTCAAGTCCTTTATGAGGACCAAGAAGAAAATCCTGAGCTATAAAATGGTGAATAAGATCTGGGTCTCAAGAATATTGTTTGAGTCCCAAGTCACTTCTAACCCAAGACTAGGAACTAATAGATTTTTGTTATTGTGTAGGATAGTTTGAGTTGTTTTTCTATTCCTCACAACCACAAATGCTACCTGATTATCCAGGGAAAGTAAAAAGTCTCATGTCATTATGTTAGAGATAGTCACAAAATCTCAGAGTAAGACCAATACAACAAGTGTTTTTTCTTTATTATTGAAACAGATTGTTGCTTTTTGAATTGAGCAGGAGCTTGTTTTTTGTTTGTTTTGTTTTTGTTTTGTTTTTTTTTGAGATGGAGTCTCACTCTGTTACCAGGCTAGAGTGCAGTGGCACGATCTCGGCTAACTGCAGTCTCCGCTTCCTGGGTTCAGGTGATTCCCTTGCCTCAGCCTCCGGAGTAGCTGGGACTACAGGCATGCACCACCACACCTGGCTACTTTTTTGTATTTCAGTAAAGATGGGGTTTCACCATGTTGGTCAGGATGGTCTTGATCTCCTGACCTCGTGATCTGCCTGCCTCAGCCTACCAAAGTGCTGGGATTATAGGCATGAGCCACTGTGCCCTGCCATGCTTGGTTTTTATTAAGGGCCAGGTTAGGAAAAATATACTTTTAAAGCTTTAATAATAATACTTTAAATACTTTAAAGCTTTAAAGCTTTAATACTTTAAAGCTTTAATAATACCCTGTGTAGTGAAATGCACAAAATGTGTAAGGCAAATGGGAACTGAGTTTATTTCAATAAATATTACAGATTCCTGTTCTTGCTCTAGGACATTTACTTATTGAGAGATTGTCAGGTAATACCACAGACATTATTTAAAATTATGTCTCTCTCTCTCTCTCTGCCAAGTATATATACTTTTGAAATCACATAAGAAAAATAAATATGCCTAGGATATGACTCCACCATATTATCTAACGTTGTCCTCACAGTATCGCTTTAAGAAAGGGTCAGTATTTCAGTTTTTTCCATCTGAAGGACATTGAGACTCAGGATAATTTAGTGCTTTTTTTTAAAAACATTTTAAAGATCATAACTAAAGCCAGGATATATAGCCACGTCTGTCAGACACAAGCTACATGACACAGGAAATCGATACTTTTATTTTGATTGATTGGAAAGCTTATTGGATTTTAATTTAATGAAAGTTATAAATATGATGGCTAAACTGCTATCACCCAGAAAGCAATGAGACTGTTTAATAATGTGATATTTAGAAGTCTTGACCTATATCTTTGACTGTTTGAGTTTGAGCCACTATACTTTAGTTTTAGAATCTTAGATACCTCCAAATTACAACATGCATGGGATCTATGTAACATCATGTCCCTCATGTAGTTCTATATGGCTAAAAACTGATAATTTCTTATGAAGCTAGGAAGTTATATAATGAAATATCACAGAAAATAGTTACTGGAATTCATAAAAAATATAATTACTCACTGAAAGAAAAGAACTAGAAATAACTTCATGATTATGATTTAAAAAAATCAAACTAGTTTTTAACTTCTTTTTCTTTTGAGAAGAGGAGGAAAGCCAGAGGGGGGCCAAGGTCTGCCAAACTCCAATGCAGAAGATGGTGCCATTTGCTCAGCCAGAAAATACCACACAAAACTCAGGACAGAAAATGGCTTCCTGGTATTAGCTGCTGAATTATTACTCCCTGAGGGAGAAAGGTCACTCTATAAGGAATTGGTCCGTGAAAGGCCTGAGTTGACCCTTTCAATTTACCTGAGGGATGCAATGATTCAAGGGGTAGAATTAGGAGAAGGAGTGACTGATAAGCTTTGAATATTTTATCCTATTTCAGAAATGCTGTAGATTTATATGAGCAGAGAGATACGTCTGAGGCTTGTGAGACCAAATATTTACATTCCCAGGATTGTGTATTCTCTTTTGAGTAGGAAAAAAACAACAGTGGGAGAGGAGCCAGGCTCTGCTCCTAGCTCTTAGAGCTCACTCTGGGTAGAGTTTCTTTTCACATTTTTTTCTTATTAGCAGAGTGGAGAGAATGAACTAACATTTATTGAGGACATATATTATACTAATCTCTTTCTTGATGATATTATTCATCTTCATCACTTCACATCTCTTTGAGATAGATTTCTGTTTTACAGAGATAAACAAATCATTGGAAATTTAAGAGATTTGCCAAAATTAATTAAATATTGGAAACCTAAGTCTTTAGATTTACAAATCCAGGTCAGAGTCAACTAGACCACATGTGTTTGCAAGTCTCTTGGTTATCAGAGGTGATCACCACACAGATGTTCTCTAAAGCTTTCTCCAAATCTACACCCTGATGATTGGGGAGATTTTCAACTTACTTTTTTTTTTTTTTTTTTTTATTATACTTTAAGTTCTAGGGTACATGTGCATAACGTGCAGGTTTGTTACATATGTATACTTATGCCATGTTGGTGTGCTGCACACATCAACTCATCAGCACCCATCAATTCATCATTTATATCATGTATAACTCCCCAAGGCAATCTCTCCCTCCTCCCCCCTCCCCATGATAGGCCCCAGTGTGTGATGTTCCCCTTCCCGAGTCCAAGTGATCTCATTGTTCAGTTCCCACCTATGAGTGAGATTTTTAAGTTAAAGAAATTAGTTCTCAATACTTTTCTTTGAATGTTTCTAGTCCCTAGACTGGGACTTTATCCTTTTTCCTGGCATTGCATATACTTTCTAGCCTAACTAGTGAGGGGTAATACATATTGAGAGAGAGTAGAAAGTGAGTGAAATGTGCGATCTTGGAAGGTTATCTAACCACTATGAACCTCCATTTTTTTCTCATTCTTAAAATGGGGATAATGACTCTTCATAAGATTGTTCTAATAATGTAAATGTATAAGTACAGTACCATACACAGTGGTATTTCAATCCACCATGTCCATCTTCCTTCTGTGGTTAACTTTGGCAAAAGAATGGAAATCAAGTGATCATTAGACAAAGACTAATCATTTAATATGTTCCAGCCAATGTACTTCATCTTGGATCCCCATCCTGGTGGAGGGTTATTCAATATTCTGTTGTTATTTAATACTTATAGCAGCTTGTTGTCTTCAATTCTTTCCAGTGATTCTCAGTCATGACTGTTCATAGGAACAGTTGATGAACTTTCTAAAAACCTGCATGGCTCAAGCTGACTCTGACCCTGACTTACAGGCCTTCTGGGCTAGAGATCAGAGGAGGAGCCCAATAATACATACTCTTTACATGCCACACAGGGGATTCTGCTGCACATGCCAGGTTGAGAACTACCATACTTGGGCCACATGTTCTAGAATGGCTCACTCTTGAAAATGTGAAAAGGTTGCATTTCCAGAAGTCAACTATACTATACCATTTCTTAAATATCTGTAGCTGTGTTTCTTAAAGAACTATCTCTAAACTACCTGCATCAGTAATACCTGGTGTTCTTGTTGCAAGTGCAGCTTTCTAGGCCTAACCCCAGATTAGAATCCTTGTTTATGCAGTCTCAGTAATTTATGGGGTATCTGTATTTAACATGTTTCCTAGATGATACTTATGCATATTATATTTTAAAAATTATTGACAGAGAGATTTCCAACCAGAGATACTTTGAGGATAGACTGGAGAGTAAAACAAAAATCTGCCTTCATTAGTAAAGTCTTTGTTTAGGGTAGAGGCAAAATAATAAGCATCCTTTGGGTTTCTCGATTTTGTATCATTTTGATGAAAGCCTGTAGATATGAGTTTATGTTACATTCGAATGAATCCAGTAAAGAAGGATAAAATATCACTTGGTTTTATAAATCAGAAGGGAAACTACTTGGCAAAGCATGCAGCTCAATGCCCTAGTTTTTGACAGCCTATCTGGGAAAATGTCATGCTGCAATACCAGGGAAATTGCCAATCTCCTACAAAGAAAAGCACGTTTTTTTTGGTAACTAAGGAGGTTTAGGGTTTACTGGAATGTGAAGACTTGAAAGCACTTGAATCCTCTATGAAAATGCCTGAACCACGCTTACCACCACCATGTCCACATCAATCAAATGCAGTTTTTTCCAAAGTTGCTTTCATTTAGCATCTTTCTAATCATGACTTCTGCTGAAATTTCATCATGTGGACAGGGCTTAGGAATAAAAGAACAACTGTGGTTTTAGAGATTTTCGTTTTATTTTAAATATATCTTGATTAAAAAGAATTAAGCTTCAGTCAATTTAACATCCCTTGCAATACATTCATCAGACCTCTGAAAACATGAGGGCATATGAAATTGCTGCTATATGCATGTATTCAGCTCTGGTCTGTAGTATTCTATGCTTTATCAGTTTAGGTTTTGGCCACCATTTCATGAAGTATCCTTTTTTTAGTGTTGGGGAGAAGAAACCAGGAGGAAAAACAATTACTTTATAATTTCCTCAATTGTTCTGATGCAATTTATTTTGGTACAGTGTTTGGTCACAACTTTAGATTTTGTATTTATTGAAAGGGTAAGATGTAGTAATACATTTAGTGTACAGTGTCTGGCCCCACATTTATCTGAATTTTGATCTACAGTTTCTCTAAAGTAGCAAGAGACAAGAAGCATTTTGAGGGCTGCTGGTTATCTGGATGTTGGTGTGATCTCCAGTGGCTTTTGTTCTAACTTAATTGATTTGTTTGTTTTTGTCATCACCATCCCAAAATGAGAGGAGAGAGTATAGAATTCACATCTAATACTCAGTCTGATGGTCATCACATTACACTCTAGTGTTATCCTCTTGCATATTTCTTTGCCTTTTTGGGCTTAGATTCCATAGATATGAATCATGCCTTCTGTGAAATCTTTAAATCCCAAGGGAGAGAAAAATTTTGTTGCCCAAAAAGGAAATGCTTCTAAAATAAATGGAGAAACTTTCTTGTAATTTAGAAATAAGGATTCAGATTGTGTTGAATAATTTAACACTATGATGGGTTATCTTAAAAAGGAAACATAAAAGATAGTATTTGAATTCAATAAATTTTACTTAACAGGATAAATTCCATGCTCCTCAACATGTGTCTGAGGTCCTCTTTCATTTACGTGCTTCCTACCTTTTGGCCCGTCCTGTCAGTCATCAGCTAACACTGAATATTTCAACAACACAGAAGTGTTTAAATTTTTTCATATACACCACACTGTAGGGAAACAAAAAACAGGTGGTTTTTCTGATTCTGGAAGCTGGAATTGTCCTGAAAGAGCTAGAACCATGGTAAGAGCTGTCTGGTGGGACCTGAGACTACAAAGAAATGGGTTTTCCCTTGGGAGGTAAATCAAAAAAACACAGCAACTGCTAGAAATTCCACCATACAGAGTGACAGACATGTAAATATTCTGGTTTCTCTTCCGGCCCTTCATTCTTCCAGACTTTCATTGCCTAAACTAGTTACAGGTCAGTTGGCAAGGGAGCTCAGGGGATGTCGTTCCCTGAGATACAAAGCAGAGCAGCAAGGAGAGGAGAGCGAATCTTACAGCAAACATGCCAATAAATTCCACAACCTGTCTCAGATTTGGCCTACTCAGAAGCGCTCTGAAACCAGGACTTGATTTCAAGTAGTTTACATGGGAGGTGAATCCAAGGTATGTAGGAAAAGAAGTAGAAAAATGATACACAGAAAATAAGGAAGTCAATGCATTAATAAGCAGATTGCCATGGTGGGCAACTGGGTAGAGCTCAGTCATGCTGGGGACACTGGAGATATTACAAAGAAAATGTCTCAGATATTCTATCTGAGGGGTGAGGAAGTCTACATATGTATGCACCAACTCTCCTCCATCTTTGGATGAAAACTGCTCTTGGGAGGAGATGGGCCAATACCTGGGTGGCACTTCCAGCCTGCCTTGGGCTTGGGGTTAACATGTTCCTATGGTCACAGAAAGTCCACAGGCAAAGAATCACATGCGTTTGCAGTAAGATCCTGTCAGCATGTGCAGGAATGGTGAGTGACAAGGGGTTATGGCATTATCTGCTGTATTCACAAGACTGAATTAGGTGCTTGTTTTCTGTGTATCTTTAGTACCTTCTTTATATGTCTATCACTACATTTATTACCTATCTGTTTCTAATGCAAACTTTTGCTCCTTAAGGCAGAAGCTATTTCCTATTCTTTATCTAGTCTCCATTAATAGGCCACAGAAATCCTTAATAAATGTAAGATATTAAATAGATATTTATTAACCCTGTCAGACCCAAGTTCTTCCCTTTTTATTAACAATAATTTGATATATTCTATTTACCACCCTGAAATTAAGATATAATATAACCTACTGTGATGGGCTAAATTCTCCCAATATTCATATGGTGCAACCCTAACTGCCAATGTGACTGTATTGGGAGATAGGGCCTTCAGGAAGTAATTAGGTTAAATGAGCTTATAAGGTGTGGCCCTAATGTGATAGAACTTTGACCTTATAAGAAGAAGAGATCTCCTTCTCCTCTCTCTTTTTTCTCCTCTCTCTCTCTCTTTCTCTCTGCCATGTAAGAACACAATGAGAGGTTGGCAGTCAGGAAGACAGCCCTCACCAGAACTGGACAATGCTGGCACTTTGATCTCAGATAGTAAGCCTCCAGAACTGTTAGAAAACAAGCTTCTGTTGTTATACCACACAGACTATGGTATTTTGTTATGGCAGCCTACTTACCTACATGATTAATGTGGGTATGTCTTAATTCTAATAAAAAGAAGGAATAATAAGCAACTAATATATAATAAAATAATATGAATTTCATTACATAAAAGATCAGGCATGAGTGCCCTAGAAGGCATAATAAGATAAAGTACTTGCACCTACTTATAAAAATATATTTAGTTTTAAGAGAAAACAGAAAACACTCATCTGAATATTGTTGCCATTGAAAAAGTCTTTGTTAATGAAATATGGGCTAATACATAGACTCAATGTATATATAAATAGACTCAGTGTGAATACAATAAAAATATGTAGAATAATAGGCAGTGCTATATCTACAAGTTAAATTTCATGAGATTGTGACTTACGGCATGCTTTTATCAACCTGAGGGCTTTTAGAAAGTACAAAGATGATAAAGATCTAACTTGAAAAATGGAAGACAGAACTGGGGATGTTGAGTGGAGAAGAAAATATTTAGGGAAGACATAGTATATATGTGAGTGAATTGAGACTCAGAGAGGTTGAATAACTTGTCCTAGGTATCAAAACTAATACTGATTGTCATTTAATTTATGAAATAGTCATTGCCAGGGTGAGACTATACATCTTTCGCAATATTCACAATCAACATGCTTCTGTGAAGAAATAAAATGAAAGATTTAATTTCATTAAGAAATGAAATGTTAATTCACAGTGAAATTACTTTTTTCATTGATTGACATTATGGCATTTCTGAAAAGTTCTTTGTAATTATAATGGAACAAAATATGTTTATATTTGTGTTTATTTGTAACTCTATGTAGAGAGCTAGAATCTAGGGTCAGTTATATAGAGTTTATTCATCAACATAAATCTCCCACAGGATATTTGATAGTTTCCAGATATAGAACAGTTCTCTGATATATAGGATAGGCCTGAGCATTTCAGGATGGATAGCATCCCTGTTCATCACCTAGACAATCCCTAATCATTGTGACAACCAAAACATACCTAAAATTCAAAAACATCTCTTTGAAAGTGATACTACTCCATTGAGAACTGCTGTGTTCAATGTTTGTTAAGTGCATCTGCTTCTTGAGAAAATAGGCCCTCAGTATTGGGTTAGTTGTGAATAGGTAAAATTTCAAGAGATTTAAATAGTCTAGAAATACAAAAAGTAGAAATTAACCAATGTATTAAAAATCACCTCCTGACAATAAAGATTGATGCTTGGAAAATATGGGTTTAAAAACTTGGATATTTTTTAGGATATTTAAAACCATCTTTTAGAAGAGAATATGATGGAAGTGACCCTTTCAGTTCAGCATTTTCATAATGGCTTAGAAAAAGATATAGGGGTCATGCTTATCAGATATAGAAATAAAACAATGTTGAGAAGAATAATTAATTTGATGTGTCACACCCATCATAAAACAAGTTAAAACGAATATGATGAAATTCAAACTCAGGTCTTAGAATATGATTGCATCAATATAAAATAAAGACATAGGCTCACTTATACACTGTACCTAATTACTGTCTTAATAAGTAAAGTGACACTGGTTTCACCTATGTCCTTGTAGTCTTTAACTACAATAGATGTCTAATATTCAAAACAGGCAAAGATATGGCACTCTTGTATTAGACCTGTCTATGGTAATGCCCTTAATTCTGAGTGCTCTACTTTAAGAGGAGCATTTATCAATCTGAGGGCTTTTAGAAAATACAAGGATGATAAAGATCTAACTTGAAAAATGAAGGACAAAATTGGGGATGTTGAGTGGAGAAGAAAATATTTGGGGATGACATAGTATATATGTGAGTGAATTGAGACTCAGAAAGGTTGAATAACTTGTCCAAGGTATCAACACTAACACTGATTGGCATTTAATTTATGAAATAGTCATTGCCAGGGTGAGACTGTACGTCATTTGCAATGTTCACAATCAGCACATGCATTGGTTGTAGTAATATAAACTGCTATAAATTAATTTTAGTAGCTTAACACAATAAAAGTTTATCCCATACATTTAACTACCCAGTCTTTGATCTTGTTAAATGATATGCTTTATTAAGTGCGATGATTCTAGAACCCAGGCTTCCTGCATCTTGTGAGTCTTTTATCACCTAAAGTATATATAGTAGCACAACTCCATCTTAACAGCCGCCTAGAAAATGAGTTCTTCTTATTCCATTAGCGAGAATAACTCACAAGACCAAACTTCAAAGCAAGGAAGGTGATGGGAAGAAAGGAGAGACCAAGTCAGAAAGGCCCTGAGAGATATAGGTCCCAAGTGGGTGGTTGTCTCCCAGAGTCCTGGCTAGGAAAGACAGAATAACTTTGGGAGTGGATGACTAACTGTATTAGTCCATTTTCACACTGCGATAAAGATATACCCAAGACTGGTTAATATATTTAAAAAAGAGGTTTAATGAATTCACAGTTCGGCAGGGCTGGGAAGGCCTCAGGAAACTTACAGCCATGGTGGAAGTGGAAGAGGCATGTCTTACATGGTGGCAGGCGAGAGAGAGAGAGTGTGAAAAAAGCAAAAGGGGGAAGAACCCCTTTTAAAATCATCAGATCTCATGAGAACTCATTCACTATCATGAGAATGGCATGGGGGAAGCAGCTTCCATTATCCAATCACCTTCTACCAGGTCCTGCCCTCAATATATGGGAATTTGGGGGATTACAATTCAAGATGAAATTTGGGTGGGGACACAGAGCCAAACCACATCACTAAACTTCTCAGCAACGAAAAGAAAGGTGCATTTCTCTTTCATTATTTTACAATTAAGAATACCGGCCGGGCACGGTGGCTCAAGCCTGTAATCCCAGCACTTTGGGAGGCCGAGACGGGCGGATCACGAGGTCTGGAGATCGAGACCATCCTGGCTAACACAGTGAAACCCCGTCTCTACTAAAAAATACAAAAAACTAGCCGGGCGTGGTGGCGGGTGCCTGTAGTCCCAGCTACTCAGGAGGCTGAGGCAGGAGAATGGCGTAAACCCAGGAGGTGGAGCTTGCAATGAGCTGAGATCCGGCCACTGCACTCCAGCCTGGGCGACAGAGCGAGACTCCATCTCAAAAAAAAAAAAAAAAAAAAAAAAAAAAAAAAAAAAAAAAAGAATACCAAAGGTCATGAAGATTCAAAGAACTTTAGGATTCATGACCTTTAAGTGGCTGCTCAATTTTTATCTAATTTTAAAGCCTAGGTATGCTACACTACACTAAACCATCTACAGTGAGCAACAGTCCTTTCTGTTCTTTCTTTGTGCTCTTTTCCCCAAATGAGGTCAATCTTCCTATTTTTACTGGCTTTTTTATATCAGCCAGTGGTATCTTAGCTAGTTCTAACTTTCTTGAATCAAGAATTACATGTTTTTTCTAAACAAATTCTTTGGTTAGTCCCCTGAGGCATGCCACCAATCATTTTTCTGGTTGAAACATATACATACACATAGACACACACACTCACACACAGACTTGCAAACTCCTTCACTGACCTTTTCGAACTCATGCATTTTTCTCCTTTGGGGGATTAAACTACTCTTGGCTCCACCTCTCTGGTATTTAAATTAGTCTGCATAAAATACTTAAGTCACTTATCTTCCAGGCTTTGCTCAGTCTCCTTAGCAACCTCCTTAGCAACAGATTTCTTTAGAAAGGAATCTCAAAAAAGTTGCACAGGACCGTATTCCTTGCAATTGTACTAAAAATTGGAAAAAAAAAAAAAAAAAAAAAAAAAAAAAAACCTCTCATAACAACTTATATTCACTTCCCTCTCATTTGTTTATTCAACAACCCTTTGATATCTTGACCTGCCTGGTATTGTTCATTCTTCACATTGCTGTCAGAGTGAGCTCCACACACAAATCAGTTTATATCTTTTTCCTACTTAAATCTCTCTTTGCACTGGTTTCTGCTCCCACCCTGATGATACAACCCAAATTTTGATGAGCGCCTACAAAGCCAACTCCAGCTGTCCCTCAGACTTCACTGTCTCTGCCCTCCTTTTCTCCAACTATTCTGTCTTGCTGTTACTCATTTCTCTCTTCAAGGCCTTCACATTTGCTATTTTCTCTCTGCCTGGGTTGCTCTACCCCCAGATTTTTACATGATTCATACTTTCTCACACTCAGTAGGGCACCTTCTCATATTCACAGAGTACCTCAATTAATCTACATTATTTTTTAATAGAATTTGACCCTATTTAAAAATACTAACTCTACTTGTTTATGCATTTATTTTGCACGTAATTTCCATGATGGGAGGGATTTTGCCTTCACTGCTTTATTCCAAACTTGGTACAGGTTTGGGTTAAATAAATTAAATAGCAACCATCAATATTTGTTTAGTGCCTTTCATGTATCAGTCTTCTTTGAGCAATTTGTTTGTTGTTAACAGTATCCATAAAATGTCTGGTATATATAGAAGACAGGGCCTGGTGTCACGCCCATCCTGGAAGCAAGGGTTTGTGTACCAGAGACATCCCACCACAGATTTTGTTCAAGAGCTGAATTGGTATTCTTGGAGGCAAGCAAAGCTGACCGTAATTAGTCTGCAGAAGTAGGAAAGGTGCTGTCTATGTAGTTTTGCTCCCTGTATTCATTTTCCTTCAAGATCATGCATAAAACATGTTTGCTTTAACTTTGGGCAAAGTTCAGCATACTGGAGTTGAAGGGAAATTCATCTTTCAGACAGGTGGTATGTGAGAGTCTAAAACTGAGCACAGGTGACAAAAGAGGTTTGCTTAAGAGGAGAGGAAGGATTCCTTAATGTTTTTTATGCATGTCCCTCCCCACCCTTTCTCAGAAACAGTGCTTGATAAGAAAAAAAAATTGGCTAAGTGGATGCTTTATAGATGATGCAGATTATTCCAGAGGAAACAAATGCAGCGTATAAGTTAATCAAAAGAATTTCCCCCGCATTGACTTTCCTTCTTAGCTCTTTAATTAGCTATTCAAGAGCAGCACTCCTGCACATGTCTAAAAATAGACAGAAACCCGGTCAGGAAAAAAGTAAAGCAATCTGTTTTCTCTTTATTTCAATAGTGGTTCAGAGTTGCACATTAGTGTCATGAAGCTGATAGGTTTATAACTTTTTTTTTAATTGTGCATCTATAATAGAAAATACATACTTAGAGGTTTTACTCATTTTAAAAGCATAGTATTACATTAATTTTGCATAGGACTTTCTAGCTTGCAAAGCACATTAATATAAATAATGCAACTTTTCTTTCCTGGATACAAATAGCCAATATTAACATTGAAACCAATCATGGTGGCATCTTCTCCCCGTGTGTGCATACACTGGCAGTGCCTCTCATCTTTGTGTTTTATAAAGCTTGGAGATGATGTTTGATCTTGTCTCAAAACACTGTGTGTTAGGTACTGCTATCCCAAGATGTTCATTGTTTTCTTTCTCTTCTGTTCTGGTTTGTTTTCTTCATGTTCTCTGTCCTCCAAACTACTTTGAAAATGCCTCATAGGGACTGTAACAATGCTAAAATGACAGTGCTAATATCCACGCTGACCCTTATGCCAGAGAGGTGCTGTGTTCCCCAGGGAAGTGGAGAGAATGCTTCACTTTAACCAGTTTTATGCTACATTTTCCTCCCTTCTTCTTCCGCATAATTGGGTACTTATCACCAAGTACAGATTTTTTGAGCAGGTCCCCCATCAACTCACAAGGCACGCTCAGAAAAACCCTTGCACTGGGCCCAGTTTAGGCTTAAGTGGGAGGTTTTTCTGACAACCTTTTGAGACAGTTGGGGAAAGTCATTGTTTGTTCCATTTAATGTATTAGAAACTAAAGTACAAGGTAGTTGGTTTAAAAAATTTTTTAAACAATTATGAATAATTATTTAGTTAAACTAGGGAATTAGGTACATTTCTACTTATCTTAACCTGGATCTTTTCTATTATTTCTTTGTCTAAGCAATAGCAGCTCTGTGGTGTAAGGATGTCTAACTGTCCCTAAATGAGAAAAGCTGCCCAAGCAGAGGTGCAGTTCATGTAAGTGGAGGTTTAGAGGCAGACAGAGACTGGCCGCTGGTACATCGGAGTGATTAGATACCAGATGAGGAATATGAGCTAGATAAGCTCTATGATGTCTTCCCAATCTTCTTTTGGTCCGTAATCCCACAGCTAAATGGAAAACTAATCAAACAACAATGTGGTTCTGCTGAAGGGAAGAGAAGGGTCTGGGCTTTTATTAAAAGAGGGGTGAGGGGCCCTGGGAGGAATATACAAAGCAAAGTGGTTGATAATATCTCAGAGAAAGGCAGAGGGAATGGCTTCTCAGTTTAGGTAAGGGCAGGGTGGAGAGAAGCAGCTTGTAGATTACTAACTCGATCCTAATGCAAGGGCAGAGAAGCACTGACCTGACTAAGTCTTCCCTGGCTGCAGAAATTTGAAGATAAAATAATGAAACAGGGTAAGGAGGGGACTGCCAGATACAGGTGCAAGAGTTGAGTGAGAGCAAAGTGTTTAGTTCAGAGGCAGCTCCACCAGACAGAGGAGTCTCAGAACACTCTCCAAATTAATTTTGGCTCCCTGTCCATGTCTAGGGGCAGCACCACCTAACAGACACCAGAGCAGTATCATTGGTAGTGGTGGAACAAAACTCTCTAATATGTAATAGCCAATCAGGGGAATTCAGTCTCACCGGAAAGAAGAAAGACAAATGACAATTGTGACACATCCAGAAACCCCCTCTTCTAAGGCCCTCATTTTGAATAAATATGAATCAAAAAGTTCCGGGGCAAAGAATCGTGACTTGACCAGTGACAGGTTGGGAGTCTGGGAGAAGTACCTGTTACTCTGTTAAGCTTTCTATAGCTAACTGGCATTTTTCAACAGTTTTCTGTTCATTCCTTTTTCGTTTTGTTTGTTTTTGTTGTTGTTGTTTTTTGAGGCGGAGTCTCACTCTGTCGCCCAGGCTGGAGTGCAGTGGTGCAATCTCTGCTCACTGCAAGCTCCGCCTCCCGAGTTCACGCCATTCTCCTGTCTCAGCCTCCCCAGTAGCTGGGACTACCAGCGCCCGCCACCGCACCCGGCTAATTTTTTGTATTTTTAGTAGAGACGGGGCTTCACCGTGTTAGCCAGGATGGTCTCTATCTCTTGACCTCGTGATCCGCCCGCCTCGGCCTCCCAAAGTGCTGGGATTACAGGCGTGAGCCACCGCGCCCAACCTGTTCATTCCGTTTTCTACAGGCTTCACAGCATCTAGGCTTTCCGTAAGCTTGATTCCTCTCACACACTGGGACTTGTTCGTGTGTGTGTGTGTGTAGGTCATGTTAAAGAAAAAAATTATTCAGTGTTCCTGTCATAAGGAACACTTTATTTCAACAAGGAACACTTTATTTAGGACTATTTCAGTAGGTGCCAAACTATCTCAATACAGAGAGAGAAAAGGCTCAATTCTTCACACTTCAAAGATAACTGGAGAACAGGGGATTTATAGCCAAGAAGCAAGGAGCAGGGGACAGTGAATAAATAATTAGTAAGAGAAGATATCAATGCTCTGGAGAATTTTTGCTAAACCAACTTAATGAAACCAAGGTTTGAGGATGAGGAATTTGATTAAATGTTGAAGATGATCAGATTCAAAAGATAGGGAAATTGCTCTAAAGTGACTTAGCAGGATTCTTGCTAAAACTGGACTATGTAAGCCAAAGACAAGGCCCAAGAATAAGGCTTACTTGAAAACAGGGCTTAGAAGAGCCTGTCTAAAATCTCACAGAGGACAGTGTCTTGGTCAGTGGAAGGCAGTAGACTTGTCATGGCACCATCTTTTCTTCTGAAATGACTGTGTTTCTTAACTTTGACCTATGAAGTGTGAACATTCATACTCCTAAGTCTTTAACCATTAGGACATGATACTCCACCTGACAACTCATACAGGTGCCTTTATTTCATTTATCTCAGCTGTAGAAACTGAGTGTTGTAATAAACAACACTCTGCTGAATGATGTAACATTTATATTGAAATCGTATTTTTTTACATTTAAAAAATGCGTACAGATAGTTTTAATAATCTAAAACCTGAGTGAAGACCACATCAGAACATAAAAGCAGTTTTTCTTTGCAGTTGGATAAACTGAGACAGGTAAAATGTGTTTCTCCTGGTAACAGCAAAAGTAACAGAAATGGGAATGTAATTCACAGTCTGATTCCTAGGTCCCTGTTCTCATCAATAAAATGCGGTAAACACCCTGCTCTCTTGCTCTGATTGCTGTATTTACATGCCCCAATTCTCCCATTAAATCTAAATTGTATTTGTATTTAAATCTAAATTGTATTTAGCTTCTCCAGCAGAAGCTTTAATTTTTATAGCATGTTTAAGAGTTCTGAGGGGAGATTATTAGAATTCTGTCTTGAGCGCTCAGGTGAAAAGGTAGTGCAAAGGTTAAATGACTCATCACAGGACATATACAGACCACTATTGCCAGTGTAGACAATGTTTTTCCTTCTACTTTTGTGAATGTTTGAACATTTTTAAACCAAAGCATTTAAAAATAACAAGGAAATCAAAATACGACAAATAAAAGGAAAAATGAGTATCCATTTGCACACTAAGCTTGCTTTCTAATATGACACCTTTAATAGCTAATTATCTTTAATTCCTATGTTTTCCAAACCCCATTCACCTCTAGCATAGGTTTGCATGCATATAATGACTATGATGTGTTGAACAGCTTCAGGAAAAATACTAAGGGTTGAACTTGCACATTGTCTTGGTATATATGTGCTAACTATTGACATTAATATACTCTTGGTTCCTGACTACACGTAAGATCCCTAAAGTGAAAGACACTGGATATAAAGTTGAAAGGAAATGGATATGATGAAATTTCGCAGTAATTCAGAATATTCTTATGTGACAAGGAAACTGAAAATTCTACCAATATTTTCAGAAATTTCTGTTCAATCCAGAATGTAGGTAAAGAATAATGTAAAGCTCTGGTTTTAACACAAAGAAATAAATAAGACTTTATAGATTGTACCAAGTTTTGGTAAGTGGAACTCTTAATTAGAATAGAGCTAGGAAAGAGTAGAATTTGTGCAAAATATAGAAGGGAAAATTGGGAAAATCTTTTATATGACTACATATGCTATACAAGATATAGTATTTTAAGAAATTTGAGAAGGGGAATGACATTAATTTGCATATTCTTAAAACAGCATGCCAGTAATTAGAGGGGAAAAAACAGGAGTCAAAAAGCCAATTTGGTGGTTTTACAGAAATGTAGATAAGAAATAATGCATGCCTAAACTAATACACTTACATGGTCAAAAGAAGGGGCCATATTTGAGGGATAAGGAAGTGGTGAAATTAACAGTAAATATGAGACTTAAGTCTTAGAAATTTGGGTAGACAGTGGCTCAATTTACCAGGATAGAGGATGCACAAATCTGTTGAGAAAATGTTGAGATTTGGAAATTTTGCTATGAAGTGGTTATGGGATATTTAATTTAAGATGACTAGCAGTCAATGGAAAAATCACACGTGGAGCTCAATCAGGATGTCTAGGGAGAGATACTTATAGTATCCAGGTTATGGAGATATCAGTCAACTGGAAAGACTACTACAAGTAGAAAGAGACCTATAGATTGAACCTTGGAAATGCCACATGTAATTTAGTAACAACTCTGCTATTGGCATTTTAAAGCACTAAATATAGTACTAAAATATATAGGTATGTATCTTAATATATTTAATTATGTTTAAATATATTTAATATATTTTAAAATATACACATAAACACATATATTCATATATAAAATACTTTGGAGCACAGAAAAAGAAATATTCTGTTCTGAACTCTTTTCTAGTAAAGTAGAAAACTTTTCCTTAATCTTGGAGGATGTCTTCTGAAAGAGGAAGTAGATTTAGCCTATATAGTTTCAAAGGCATAATAAAGAGCAATTAAATAAGAAAGGACTTTCTAATAAATTGAACTGTGCCAAATAAGATAATTTGGTCAGGCAGAAGCAAATTTCCAGACACTAAAACTATGTCCGACATACACGAGGCACACAATAAACATTTGTTAAATGAATAAGACTGGTCATTTTTCTGAGAGTTGTAAATGACAAAATATTTAATGAGAAGCTCTTTAAAATGCTCCCTAACATTGATTTCTGTCCAGTCTTACGACTCTAAGATTTTACACTGAATAATTCTCTGGTCCATTTTTTGAGACATTAAACATAAGAGCTCATGTGAAGATAAGATTTCCCTGAGATAGCTGCATAAAATTAACGTATCACCTTTCTCAGAGAGAAGGGTGTACCTGAATGTGTTTGAGCCTACTCAGTCAAACATAACCTAAAAACCCAATAAGACATTTGCACAGAACTAATACTTGACCAATATCTTTATCTTGAACATCATTAGTTTCCTTAAAATTTTAAGATTTTGTTCTGTTTTCATTTCAGTTTCTGCTTTACCATTGTGCTATCCATGTATAATTATAGAGCTGAAAGTGGCCAGAAAGATCATTGATTAATCCATCTCCCTGGATTCAGGAAGAATAACAATTAGATAATTTTGGACTAATGAAGTCATAAAAATTGTCATCATAACAATTTCATGGCATGTTATTTTCATAATTCATAAGTTTTATATTTAGAAGTGTGAAGTACACAGGAACATGTGTTTGATTTATTCTAAGACCTTTCTCCTAACCTATCTAGCTTTATTATTTTTTAAAAGGTTTAAAAGGTTTTAAAAGGTTTAAAAGGTTTGTTATTATCTAAAAGCTTGCTTTTAGATAAAACTTGAAGCATATGTGCACAATATTTCCTAATATTAACCTGTATGTATCATTTTAAAATTGTTTTCATTTTTCTTACTTTTTTATTACTGGTTATTCAACTGTTTTCATGATATAATTCTATATGAACAGTGAATTCACATTTTAAATTTTATACTTTTTTCGTTAAGTCTTCAATGGCTTTGCAATGCTTCTGAATTAGGATGATGTTTATTATTCTCAAAGACATGTTTTCATATATTCAACCTCTCTGGGTTTCCTAAATCTTGGTATTAATATATAAGCATGTTATTTTTATTTTTTATTTTTTTGACACAGAGTCTTGCTCTGTCACCCAGGCTGGAGTGCAGTGGTGCAATCTCAGCTCACTGCAACCTCCATCTCCCAGGTTCAAGTGATTCTCCTGTCTCAGCCCCGAGTAACTGGGACTACAGATGTGCACCACCATGCCCAGGTAATTTTTTGTACTTTTAGTAGAGATGGGGTTTCACCATGTTAACCAGGCTGGTCTGGATCTCTTGACCTTAGGTGATCCACCCGCCTTGCCCTCCCAAAGTGCTGGGATTACAGGCGTGAGCCTCCACTCCAGGGCAAACATGTTATTTTTATTGTAGTACAGAACCCTCTTTACTTTTAAAACATGGTGCAACTTTATGCTTCTGGATGCAATTAGGACCATATATGTATTTTTTAAAGTCAACTAGAATAAAATTGAATTTTAACACCAAATACATGCTATTGTCATTTTACGGCACAGTCTAAAGTAGAAATTGTAGTGACAAAAAAGCTAGCTTTCCCAAGCAGATGAGTCAATAAAGAAGCACTAGCTTCTTCCGTAATATTGATATTATAGCCAATATATGTAAATCATTTTTTTCTTTGAGTTCTATATGAAACCTTGTAGTTCAATATCTTACTGAATACACTGGTGGAAAAATATAAATAGTATGTAACTCACTTGACTCTTTACAGCACAAAGTATGTAGGAATTTCATCCCTGTCATTTAGATTGAAGATAGAGATGCGTGGCTTATTCTGTCCATACGGGTCTAAATATTGACTGAGAAGTTATTACCAAGTATTTATTTTGTGCTTGGGACAACGCACAAAGTCTGATGCCATCAATTAAGATTATAAAGGTAATCTGACTAAATAAAGGAACTAAAGAGATAATCAGTCCAAGTTCGACTCAGCAGATATTTAACACGTATGTATCAAGCATTTGCTAGTATGTGCAGGAAGAAAATTACTAAGTTAGTGCATCGCAAAGTGTTAGCTGTGGTTTAGATAATGGTTTTAGGAAGTAGATTGAAATGGTATTAAATGGCAGAGCATCATACGATGGGCAAGCTCTTTTCACTTCTCTTCGAAACCTCCTAAGTATTATCAAGGAGAATACTTCAGCTTGATTCTCCTATACCTTAAGCTCCTCTCTAATACAAGTATGTTTACAAAAGGGAGAGGCATCATTCTATATATTTGAGGTACACAATAATATCATTAGAATTTTATATTATGATTTTTATTTTTGTCATTTTATTTTAAGATTTCTCTTTAGAGCTAAGATATCATTTTTCTTTAGAATAAATGTATTTAAACCAATAAGCAAATAATTTAAGTTAAAAGAATATTAACAATACAAGTGACACTCCAATATGACAAACCTGTGGATTGTTACACAAGGCATAAAGTTGGTAACCACTGGACAGTTGTGTTCTTTGCTCTTGAGAACCACCATTTGGGTTATTTTGCATGGGGCAAACTTCTATTCCTGAGTAGTGTTTTTTCATTAGACTTCAAATCTACGTGCTCTGTTTTATAGTACTGGTAATATGAGGACAAAGATCATCAGCATCCTTGAAGCCTGTGCTATTTTAAAAATGAGATATAAGTGGTAGGGATAAGATTTATATAATAAGACAAAACTTTTTTAAAAGAAATAAATTGAGAGCCATGTCTGCCTCAAATGTGTTTTTCCTCAAACATCATTTTGGTGGGATGCTGGGAGAAAATATAGATAAAAAAGGGAAGAAAGAATGAAAGAGAGGAAGGGAGAGGGGAAGGGAAGGAGGGAGGAAAGGGGGATGGGAAGGAAGAATGAAAAAAGAATGAGCAAATTCTATTATCTAGAAAGGATGGCTTTGCTTTTATTTTCCCTGAATGTAGAGCTGTGAATTTAACCTAGATTTTAGCCCAAAAATATTTAACATGAATATATTCTTTTCTTACATTGTAAGATAACTGCAATAACTGTTGGTCAAAAGTTGTTTCTTCCTTAGTATCCATTTTAACTACAGATTTTTCTTTTGGTTAAAAAAAAAAAGAATTATCTCTGAAGTAAGTACTGTCTATATGATATGGCAAGCATATATACATGGCAATCTCAAAATGCTTTAGTCAGTTTTTTTTTTTACTTGTCTATGGGATTATTTTTGTTTTCAGCTCCAAAATGCCAAAAGAAAAGAAACATAATGCATTCTTAAAAAATCTAGATGATTTTGCTTTTGATTTGAGATCTGGGCACTCATCTTATTCTTGTACTGCAATTAGAATCAAGCAAATCATTAAGCATTTCTAAGAGGAAATCCTAGTGAATTTAAACAATTTATATTTTTACTTCAATTTTTCTGTTGTTAATTCACTACATCACACATAAAAAAGCAGATCTAGGTCTAAGGTTTACCTAACAAATTTCTTAACACAACTTTTTTATTGAGATAAAAATGTAATATTTATTTTTTCTCCCCAGGTAGTCACTTTCTAAATCCTTTATGATTATAGACGTAAAACGGAAGGCAGTAGACATAGGAAAAGGCAGAGAGAGAGAAAGGAAAGGAGGGAAAGGACCTTTTACTTTGATTCTTAAAGCCGCAAATAGGTAATGTTTTGAAGGCAAGGCTTCAATGCTGGGAGAAAAATAGTCAGAGTGGAGAAAGTCTTGTACAAACATAGAAAAACTAAGGAAGATATATTTGCTTTTCTGCCATGTTCTGGGAAACTTTAAGAAATGAATCTATGTTTTGTTATTATACAACATTAAACATCATTTCTCTCTATTGCATTTGATGTTTAAAAGTTTCTTATTTTCCTCTTAATATTTTAGTAGAGTTTTATAAAAACTATTCTTACCAACACTGAATGATGCTGTTCATAAGAGAGCTAGCATTGCATAAACACTGATATTTCATTGAGGACAGGTACCAGTATTTTTTGTCTTTATATCTTAATGCTTAGTAAAGTGGCTGAAATGTAGTAGACACATCATAAAGTATTTGACAAAAAATATATATAGATGATTAAATGTTGCGTAAAATGAGAAAGGTCAAATTTAAATCAAAACAAAATAAAACAATACACCAGCCTGAGTATCTAATTGAGTTGAAAATCACAAATGTTTACTGTGTGACTGCTATAGTTAACACACTGAATTCAGTGCTGTAAATTACAGGAAATTAATAAGCATCTGATCTTCAAAGAACAGTTTTAATATCAGTCACATATTCTGTCATGGAGTTTTTAAGTAATCAGCATCAAGTTTTGTTTAATTGACATAATTGTGACATTATATATTGAATATTAAGAATTCCATGACTATTCTTACTAATTAGTTTTCTGGTCTTTTGTCCATTTTGCAGAAGCTCAGAGGGAAGAGTCTTCATGTGTAACATTTTGTGCCAGGAAGATATAGCAGTCATTCACTGAAACTAGAGAAGCCTTTATAATTTTAAGTTTTATATGAAACTTGAAGGAATTTCATTTTAGTTTGAAAATGATCAATTTTTTAGTCCCTGGCCATTGAAGGCCCAGGTGTTGAGATGGTCAATCAGGACAATGAGCCAAATTTAAAGTAACAATCAAGCCTTTATTCACTGACTGTGGCATAACAATCAAGAGGCAAACATTGGCACTGGCTCACCAGCATTTCTTTTTTTCTCTGTGGAACAGCAGAAGGTAAGGGTCAGATGGATCAGTGCAGACAAAGAGGTGGTAAGGGGATGGTGGTTGGGGAGAGTTGTCTTACTGCCCAAGAGATCTGAATAAAAGGATCCTGCCTTTTATATGGACCAGTGGTCCAGGGATGGAGAGGAGGAGTGGAAAAGCACTGAGTTAAAGTGGAGAAAAATACCTCAGCCAAGGCCCCCAGAGCAGAGATTTTGAATGAAGCCACTTAGGCTAGAATGCAGATATGTACATGAGCATGGCTGACCTGGGAAAGTGGGAGTGGCTTGAGTCCTTGACTGAAACTCCTTTCAGAAAATTTCAGTGCATCAGGACTTGTGTAGGATGGGCAATTTCCTTCCATGAGTCCTGCCAGGCAAGACTTTATGGTTACCTATAATTGAGCTGGAAATATCACATGCAGTGATATTAGCGTGGAACCACAATGACCTGATTGACCATCATCCCTCAGCTCTTCAGCATTGGAGATTATATTAATGCATCTACATCAACCCTCTTCTGTTAGTGTCATCCTGACTAGAGTTCTCTGGCATTTGACTCAAGAATATTATTTCTTTGTAAGCACTCACTATCTTTCAGATACTTGGTCTAATGGTCAATTACCCTCTTTTTCTGTTAATCTTAATTTCCACTTCATATTGGCCATTTGTCACAAATAACGGAATAAAATACTGTCCCTGAGTTCCTTCAGTACTGTCCAAAAACAAAATTAACTTAATTTGCTATCTCTTGCCATCCTTCTTTTTAGGGACAAAAATTCTTTTCCATCGTATTTACATTTTCTAAATATTATTCTCTTAAATTATTAAATGAGTCTTCTCATGGTTGAATGTGATTTTTTTTTCCAGTCCAGACACCTGAATTCTGTTACCTCAATTGCTTGCTGATATACACCCTTGCTTTGACACGCCCATCTCTTGGCATTTCAGTAGCAAGCCCTGCATTATCCTCACATTTTGCTTTCTCTACTCTGTTCCTACTTCTGGGCTACAGTGTTAGATGTAGCCATCAAGCTTGGCTTACTAGACGCTTGTGCTCTCCAACCACAACTTGGCTGAGGACACTTGCTTGGCAATGCTCTTGTTCATCCGTCATTGGATTTCTGGCTCCCTCCCTTCAGTGGCAGATCTAGGCTTTGGCCTTCCATTCCTTTTCTTTCACCCACCTCTCCTTACAGATGACAACTTTTTCTGTTCCTTCAGTGAGGTGCGAATTCTCCATCCTCTCGCTTAGTACCTCCGTGTTTATCTTTACTATTCCCTGTAGAAGAAAAGATGATACTCTCTTTTTCTCTAAAAGTAGCACAGTAGCATCTGCAATATTGTGGTATAGCATAATAGTTAAGAGCACAGGCTATTTTGGGGAAAATATGAATTCACATGCTGTATTTATAGCTAAATTAAAATATAATATGATGCAATCTCAGAATTTTGATTTTCACTCAATGCCAAGATAATGCAGAAAAATGCAAAAAAGAAGACAGACAAATATATGAAATGCTTATTTTCAAGACACTAGAATTAGGTACAAAAGATGATAAACCATAAAAGACAGGAAACAAATGAGGTAAGCCTTATAATTACCCAAACTTAGCAGCTTGAGAGAGTTTCTAGGCTGTAGCTCACTGAGAGAAGACTCAGGCAGAAACCAACCAACTTCCTTAGTTGAGAAGATGAGAAGCAAGATCACGAAAACCAAAGTGACATGACAGAATACCAGAGAGCTGCATGAAGAAAAAAAAAGAAAAAAAAAAAACCTTGAGATTTGCAGAGGATACCACTCAACTATTCACTTGCGGAGTAATCAGTGTGTGCATGTGAAGAAACAACTTGAGGCTAGGGAAAAAAGGGATTACTGCCTTTGTACTCATGCAGGGTTGGGAGCCATGCCTCTTTCCACCATCCTAAATGGAGAAACTAACTTACAGCATATTAGGTGGAGTAATCAAGAAGGTCTTTTCTCAGGAGTGAAAAATAATTAGCCCTAGTTGGAGCACTGCTGAAAACCCACCTAGCAAAGCATAATATCCATACCCGAAAGAATCAAACTGTTTTCAAGTATTAAACAACTTAAAACTAAATTACTAAATTAAACACAACAAAGCTTAAATTGGGAATACAAAAATATTCACCACTCGACAAGGTAAAATTCAATATGTGTAGCATCCAATCAAATATTTTCAGGTATACCAAAAAAGCAGAAAAACATGACTCACAATGAGAATAATTAGTAAGTTGAGGTGGATCCAGAATGGAAATAGATGTTAGAATTAGTAGACAAAGATGTTTAATTAGTTACTATAACCATATTCTATATGTTCAAAAAGTTAAGAAAAGATACATAAGATGTAAGAAAGGTCAGAATCTGAATTATGAGGATTAAAACTACAATGACTGTGATTAAAAATGTACTAGACGATAACCTAGAGAAGATTAAAGGCATATTAGATGTAGCAGAAGAAAAAAATTGTGAATTTGAAGACATAATTAGAAAGTATCCAAACTGAAGCAAAAAGGGAAAAGAAGACAAAATAAATAAAACAACATCAATGAGCTGTGAAATAACTTTAAGAAACATAATATATGGATTATCAGAGTCCCCGAGGTAGAGGAAGGAGAAGTAAATCTGTGAATACAAGAAACTATATGAACCCCAAACATAAAAACTGTGAGGAAAACTAAAACAAGGTACATCATGATTAAAATACTCAATGTTTGTGATGAAGTAAAAAATTTTAATGCCAAGCAGAGGGTAAACAAGATGAATTTCATGCAGAAGAACAAATTTAAGGATAACAGCAGATTTCTTTTTGACAGCAATACAAACGAGAAGAAAATATAGCTAAGTCTTTAAAGTATGGAAAGAAAAAAATAATCTGTCAACCTAGAATTCTATACCCAGCACAAATATATTTCAAAAGTGAAGGCTAAATAACATAAACTCACTGTCAGACATACATACAAAAGCTTAAATAATGTATTACCAGTTAATTCACACTACAAAAAAACATAAATAAATAAAACGTCTTCTAGGCAGAACAAAATAAAATGGAGATGGAAATACCACTCTACACAAAATGAAGATGGAAATATGGCTCTACACAAACACCTCATGTTCTCCCTCATAAGAGTACTAGAAATGATAATCATGTGGGTAAATACAATATTATTTATTATTACTCCTCTTTAAAAGATATTAAGAGCTTCTTTTACACAGCAAAAGAAACTATCATCAGAGTGAACAGGCAACCTACAGAATGGGAGAAAATTTTTGCAATCTATACATCTGACAAAAGGCTGATATCCAGAATCTACTAAAAACTTAAACAAATTTACAAGACAAAAACAACCAACCCCATCAAAAAGTGGGTGAAGGATATGAACAGACACTTCTCAAAAGAAGACATTTATACAGCCAACAAACATATGAAAAAGGCTCATCATCATCACTGGTCATCAGAGAAATGCAAATCAAAACCACAATGAGATACCATCTCATGCCAATTAGAATGGTGATCATTAAAAAGTCAGGAAACAACAGATGTTGTAGAGGATGTGGAAAAATAGAAATGCTTTTACACTGTTGGTGGGACTGTAAATTAGTTCAACCATTGTGGAAGACAGTGTGGTGATTCCCCAAAGATCTAGAACCAGAAATACCATTCGACCCAGCAATCCCATTACTGGGTATATACCCAAAGGATTATAAGTCATTCTACTATAAAGGCACATGCACACGTATGTTTATTGTGGCACTGTTCGCAACAGCAAAGACTTGGAACCAACCCAAATGCCCATCAATGATAGACTGGATAAAGAAAATGTGGCACATATACACCATGTAATACTATGTAGCCATAAAAAAGAATGATTTCATGTCTTTTGCAGGGACATGGATGAAGCTGGAAACCATCATTCCCAGCAAACTAACACAGGAATAGAAAACCAAACACCACATGTTCTCACTCATGAGTGGGAGCTGAACAGTGAGAACACATGGACACAGGGAGGGGAACATCACACACCAGGGCCTGTCCAGGGGAGGGTCTAGGGGAGGGATAGTATTATGAGAAATACTTAATGTAGATGATGGGTTGATGGTTGCAACAAACCACCATGGCACGTGTATACCTAAGTAACAAACCTACACAATCTGCACATGTATCCCAGTACTTAAAGTATAATAATAAAAAGATATTAGATATAAAATCAAAACAAATAACAGTACCTTATAGATTTTATTACAGATATAATGGTAAAATGTATGGCATTAAGGTCAACAGGGGAAAAACAAAAGTATACCAAATGCTGACAAGGACATGGAGCAGCAGGAACTCTCATTCATTGCTGGTAGGAATGCAAAATGGTATAGCCACTATGAAAGACAGTTTGGCTGGCAGTTTTTAACAAAACTAAACATACTCTTACTATATATGATCCACCAATCACCCTCCTTGGTATTTATCCAAAGAAGCTGAAAACTTACATCCACACAAAAATTAACATATAAATGTTTATAGCAACTTTATTCATAATTGCCCAAACTTGGAAAGAACAAAGATATTCTTCAATAGGTGATTAGAGAAATAGATTGTGGTGCATATAATAAAATATTATTCATTACTCAAAAGAAATGGCTATCAAGCCATGAAAAAAGAGAGAAAACTTATATGCATATTATTAAGCGACAGAAGACAATTTGAAAAGGCAACATACTATATGAGTCTAAGTATATGACATTTGAGGAGAGGGAAAATGATGGAGACATTAAAACAAGTCATGGTTGTCTAGAGGTTGAGGAAAACAAGGATGAACAAGTGGAGTACAGAGAATTTATTTCTTTTTATTTTTTTGAGACAGAGTCTCACTCTGTTGCCTAGTCTGGAGCACAGTGGCATGATCTTGGCTCACTGCAACCTCTCCCTCCCGGGTTCAAATGATTCTCCTGCCTCAGCCTCTCAAGTAGCTGAGACTACAGGCGTGTGCCACCACACCTGACTAATTTTTGTATTCTTAGTAGAGACGAGGTTTTGTCATGTTGGCCAGACTGGTCTCAAACTCCTGACCTCAGGTGCTCCACCTGCCTCAGCCTCCCAAAGTGCTGGGATTACAAGTGTGAGCCACCATCCCCAGCCAAGAAGTTTTAGTGTAGGAAGGCTACTCTGTATGATACTATAAAAATGGACACGTGTCATTATACAATTGTCCAGACCCATAGAATTTACAACACCAAGAGTAAAACCTAATGTAAACTATGGGCTTTCAGTGATAGTGAGGTATCAATATAGGTTCATCAATTCTAACAAATGAACCTCTCTGGTGGGGGATGTTGATAATGGGGAAGGCTATGCATGCATGGGGACAGGAGGTATATGGGGAATCTTTGTAATTTCTGCTCAATTATGCTATGAACATAAAACTTGGCTAAAAAATAAAGTCTATTTTTAAAAGTATACTATTCTAAGACTCATACTATGCATGAAGTAAAATAATATCACTTGGAGGTTTACTAAATGAGTTAAAGATGAATGCTATATATTCTAATGCAACAACTAAAATGATTTATAACTAATAAGACAGTAACAGAAATAAAATAGAATCATAAACATATTCAGTGAACTCAACCAAAGGCAAAAAAGGAAACAAGAGAAAATAAATAAAAAATAAATAGCAAGATGATAGCTTTAAACTTAACTATGTCAATAGTTAAGATCAGTATAAATGATCTAAATGCATCAATTTAAAGATAGAGATTGTTATATTAGATTTTAAAAGCCAGACGTAACCATATGCTGTCTCACTTCAAATTAAAATGTTCTGCACATAAAGCTCAGATGGTTGCACTGTTAAATTCTACCAAACATTTTAGGAAAATAATGCCGATTCAATACAAACGTTTTTCCAGAAAAGTTGAAGAAGAAATACTTTAAAACTTATTGCATAAACAAGGCCAGTGATAGATGTTATTATTGCAGCACATATGAGGTATTTATAGATCTACCTGAGACGATTAGGAAAGCTTTGACTTTTTTCCCAAACCTTGTTGATTGTACATGTCCATAAGCTGTCATTACAATGCTGTACCTTGAAATAATGGCCAATATCTTTCCTGTTAGTACCAGAGGCAGTAACCAAAGAAATAGCCAGGAAATAAACAAATTTAAAAATGCATCACGAACAGAATGTCAGCTATGAAGCCATTAAATATCTATAATTTTAGAATTTTGATGTATTATTCACTGAGAAGCATTTTAAAGGTTATTGTGGAAATAAAGTAATTTTGCTTGATAGAAATTTTGTATATATCATTTCTTTAATGCAAGTTATTCCAATTACCATTTAGCTAATGAACCCTTCAAATTTCATTTGCATAATGGGTGCCAATTTTGACAAGAGGAATTTATCCTGCTGTGATAAAAGCATCATCGGACTCACCAATGGAGTGATGATTATTTAGTTTTAAATCAGCATGGACACACCATTGAACAGTCGCAATCACTGGCTTGTCATTCTGGGTTTCCAGAGCTCTCACTTTCTTTCTGGTTATAGGACCTGGACGCAAATCATGATTAACTACACTCAACATTAACGTTATAACTAGCAACAAGGCTTTCATTTGAATGGCTTCTTCAGATCAACTGAACTCTCTGATCTTCAAACTATCCCTTTGTCAAATGTGATGTCATTTTTATATGCTATTATCTGTGTAGTGGGGACTCTCTCAAACCTCTTTCTCTAGCTCCAACTTTGCCCCTGAGCTCCAGAGTCATGTATTAAATTGCATACTAGACATCTTTAGCTGGATATCCTGTACTATGCTATGCTCTGTGCTGAGCACTTTCCATACATCGTGTCGACCTTATTACAGCCGTTTAAAGGAGATAATATCATCCTTATTTACACACGAGAAAAAAAGAGATTACAAGTAAATTCCCAATTTCACACAGCTGGTAGAAGGAGGATGCAGAATTCAAATCAAATTACTCTGAGTCCTAGGCCATTTTATACTGTCTTGTACCTTATATTACATCTTGGAATTAATTTGACTTAAAATTGAGCTCCTAGACAGATTCGTGTTATTTAAAATCATACGTTTAAAGTTAAAAATAACTTCACCCTCCTGTACTCTCTATATTGATAGATAGCACAGCATCCTTTTGGTCAAACAAAAATGTCAGGTTTATTCTCTGCTTTCCTCCAAGCCAATGGTGGTAAACCATACCAACCTGTTTACAAAAGCTGTGTCTGGAGATTTTCCTTAAGCAGAATGTAGCCCGATTTCTTGGGGAATAAAGCAGTGGTTTGATGAAGCAGAATACTAGACAAAATTATTCTAAAACTGATCACTCTCTCAGGCCAGAGCATACTTAACAATTAGTACATATGCCCACAATACAACTATGGCAATTCAGAATGATTATATAGATACAAGAAATTGACCCAAACCAATCATCTACTTTTCGTTATCTTTATGTATCTTGTATATACACAAGCAGATTCAGGTATTTTATAAAACTCATAGGTCTGTGAAATATCACTGAGTTTGATGATTATGATAAGGAGTGAGAGTATAAAACCAAGCTCGTATTTCTTGTCTCTCATTAAACTCTATGAAACCTAGTGTCCTCCTGGAATCGCTGTGTGGATTAAATCTGACATGATGAAATCAGTGATAACAATGTTTCCCATACAACACAATAAAGCAGGGGTTCACTATTATTTTCATTGATTTAGATAAGTTAATTCAAGAGTACTAACCACTACTGGGTGGAAAATTGCCTTTATTAGAGAATAGAGAAATAGGTAACATAAGAAAAAAACTATGTTTGAAAAAGAATTAGGAACTTACCTAGAAATCAGAGCTCCAGTAGTCAGGGGAGTTTCAGGAATTTAATATTTGTTAAGTACTGATGGTGTGCTGGGAGGAGCATGCAAAATGCTTAATATGTTTTACTACATTTATTCCACAAGGATTTACTTAGTACGTAGAGTCTATGCGTTGTGTTCCAAACATAATGCTAGTAAAGAAACCTGTGGTATCAGTGCTATTTTGTCCTTTTCTCCCTTTGTAAATAAATTTAACATTAGAACTTTAAGTCACTTGCCCAGGATTTCACCTGTGTTAGTTAAAAAATTGAACCTGCATTTATTTGACTCCAAAGTACATGTTCTCAAACACTACATAATGCTGACTTCTATATTCCTAGAAGTTTTTCTTTCCATATAGTAAAATTAGTATATAAAGCCTGGTTTAGAGAGGAAAAAAGAGATTGGAGTTTAAAATCTGGTTCCATGATCTCTAATTTTATGATCATTGATGAGTCTGATGTCATGAGCCTCAGTTTCTTAACCAGTATAATGACTAATAAACTTTCAATTTATCTGGTTTGTAATGAAGATTACATGAAGCAGTGTATGCAAAGTGTGTGATATGTTGTCTTATAAAAAGTATTTATTATATTATTTTAGAAGATTGCTGTCCTTTTCACCCTGCATCTCAGCATTTAGCATACTGTCTACTATGTTACAGACACTTAAGAAACGCCTGTAGAATGAATAATGAATAAATGAGTAAACAATGCATACAGTGCCTCCAAGGTTGCAGACCTCTCACAATATGAGTTCCTCACTGAAATAGTCAAGATATACACCTACACTGTCAGTGTTCTTGCTTACTGTTTACTTGCTTCTGAATGATTTTTGCTGTGAGGTATTATCAATAATGCTTCACTTTGTATTTTAAAAGCATGCAATGCCAGAGGATATAGCTGGAACTGAGTAAGCACAAATCATATCCAAACTAGGGCAAGAGAAAATAATCCATTTATCCAGAATGCAACAACACTGTTACCGGATCAGAATTACCAGAGGTGGTTGAGTGCAATCTGATTTTATAAAATAGTCCATAGAATAAATATGCTATTAAGAAACTTCCAATGTGTAAAGATGTTTGGAGCTGTACTTAGAGTGAATCTCCTAATTCAGAGATGAAACACTGTAGCTAGAAATAATAAAAAGAAACATTCAGGTAACATAGAATTGTTTTAATGCAAATTGGCACAAAATGATGCATGGAGAAATTAAAAGTACTATTACTTTAGGAAATGGGTATTTAAATTTAACTGATATATTATCCAGAAATATTTGTATGTTACTTTTTCTGTAACAGATATGAACAAAGCCACTCAGACTGACTTTGCATTATGGCCTATGAACCTTATTATAATACAATTTTATATTGTTCACAAAAACAGATTTTTCAAATTGAGTAAAATAAAGCAGCCATTTTTTTCAGAAAAAAAATTTAAAACATCTAATTTATGTTATATTGATCCTTTTTACAGGCTTGACAAGTTATGGTAGATTTGATTGTTATTCAAAATATTTATTCCCTCCTTTTCATGACTTGAATGTACCTGACACTTTGGGGTCTGCCATGTAGATTTTTGTGGCCAATGAAATTTGTGTAGAAGCAATGACATTCCACTTCTAAGCTTGACTTAACAGTACGGTGGTCAGTAGCAAATAAAAGAGTGCCTGGTTAAATTTAAAATTCAGATACGTCACAAATATTTTTAACATAAGTATATCCAATGCAATGTTAGGGACATACTTATAGTAAGGTGTATTCTTTCTTATCTGATTTTAAAAATTAACTAAGTACGTTCTTTAAAAAGTACATTAAGTCCACTCTTCTTTGAAGACTTGTCTCGCAGCTATCCTTACACACTCTCCGTAGGCAGCCATGGTAACACCTTCTCTAGTCTTATCTTTATTATCACACTCACCACATAATATTGTAATCATATGCTTTTGCATTTTCTCCTCTTGCTAAATGTTAAAAGCTGCAGTTGATGTACAGGTAGTCCTCAATAGACGCTTATTGAAATTTTTATGAAATATTATCTTAAGGAAGCGTGATGAAGCTTTTGCTCACATTGAAAATTTCTAGAAATAAGAACATCTGTATTCTCTTTTGCCTGTATCAGAAGTTCACATAATGGTCTCTGCAGTAAGTTTATTTATAGTGTTTCTGTTATCTAATATATAACAGAGCATTGTCCTATGTCAGAATATTAGTTAAAACTAATATTGCTTGTAAAGTACATGAAGTATTTCAGTATATGATTAAAGTTATAGTTTTTACCTTTGCTCAATGATATAATTCTCCTCAAGAAACATTTTTGTCTTTGAAGAAAACATCAAACTACTTGAATACTTATCTTCATGATCTATGTTTCATTGCCCTTTATAAATAAGATTATAGATTGGTAGCTAAATGGATGGAGAGAGAACCTGTGGGGAAAGTGCTGGACATGCCAAATGTTTGGTTCTCTTCAGAGATTTGTTTGAAAGGTCATAGCCAAGGTTACTAAATCTGTAACTTTGTTAAAAAATACCCTATTACTCAAGAAAAATACTCCATTTTGATTTACTCCTAGTGGAGAGTGGTGGATCGATATTTGTTGAATTGAATTGAAGTACATTTAAAATCCATTTCCTATAACTCTTTTATCTAGAGCTCCTGAGTTATTTCTCAGGGAAAGGAAAAAAAGGTCTAAGTTTGAAAATCCCAGTGAATAATAACAATTTTATTTCCAAATGCTTTCTCTATCTTTATTTTCTATGCTCCCCTTTCCACTGTCCTTATAAATACTCTTCTAACTTTTTAAAAATTAATCTCCTGTGTAGAGCATCAGCAAATGGAGCCAACTCACAGATGGAAAGTTAGAATTTGGGCCAGACAGCTAACATATTCATCCACTGTCTTCCAGAGTTAGTCAAGTGTGTCCAGCTGGTTTAGCATAATAGGAGACTTAATACAACATAGCATCATAATCAGTGAATTGAGACTAAATTTTCTTTCAATAGAATTGAAACTATACAGTCCTGGTGAGTCTTCTACAAACTATGGGGAAAAGCACAAGCCAGTTTAAACTTAGGATTCCTCAGGACCTAACAAAAGGATTTTCATCATGGCAAGCTGAACATATATTTTCCTGGTACTGAATCTTATATCCCGTTTACTATGAAGACATTTCCATCAATAGCTAATAATAGCTACATAGGGTAGATTTTTAGGGCACTTTGTAGTAGATAAACTACAGTGTTCAAATCCAAATATTCTGATAGTGGCTTGAATTCCAGGTTGCCACAAGGTAGAAAGCCTGGGACATAAAATTCACAAGTGACATTTTAATAATTTTGCTTTCAACAAGAGCTCATCATTTTGTTACAGATTTTGCAGTGAATATCTTAAGCACTATCATCTAATTATGAGACAAATTCTCCTTCACATCATTCCTACCCAGCAGACATTCTCAGAGAAGGGGAGAAGTCAGACAATTCTAAAGCTAAGTTATGTAAGTAAACAAAATAATTAGGCTTAAAATATGTAAAGGAGTCCAGAACTTATGTAGATAAATTTTTCAACTTTCAAATTTATCTTGTCTGACTTTTACCTCTAACATTATGATATTTATTAACCTTAACTATTTGGAAACATAATGTGTTAGTATAAAAACCTAGAAATGGTCTTAAGATGATGAAGTCAGCAATGATACTATTATTGTGGTGAATGTTAGAAGGATGTCATATTGTAAAGAGACAGCATGGGGTACTGAAGAGCATGGACACCAGAATTTAAATACTGGCTTCACTAATTACCAGCTTTTACTTGTAACATCAATTATATATTAAACTGTACTTATTATACTCTGTATAGGAGAATTATAATAGTATTTACTTCATAAAATTCTTATGAGGATTTTTTTTTTTTTTTTTTTTTTGAGACAGGGTTTCACCCTATCACCCAGGCTTGAGTGCACTGGCATGATCTTGGCTCACTGCAGCCTCAACCTCCAGGGCTCAAGCGATCCTCTCACCTCAGCCTCCCAAGTAGCTAGGACTATAGGCACTCACCACTATGCCTGGCTAATGTTTAAAAATTTATTGTAGAGACATGGTTTTGCCATGTTGTCCAGGCTGTTCTTGAACTCCAGAGTTCAAGCAATCCACCTACCTCGGTCACTCTAAAGTTATAGGATTACAGGCATGAGCCACCATGCCCAGCCTTATAAGGATTATCATATAAGATAAAGCACTTAGAATACTGTCATATAATAAAAACCCAGTCATAGACATTATTATTACTATAATTATTTATCAGAAATATTATTACTGAGAGCCAGAAAGAAATGTATTTAGATCACAATTTTGTCACATACTAGCTTTGTAAACTTGAAAAACTTGTTTAGCTCCTTGGGTCTGTTTCTTTCTATGTCATAAAAGGATAATATTGTCTGCCTTATAGATACGCTGTGAGGTTTAAACAAAGCCTTTCTGAGAATTTTAAACTATACTGCAAAGCACCCATATAATTTCTGGCATAGCATTCAATAGGCAATAGTAATTGTTATTATCACCTATTATTTTCTATGTTAATATTTTAAAGGCAAATATTGGGAAGTTAAAAAATATATGTTCCAAATCTCTTTCTAAATATAATTAGGAAGTAAAGACATACAGAGTACACTAGGAAATGAATCATCCAAACATTTAAAATTTTTCATAGCTCACAGTAAATTAATTGCACTTTGCCAATATATGGATGTTTATTTATACCTAAAGCAAACTACCATGTGTTATTGTACTAATGTATTATATATACAAACAGACTAGAAGAATGACATAACATGCTATTAACAATGTAAAATCTGACCTGGCGCGGTGGCTCATGCCTGTAATCCCAGCACTTTGGGAGGCTGAGGCGGACGGTTCACCAGGTCAGCCTGGCCAACACGGTGAAACCCATCACTACTAAAAATACAAAATTTATCCGGGCGTGATGGCGCACGTCTGTAATCCCAGCTATTCAGGAAGCTGAGGCAGGCGAATTGCTTGAATCCGGGAGGCAGAGGTTGAAGTGAGCCAAGATTGCGCCACTGCACTCCAGCCTGGGTGACAGGCTCAAAACGAACAAACAAACAAAAAAACGTAAAATCGTTTTTACTCCTGCTAAAACAGTATTAACAATATATACATATATTATTCTTTTGGAAAAGCAATGTAATTAAATATGCCTCCTTTATTTTTAATATTGCTTTAGCATTTTGTGACATAGCAATAAAAAAGTCTAATTTTGGCTTCTTTTTTAAATTCCTGATTTTTGACTGCCATAACTGAAAAAAAAAAAAAAAAAAAAAAAAAAACCAAATTGTAAAAAGGTATTATTGACTGTTCTTAAAAAATTACACAAAAATTTAAATTCATTTACCAATTATGCAAAATTTATGTTAAATTTCATCTCGTAGAATTTATTCTTCTCTGTTTCAATTGATTGTTTATCAACCTAACTGCAAAATACTACATTTTTATATTTTAAATATAGGATTCAAACCACTCCAAAGATTTTAGGAAGATTAAAAAATGTATATTTCTGAGATGATATAGACTCCAGATATGAATGTTTTTAGGAATGATATACAGCATTTTTGGCAGTAATACACCTAGGAATGGAAACAATTCTAAGCATCTTTTTTTTTTTTTATCTCTCCACAGTAAGAGTTTCTTTCAAACTATGATTATTTTCTAACTTTTTTTTTAATTTGTACAAATTTATAGGTACATGTGCAATTTTGTTACATGCATAGACTGTGTACTTGTCAAGTCAGGGCTTGTAGGGTATACATTACCCAAATGATAATACTAATAGATACCCATTGTACGCATTAACTAATTTTTCATCATCTACCTCCTTCCCATGTACTCTGCCTTCTGAGTCTATATTGTCTACGGTTCCATTCTCTACATTTATGAGTATACATTTTTTACTACCACCCAATTATGAGTGAGAAGATGTGATGTTTGACTTTCTGTGACTGGTCTGTTTCTCTTAAAACAATGACTTCCAGTTCCACTTATGTTGCTGCAAAAGACATAATTTCATTCTTTTTCTTTATGACTGAAGGGTGTTCTATTGTGTATATAGTCTACGTTGTATTTACCCTTTCATCCAGTGATGGATACTTACGATGTTTTTATATCTTTGCTATTATGAATAGTGCTGTGATAAACATATTAGTGAAGCTATCTTTTTGATATATTGATTTCTTTTCTTTTGGATAAACATCCGGTAGTGGGATTACTGGAAGAAATACATGGTAGTTCTATTCTTATTTCTTTGAGAAATATCCATACTGTTTTCCATGACACTGTACCAATTTACATTCCAACAATGTGTGCGAGTTTCCTTTTATTCACCTCCTCAATGACATCTGTTATTTTTTGTCCTTTTAATAATGACCATTCTGGCCGGGCGCGGTGGCTCAAGCCTGTAATCCCAGCACTTGGGAGGCCGAGACGGGCGGATCACGAGGTCACGAAAGCGAGACCATCCTGGCTAACACAGTGAAACCCCGTCTCTACTAAAAAATACAAAAACACTAGCCGGGCGAGGTGGCGGGGGCCTGTAGTCCCAGTTACGCGGGAGGTTGAGGCAAGAGAACGGTGGTAAACCCGGGAGGCGGAGCTTGCAGTGAGCCGAGATCCGGCCACTGCACTCCAGCTTGGGCGACAGAGCAAGACTCCGTCTCAAAAAAAAAAAAAAAAAAAAAAAAAAAAATAGCCATTCTGACTCAGGTAAGATAAGGTCTCATTGTGGTTTTGATTTGCATTTCCCTAGCAATTAGTAATGTTGAGCATATTTTTATATACCTTTTGGCTATTTGTATGTCTTCTTTTGAGAAATGTCTGTTCATATCCTTTGCCCATTTTTAAATGAGATCATTTGTTTTCTTAATGTGGAATTGTTTGAGTTCCTTATATATTCTGGATGTTAGTCCACTGTCAGATCCATAGTTTGCCAACATTTTCTCTCATTCTGCTTGTTGTCTCTTTATTCTGTTGATTGTTTCTTTTGCTGTGCAGAAGTTTTGTAGTTTACGTCTCATTTGTATATTTTTGTTTATCATGCCTGTGCTTTTGAGGCCTTATTCATAACTTCTTTGTCTGGACCAGTGTCCAGAAGAGTTTTCCGTAGGTTTTCTTCTAGTATTTCTATAATTTTGAGACTTACGTTCAAGTTTTTAATCCATCTTGATTTGAATTTTGTATGTGGTGAGATGGGCTATGGTTTTATTATTCTGCATATGACAATTCAGTTTTTCCAGCACCATTTATTGAAAACAGTATCTTCTCCCTAATGTCTTTTCTTGTTGACTTTGTCAAGGACCAGTTGGCTTTAAATATATAACTTTGTTTCTAAGCTCTCTGTTATGTTCAATTGATCTACATGTGAAAAATGACATTGGTACTTTGATAAGGATGGCATTGAATCTGTAGATTGGGAAGTACGGTCCTTTTAACAATATTTATTTTTGTGTTTCATGATTATGAAACTTTTTTCCATTTGTTTGTGTCATCTACAATTTCTTTCAACAGCATGTTGTAATTTTTATTGTAGAGATCTTTCACCTCCTTGGTTAAATTTATTCTCAGTTATTTTTGTTGTTGTTGCTTTGTAAGTAGAATCGCCTTCTTGATTTCTTGCTCAGTTACATCGTTACTGGTGTATAGAAATGCTACTGATTTTTGTGCTTTACCTTTGTATCCGGCAAATTTACTGAATTAATTTATCACATCTAAGAGGTTTTTGGAGGAGACTAGGTTTTTATAGATATAAGAAAATATCATCAGCAATGAAGAACAGTTTGTCATCTTCTTTTCCAATTTGTATGTCTTTTATTTCTTTTTCTCGCCTGATTGCTCTGGTTAGGACTTCCAGTAATATGTTGAATAGGCATGCTGAAAGTGGGCATCCTTGTCTTGTTCCAGTTCTTAGGAGAAATGCTTTCAACTTTTCCTCAGCTTATATAGCCTTTGTTATTTTGAGATATGTTCCTTCTCTGTCTGCTATATTGAGGGTTTTTATCATGAAGGAATGATGAATTTTATCAAATGCTTTTTGTGTGTCTGTTAAGATGATCACATGGTATTTTGCCTTTGATTCTGTTTGTGTGATGTAGCACATTTATTGATTTGCATATGTAAACCATTCTTACGTCCCTGACATAAATACCATTTGATCATGGTGTATTATCTTTTTGATGTGCTGTTGGATTCAGTTTGCTGGTACTTTGTTATGAAGTTTTGCATCAATGTTCATCAGGCATATTGCTCTGTAGTTTTGATTTTTGTTGTGTCTTTGTCTGGTTTTGGTATCAGAATAATATTGGCTTTGTAGAAAGAGTTAAGAAAAATTTCCTTCCTGATTTTTTGGAGCAGTTTCTGGAGAATTGATATTCATTCTTCTTTGTATATTTGGTAGTACTTGTCTGTGATTTTATTGGTCCTGGGATTTTTTTCCTTGGGAGTTTTTAAAAACTATTATTACAGTTTCAATCTTGCTACTCCTCATTATTGGGCTGTTTAGGTTTTATATCTCTTCATGGCTCAATCTTGGTAGATTTTGTGCTCATGAATTTATTCATTTTCTCTAGGTTTTCTAATTTGTAAGCATACAAATATTCATAATGATTTATGATAATCTTTTGTATTTCTGTGGTATCAGTTGTAATGTCTCCTTTTTCATTCTGAACTTGTTTGGATGTTCTCTCTTCTTAGTTAGTTTAGCTATCAGTTTATCAATTTTGTTTTTCTTTCATAGGACCAACTTTTTGTTTCCTCGATTCTTTGTATTGTTTTCTTAGTCTGTTTTTCATTTAGTTCTGCTTTGAGCTTTGTTTCTCTTGTTCTGATAAACTGGGATTTTATTGGTTCTTGCTTTTCTAATTTCTTGAGATGCATCATTAGATTAATTTGTAGTCTTTCTATTTTTTCGAGGTAGGCATTTAATGCTATAAACTTCCTTCTTAACATTGTTTTTGTTGTCTCCTACAAATTTTGGTATGTTGTCATTTTATTTTCACTTGTTTCAAAAAAATGTTTGATTCCTGTCTTAATTTCTTCACTGACCCAGTGATCACTCAATGTAGTGATGCTTAATTCATATACTTTTATAGGGTCCAAAGTTTTTCTTGGTATTGATTTCTAGTTTGGTTCCACTATGGCCTAAGAAGACACTTGATATAATTTTGATTTTTAGAAAATGTGCTGAGAACTGTTTTGTGGCCTAATCTATAGTCTGTTTTGGAGAAGGTTCCATGTGCTGTTGAAAAGAATGTATATTCTGCAGTTATTGGGTAGAATATTCTGTAAATATCTATAATGTCCATTTTGTCTAAAGTCCAACTTAAATTCAGTATTTTTGGTTGATTTTTTTTTTGTCTAGATGATATGTCTAATGCTGTGAGTGGGGTGTTGAAGGCTCCCATTATTACTGTATTTCCATCTCTCTTTTTAGGTCTAGTAATATTTGTTTTATGAATCTGGGTGCTCCACAAGTAGGTACATATATATTTAGAATTGTGATTTCATTTCCTTTTGCCAAACTTACTCCATTATCATTATATAATTTCCTTCTTTTTCTTTTTTACTCTTTTTAAGTCTGTTTTATCCGGTAAAAGTATAGCTCCTGCTTGCTTTTGGTTTCAGTTTGTATGGAGTATCCTTTGTCATTCCCTTACTTTCAGCTGATATGTGTCTTTACTGGTAAGGTGAGTTTCTTGTAAGGAGAATATAATCGGGTGGTTTTTTAACCCATTCAGTCAATCTGTCTTTTTAACTGGAACATCTAATCCATTTGTGTTCAAGGTAAATGTATATATGTAAGGTTTTGTTTCTATCATATTGTTAATTGTTTTCTAGTTGTTTCATTTTTTTTTTTTCCTTTTCCTCTGATTGTTTTTCATTGTGGTTGGTGGGATTCTGTGGTGATGCCATTTGATTCCTTTCTTTTTCTCTATTGTTTAATTGGTTCACCAGTGAGATTGATACTCTTGTGTGTTTTCATGATGGTAAAAATTGTGCTTTTGTTTCCACGTTAAGGAATCCCTTAAGCTATTCCTGTAGGACTGGTTTACTGGAGACAAGTTTCCTTAGCATTTGCTCGTCTGGAAAAGGCTTTATTTCTCCTTCATTTATGTAGGTTAATTTTGCTGGATATAGAATTCTTGGCTGCCAGTTTTGTTTTTGTTTTTGTTTCTTTTTTTTTTCAGCACTTTGAGTATAGTATTGTATTTTCTCCTGGCCTGTAAGGCTTCTTTTGAAAAATCTACTGTTAGTCTGATGAGATTTCCTTTACTTTTAACTAGGTGGTTTTCCTATGATGTTTTCAGACTTTTCTCTTACACTTTGCCTTTAGACAGTCTGATTATAAAGTGACAATGCAAAATCCTTTATGCATTGTATTTTCCTGGAGATTATTGAGCCTTCTATATCTAGATACCTAGATCTCTTACTAGATTTGGGAAGTTTTCATCTGTTATTTCATTAAATAGGTTTTCTAAACCTTTCAATGTCATTTCAATCTCAAGGATACAAATAATCCATAAATTCTGTCACTCTATATTGTCCCAAACATCTCAAGTACTTTATTTAGTCTTTTAATTCTTTCTTCTTTGTTTTTATCTAATTGAATTATTTCAAAAGACCTGTATTCAAAGACTGAAATTCTTCCTTCTGTTTGTTCTACTCTATTGTTGAAGCTTTTGAATATGTTTTGTATTTCCTTCAATAAAATCTTTAGTTATATAGAATTTCTGACGTTTTTGTTGTCTTATTTTATTTTTTAAGATATCTATATCCTTCATGAATTTCTCAGTCATATTTTGAATTTTTTTTCTGAGATTTTCATATTGGTTTTTGGATTTATCTTGCATCTCATTTAGCTTCTTTCAAAATCAATTTTTAAATACTTTAGGATTTAGATAATTTCTTTTGGATTAATATTTATTGCTTGATAATTATTGTGTTTCTTTGAGGGTACTGTATTACCTTGCTTTTTTATGTTTCCCATGTCTTTAACTTGATTTCTGCACATCTGGTGTAAATATTGCTTCTTCCTCTTTTAAAATATCCTTTCACTGTGGTGAAAGCTTTCCTTGAAGATGCTACTATAATGTTGGTTAAGTAGAATTTGCTTCTGTGTGCATGTAGTAGTGAAGATTCTGTATGATTTCTTTGACTATAAACAGCATTATTGGTATCTGTAGTTTCCTCAGTGTGATAGTGTACAATTATTTGTGGAGGCTGTGGTGAAGTTGTCCTGGAGATTGGTATGCCAGACAGTATGCCAGACAGGCTAATTCTTGTGCCTCTGGGTGGCTTTCTCAAATGTGAGTTGTAGTAGCAGTGTACCAGGTGGATGAGCAGGATCTCAAGCCCCTGGGTGGCTGGCATAGTATGGCAACAGTGGTAGTGGTGTTGAGAGGCTTTTCTTGGTTTCAAATGCTATGGGCCTGGCAGTGGTTGCAATGGATTTTGCAGGCTGGCCTCCAGACCAGCAGGTAGTGCTTGCAGGTAGGAGGCAGCAGAGGCCATAGTGGTAGGATGTTTATGCCCAACCCTAGTACCATGGAAGGAGTGTTCAGGTGTTTCATGTGGTCAATTGGGTTGTGCATCCTCCAGGACTCTGGATCCCACACTCTGTTTTCTGTTCCACATGGGGGTGAAGCTGGGTAGAGTCTGACTGCGCAGGCTTGCACTCAGCCCCCACCCCAGTGGCAAGTGCATGCACCATCCATGACAGGTAAGGGTATGGTGGTCTAAGGCTTCTGATAGAATGCTTGGGTGAGAGGCAGATGCCACTGCACTTACGTTCTCCCATAGTGGGTGGGATCAGGCCCAGAAGCAACAGCCTTTACTGGCAGGTAGGTGACTTACATCCTTCTCATGCCTCAATCCCAGCAGGGCTTGCTTCCCAATCCTAACTGTCACAACTGACCTAGCTGTTCCTTCACATGCAGCAATTCACTCCTAGCCCACAACTCATAGGATTGCCATAGGATCCTTCACCCAACTCAAGGCCAAGCCTCCACAGTATCTTGTCCTGCTCAATTTTGGGGGTGGTTCCAACATCCAGTGACAGTAGCTAAATCCCACACGATCCTTGCTTCTCAGTCTTGGTTGCATGATCCCACCCCCTACTTTTGCACTAATTCAGCAAGCAGCAGCCCAAGTTTCCCTAACTCCTAGGACTGCTGTCACTGGTTCCCAGGTCTGTGCATAGTCTATTCAAAACCAGGATCAAGAATGACATCTTGCTGTAGCTGCTTAGGTTTCAGAAAGTATGTGAGACCCAGGATGTGTCCCCTTCCTGAAGCAATTTCTTCTCAGTCTCTCCACCACTACTTAAGTTATATTTACAGCTTTGGAGGTCAAGGCACTCTCCCAAGACCTGAATTGTAAAATTCCCCAGGGGGAAAGTGGAGATCCGAAATACTGTTACTCATGCTCTCTCGTTCTGGGAAGTCACTCACAATTCCTGGTCTATCCTGATAAAACATCTGCCTTTCTTCTCCTTCCTAGTTTTTGCTGTTTCCCATCACTTATCTGTTGAGCTCCCATGTCTCCTTTTGGATACTGTATTCAGCATGCAATTGTCTAGTCAGCCATCTTGAAAAAAATCTCTAATTTATTCTTGAAACATCACTTTTACCTGAAAGAGATGTTTTTAAATTCTTTATTTTTAATGTAATTAACAATATGATAACATCTCATAAATTCCAACTATGATATTCTACAATATTGAAGCCATCCAGTGAGAACACCATTATCAACATCTCCAACTTGTGGAGTTCTTCTGCTTTGCAGGGAAGATTTGAAAGAGTAAGGGTGTCATGGTTAGCCCATTTATTGAATATTATAAACCTTAATTTCCTCCTCATATTTATATTATAAATATCAGGTACTATAACTATATTTTCTTCCTGCCCTCAGTGGATCATCTTGCCCGTTCCTCGTTATGCACCTCCCACTTTGTAGACCACTGTAAAAACTGCAACCTTTGATGTAATGTATGTGGAAAAATTATCAAAAATCAGAGTGATGAGTAAAGCTGAGTTCTTTAAGTTTGAGCGAGGGGAACAGCCTTGACTGGACACCCGATTTTGTGACAAGTCTTTCAGTAAGTACTTTCACACTGATTCTCCTTTTCTGCATGGAAGAAATATAGTAAATTCATATTCTCAGGGACCTGTATCTGTGGTATCCAATAAAGTAGCTACTATCCACATGTGGCTATTTAAATTTAAGTGAATTAAAATTAAATTATATTAAAATTGTTGGTTCCTTGATTATGCTAGCTACATGTTAAATCACATGGCTAGTGATTACCATAACAGACAGTATATATTTTAGAATATTCCTATCATTTTATTTCTGTTACTGTTGGATAGAACTACTTCGGAATTAGATCGCTTAGAAGGCAGGGGTTTTCAGAGATTTTCAAACAGATATTTTTCCTGATGCCACTGTTACTATTTACAATTCTAAACAAACACTTTATCTGTATATAATATTATAAAATGAAGAATTTTATTTCCTCAATTAATCAAATAAAATTAGAACTCTAGACATAAATACTAACTTATATTTTTTTTTAATTTTTATTATACTTTAAGTTCTACGGTACATGTGCATAACGTGCAGGTTTGTTATATATGTATATTTGTGCCATGTTGGTGTGCTGCACCCATCAACTCGTCAGCACCCATCAATTCATCATTTATATCATGTATAACTCCCCAATGCAATTCCTCCCCCCTCCCCCCTCCCCATGATATGCCCCAGTGTGATGTCCCCCTTCCCGAGTCCAAGTGATCTCATTGTTCAGTTCCCACCTATGAGTGAGAACATGCGGTGTTTGGTTTTCTCTTCTTGTGATAGTTTGCTAAGAATGGTGGTTTCCAGCTGCATCCATGTCCCTACAAAGGACACAAACTCATCCGTTTTTATGGCTGCATAGTATGCCATGGTGTATATGTGTCACATTTTCTTAATCCAGTCTGTCACAGATGGACATTTGGGTTGATTCCAAGTCTTTGCTATTGTGAATAGTGCTGCAATAAACATACGTGTGCATGTGTCTTTGTAGTAGAATAATTTATAATCCTTTGGGTATATACCCAGTAGTGGGATGGCTGGGTCATATGGTATATCTAGTTCTAGATCCTTGAGGAATTGCCATACTGTTTTCCATAATGGTTGAACTAGTTTACAATCCCACCAACAGTGTAAAAGTGTTCCTATTTCTCCACATCCTCTCCAACACCTGCTGTTTCCTGATTTTTTAATGATTGCCATTCTAACTGGTGTGAGATGGTATCTCATTGTGGTTTTGATTTGCATTTCTCTGATGGTGAGTGATGATGAGCATTTTTTCATGTGTCTGTTGGCTGTATGAATGTCTTCTTTTGAGAAATGTCTGTTCATATCCTTTGCCCACTTTTTGATGAGGTTGTTTGTTTTTTTTCTTGTATATTTCTTTGAGTTCTTTGTAGATTCTGGATATTAGCCCTTTGTCAGATGAGTAGATTGCAAAAATTTTCTCCCATTCTGTAGGTTGCCTGTTCACTCTGATGGTAGTTTCTTTTGCTGTGCAGAAGCTCTTTAGTTTAATTAGATCCCATTTGTCAATTTTGGCTTTTGCTGCCATTGCTTTTGGTGTTTTAGACATGAAGTCCTTGCCCATGCCTATGTCCTGAATGGTACTACCTAGATTTTCTTCTAGGGTTTTTATGGTATTAGGTCTAACATTTAAGTCTCTAATCCATCTTGAATTAATCTTCGTATAAGGAGTAAGGAAAGGATCCAGTTTCAGCTTTCTACTTATGGCTAACCAATTTTCCCAGCACCATTTATTAAATAGGGAATCCTTTCCCCATTTCTTGTTTCTCTCAGGTTTGTCAAAGATCAGATGGCTGTAGATGTGTGGTATTATTTCTGAGGACTCTGTTCTGTTCCATTGGTCTATATCTCTGTTTTGGTACCAGTACCATGCTGTTTTGGTTACTGTAGCCTTGTAGAATAGTTTGAAGTCAGGTAGCGTGATGCCTCCAGCTTTGTCCTTTTGACTTAGGATTGTCTTGGCAATGCGGGCTCTTTTTTGGTTCCATATGAACTTTAAAGCAGTTTTTTCCAATTCTGTGAAGAAACTCATTGGTAGCTTGATGGGGATGGCATTGAATCTATAAATAACCTTGGGCAGTATGGCCATTTTCATGATATTGATTCTTCCTATCCATGAGCATGGTATGTTCTTCCGTTTGTTTGTGTCCTCTTTTATTTCACTGAGCAGTGGTTTGTAGTTCTCCTTGAAGAGGTCCTTTACATCCCTTGTAAGTTGGATTCCTAGGTATTTTATTCTCTTTGAAGCAATTGTGAATGGAAGTTCATTCCTGATTTGGCTCTCTGCTTGTCTGTTACTGGTGTATAAGAATGCTTGTGATTTTTGCACATTAATTTTGTATCCTGAGACTTTGCTGAAGTTGCTTATCAGCTTAAGGAGATTTTGGGCTGAGACGATGGGGTTTTCTAAATATACAATCATGTCATCTGCAAACTGGGACAATTTTACTTCTTCTTTTCCTAACTGAATACCCTTTATTTCTTTCTCTTGCCTGATTGCCCTAGCCAGAACTTCCAACACTATGTTGAATAGGAGTGGTGAGAGAGGGCATCCCTGTCTTGTGCCAGTTTTCAAAGGGAATTTTTCCAGTTTTTGCCCATTCAGTATGATATTAGCTTTGGGTTTGTCATAAATAGCTCTTATTATTTTGAGGTACGTTTCATCAATACCGAATTTATTGAGCGTTTTTAGCTTGAAGGGCTGTTGAATTTTGTCAAAAGCCTTTTCTGCATCTATTGAGATAATCATGTGGTTCTTGACTTTGGTTCTATTTATATGCTGGATTACGTTTATTGATTTGTGAATGTTGAACCAGCCTTGCATCCCAGGGATGAAGCCCACTTGATCATGGTGGATAAGCTTTTTGATGTGCTGCTGAATCCGGTTTGCCAGTATTTTATTGAGGATTTTTGCATCGATGTTCATCAGGGATATTGGTCTAAAATTCTCTTTTTTTGTTGTGTCTCTGCCAGGCTTTGGTATCAGGATGATGTTGGCCTCATAAAATGAGTTAGGGAGGATTCCCTCTTTTTCTATTGATTGGAATAGTTTCAGAAGGAATGGTACCAGCTCCTCCTTGTACTTCTAGTAGAATTCAGCTGTGAATCCATCTGGTCCTGGACTTTTTTTGGTGGGTAGGCTATTAATTGTTGCCTCAATTTCAGAGCCTGCTATTGGTCTATTCAGGGATTCAACTTCTTCCTGGTTTAGTCTTGGGAGAGTGTAAGTGTCCAGGAAATGATCCATTTCTTCTAGATTTTCTAGTTGATTTGCGTAGAGGTGTTTATAGTATTCTCTGATGGTAGTTTGTATTTCTGTGGGGTCGCTGGTGATATCCCCTTTATCATTTTTTATTGCATCTATTTGATTCCTCTCTCTTTTCTTCTTTATTAGTCTTGCTAGAGGTCTGTCAATTTTGTTGATCTTTTCAAAAAACCAACTCCTGGATTCATTGATTTTTTGGAGGGTTTTTGTGTCTCTATCTCCTTCAGTTCTGCTCTGATCTTAGTTATTTCTTGCCTTCTGCTAGCTTTTGAATGTGTTTGCTCTTGCCTCTCTAGTTCTTTTAGTTGTGATGTTAGAGTGTCAATTTTAGATCTTTCCAGCTTTCTCTTGTGGGCATTTAGTGCTATAAATTTCCCTCTACACACCGCTTTAAATGTGTCCCAGAGATTCTGGTATGTTGTATCTTTGTTCTCATTGGTTTCAAAGAACATCTTTATTTCTGCTTTCATTTCGTTATGTACCCAGTAGTCATTCAGGAGCAGGTTGTTCAGTTTCCAGGTAGTTGAGCGGTTTTGATTGAGTTTCTTAGTCCTGAGTTCTAGTTTGATTGCACTGTGGTCTGAGAGACAGTTTGTTATAATTTCTGTTCTTGTACATTTGCTGAGCAGTGCTTTACTTCCAATTATGTGGTCAATTTTGGAATAAGTGCAATGTGGTGCTGAGAAGAATGTATATTCTGTTGATTTGGGGTGGAGAGTTCTATAGATGTCTATTAAGTCTGCTTGGTGCAGAGACGAGTTCAATTCCTGGATATCCTTGTTAACTTTCTGTCTCGTTGATCTGTCTAATGTTGACAGTGGAGTGCTGAAGTCTCCCATTATTATTGTATGGGAGTCTAAGTCTTTTTGTAAGTCTCTAAGGACTTGCTTTATGAATCTGGGTGCTCCTGTATTGGGTGCATATATATTTAGGATAGTTAGCTCTCCCTGTTGAATTGATCCCTTTACCATTATGTAATGGCCTTCTTTGTCTCTTTTGATCTTTGATGGTTTAAAGTCTGTTTTATCAGAGACTAGGATTGCAACCCCTGCTTTTTTTTGTTCTCCATTTGCTTGGTAGATCTTCCTCCATCCCTTTATTTTGAGCCTATGTATGTCTCTGCATGTGACATGGGTCTCCTGAATACAGCAGACTGATGGGTCTTGACTCTTTATCCAGTTTGCCAGTCTGTGTCTTTTAATTGGAGCATTTAGTCCATTTACATTTAAGGTTAATATTGTTATGTGTGAACTTGATCCTGCCATTATGATATTAACTGGTGATTTTGCTCGTTAGTTGATGCAGTTTCTTCCTAGCCTCGATGGTCTTTACATTTTGGCATGTTTTTGCAATGGCTGGTACTGGTTGTTCCTTTCCATGTTTAGGGCTTCCTTCAGGGTCTCTTGTAAGGCAGGCCTGGTGGTGACAAAATCTCTAAGCATTTGCTTATCTGTAAAGGATTTTATTTCTCCTTCACTTATGAAACTTAGTTTGGCTGGATATGAAATTCTGGGTTGCAAATGTCCATCTGTGACAGACTGGATTAAGAAAATGTGGCACATATACACCATGGAATACTATGCAGCCATAAAAAAGGATGAGTTTGCGTCCTTTGTAGGGACATGGATACAGCTGGAAACCATCATTCTTAGCAAACTATCACAGGAACAGAAAACCAAACACCGCATGTTCTCACTCATAGGTGGGAACTGAACAATGAGATCACTTGGACTCGGGAAGGGGAACATCACACACTGGGGCCTATCATGGGGAGGGGGGAGGGGGAGGGGGGAGGAGGGAGGGATTGCATTGGGGAGTTATACATGATATAAATGATGAATTGATGGGTGCTGACGAGTTGATGGGTGCAGCACACCAACATGGCATAAGTATACATATGTAACAAACCTGCACGTTATGCACATGTACCCTAGAACTTAAAGTATAATAAAAAAATAAAAAATAAAAAATAAAAAATAAAAGTAAAATAAAATAAAATAAAATAAAATAAAGAAATTCTGGGTTGAAAATTCTTTTCCTTAAGAACGTTGAATATTGGCCCCCACTCTCTTCTGGCTTGTAGAGTTTCTGCCAAGAGATCTGCTGTTAGTCTGATGGGCTTCCCTTTGTGGGTAACCCAACCTTTCTCTCTGGCTGCCTTTAAGATTTTTTCCTTCATTTCAACTTTGGTGAATCTGGCAATTATGTGTCTTGGGGTTGCTCTTCTCAAGGAGTCTCTTTGTGGCGTTCTCTGTATTTCCTGAATTTGAATGTTGGCCTGCTCTACTAGGTTGGGGAAGTTCTCCTGGATGATATCCTGAAGAGTGTTTTCCTACTTGGTTCCATTTTCCCCCTCACTTTCAGGCACCCCAATCAGACGTAGATTTGGTCTTTTTACATAATCCCATACTTCTTGCAGGCTTTGTTCATTTCTTTTTCTTCTTTTTTCTTTTGGTTTCTCTTCTCACTTCATTTCATTCATTTGATCCTCAATCGCTGATACTCTTTCTTCCAGTTGATCGAGTCGGTTACTGCACCTTGTGCATTTGTCACGTATTTCTCGTGTCATGGTTTTCATCTCTGTCATTTCGTTTATGACCTTCTCTGCATTAATTAGTCTAGCTGTCAATTCTTCCACTCTTTTTTCAAGATTTTTAGTTTCTTTGCGCTGGGTACGTAATTCCTCCTTTAGCTCTGAGAAGTTTGATGGACTGAAGCCTTCTTCTCTCATCTCGTCAAAGTCATTCTCTGACCAGCTTTGATCCGTTGCTGGCGATGGGCTGCGCTCCTTTGCAGGGGGAGGTGCACTCTTATTTTTTGAATTTCCAGCTTTTCTGCCCTGCTTTTCCCCATCTTTGTGGTTTTATCTGCCTCTGGTCTTTGATGATGGTGACGTACTGATGGAGTTTTGGTATAGGTGTCCTTCCTGTTTGATAGTTTTCCTTCTGACAGTCAGGACCCTCAGCTATAGGTCTGTTGGATATTGCTTGAGGTCCACTCCAGACCCTGTTTGCCTGGGTATCAGCAGCAGAGGTTGCAGAAGATAGAATATTGCTGAACAGCGAGTGTACCTGTCTGATTCTTACTTTGGAAGCTTCCTCTCAGGGGTGTACTCCACCTTGTGAGGTGTGGGGCGTCAGACTGCCCCTAGTGGGGCATGTCTCCTAGTTAGGCTACTCAGGGGTCGCCCGTTTGCTTAAAGCGTGGTATTGGGGTGGGAGTTACCCGATTTTCCAGGTGTTGTGTGTCTCAGTTCCCCTGGCTAGGAAAAGGGATTCCCTTCCCCCTTGCACTTCCCAGGTGAGGCGATGCCTCGCCCTGCTTCAGCTCTCGCTGGTCAGGCTGCAGCAGCTGACCAGCACTGATTGTCCGGCACTCCCTAGTGAGATGACCCCAGTACCTCAGTTGAAAATGCAGAAATCACCAGTCTTCTGTGTCGCTGGCGCTGGGAGTTGGAGACTGGAGCTGTTCCTATTCGGCCATCTTGCTCCGCCCAATACTAACTTATAATTGTTAAGAATTTTCTTTGTTCTGAACATCATACTGTTTCATGATGTTTATTTCATTTAATTCTCATTATAGATTTTTACGATAAATTATGAAATAAATAAACAAAATAATTCAAGGCCATGAGGTTGATAAGCAGTAAAGTTGTGGCATAAATTCTGGAGCCAAGCAGTTAGTTAAGTGGCTCATGTTTGATGTCACATGTTCTATGGGACAGGGTGGAATGAAGAACCTCAGGCTCTTGCCACAAGCACAAAATTTAAAGGAACAAAATTTGCCATAAATCTCAGTAATCAAGATTGGTAATATTTTAATGCACTAATTTATTAAATCTAAAATTAATGCAAAAAAATCTATGTTGAATACAATATCAAAATTTTGAACAAAAATAGGATCATTATTAATGATTTTTTCTTTTCCTTCAGTTTCCAGTATGGCTGTGCCTGACACTTTATTTAAAGTTGTGGCATTTTCTTGATCATACTTTTTTTTGCATTAATTTGGTTTTAACAATACTCTCTTCATATTCTCTTTCAATTACTTCTTTTGATTCATGGTGAAATCATGCCTAATACAACTAATTAATCAGAATCTCTGAAGTTTTAAACTAGAAAGATTTTTTTTGACAGATCTTTAGGCTAGATTTGGTAAATACTGGTCCATGGCTCTTTCCATGCTTTGTTTACTGGTGGTATATTCAGATATATTAACTACCCAGATACAATGACTTTATTATATTAGCCTTTTGCAATCACACAACCTTAGTTACTTTCCTGATTTTTAGGGAAAATTTCTCTTCCCATGAGACCCTGAGTAACAAAAATAAGTGATACCTTAGATATAGAAATTATTAAATAGAATTTTCTAGGTATATAATTATTGGGGGCACATAGTATGTACTCAGTAAAAGATAGCAATTGTATTAGATGCCTTTTTTCATTCTCCTTTATATGTTTTTTTTTTTTTTTATTTCTGAGAGTTGAATACATTGACACAGAATAATTAAGAATTGAAAAAGCATAATGGAACTTCATAGTACATAAAATGAAGGCAAGAACCTTCTACCATTGTAGTCTACCATGGCCACTAAAAAAACACAGGACACATTCCTTCCAAAGATGTTTGTTCAATGTTCAATTCCCAGGTTTTATACTTTACAGGGTACCTCAGTTTCTAGAAGACACTGTGACAAAGAGGAAAAGAAAAAGAGACAAGCATGAACTTTTAGCACAGACAGACTTGGACTCAAAATTTCATCTCTGAAAGCTATGCAATCCTGGGCAAGATACTTGATCTCCCTGAAACTCAGTTTCCTCCTAGAAAAAGCAATGATTATCTGAGTATGTTTATATTTACTTTGGCTTGCCGTTTTTATTTTCCTAAGCTAAAGTGTATAGAGCTTGATTAGTTGTATGTCTAAAACATAACCTTTACTAGGTTATTACTAAATACCAGACACTGTATTTTCAGCTAAAAAGACTAGAATCCTACTGTGAAAAGGAAAACTAAATATCAAGAAAGGCAATTTAATTTCAATTTCTCCTAAGCAAATTAATCCAGCCTCCATATGTGAGCACATTATGTGAATAAAAGCGTAACTAGTAGGCACATTATTAGTGTTCCATATTAGTTACCATGACCTTTGGTATGCATTTGTGAGAAACACAGAACTACCTTATAACAAACATAATATCAAATAATCAATTCCTATGTATTTGTGAAGGTCAAACTTATTTCTTAAGCCTTTTATATTTCTGACTCATCATAATCAAGTATATTTGAAGAAATCACTAAATAATTAGAGAACTAGACTCTGTCATATTATTCAGATACATTTTGGTGGACACAAGCAACTGTCTTTGTGTCAGATTAGTGGCAAATAAGTGGGAGTTGTGTATGAGGGAACCACAGTTTTAACTGAGATGTAACATATTTGTGTTGCATGTGATTTTATAATCAAGATTTCTATTTCGGGTTTCTGCTGCTGCCTTAAAAACACTATAAAACTTAGTGATACAAAACATTATTTATTATTTCTCATAGTTCTATGCATTGATTGGACTAGTTTGGGTAGTTTTTCCATGTGGCTGCAAGAACACATTTGACTGGAAAGTCAGCTGGGGCTGAAGTGACCAAAATGTCATCTTATCCTCTAGGGTGCTTGTACAAATAGCCTGTTGACATACATTAGTCTTGTGACTTGGTTCCAAAAGATAGAAAGCAGAACATGCAGCCTTCCTAACACTTAGACCCAGAATGGTAGCCTAGCTGCATTTAAAGGAAGTGAGGAGACTAGGCCAATCTCAAGCAGAGAGGAAATAGACTCCATTTCTTGATGGAGAGAGTGGCAGACATGGACAAGGATGGAAAGAAGTGTTGACAGCCATATTTAGAGACCATCTATCTCTGTACTCTGCCACAAAAATTCACATCTCCCTTCACCTGAAAATGCATTCATATCTCCTCCAAAAGTGACATCCCATTATGGAACCAGCTCCAAGTCCAGGATTCTGTCACTTCAATCAAGCCCAGATATGAATGAAGATCCTCAGGATCTAAAGGATAAACTTGGGTAGAGTTTGCAACATAAAATATAAGCCCTTGCTTGGCATGTGACTGGGTAGCTGGCAGAGACCTGAATGGTAAGTGAAGTGATTGTTAATGGAGGAAAATGGACACTGGAGAAATTGCTATAGAAAAGTGAAGAAAGGGTAGATCATGTCATGTATTGGCAGAAAAATTTGTGAGATTGTTGCCTAAAGTTACTTGGAAGACAGATAAAAGTATCTAAAGAACTCTGGATCTGGCTGGGTAAGTTTCTAGGCAAATTTTTGAAATTTTAAGCTACCTATGAGAAAGTAATGCAAAAGACAGATGAACTAAAGAAGAAAATTTTCAATTTTCAAGCAGAATTGAGAAGAAATGTTTTCAACCCAGGTACTGCTGGAATGGAAAAGAACACTATTTCTCATTCTTAATTTTTCAAATGAACAAAAGGCTTCCAAAGTCAGAAGTAGCTTCAGAGAAAAGATCAAACTGAGGCTCTGACAATAATGTGTGGCCTCAGTGTTAAGAACAAATTAATGGCATAGAATGTTAAAAACTGAAGGATTGAAGGGTAGTGCTTGGTAGAAAATGCAACCAGACAAAAGCCTTCTAGGGCTTTTAAAGATATTATCTTGGGGCATCTTGAATCTCAACTTAAAGTGGAGAGAGGCCTGCCTTAAAGAGATTTGCGATTGTGCCATTTTTCTAATGTAGTAATTACAATTTGATATCTTGAAAACTCAGTGTTTTTTAAGGTAGTTGAATTACATTGGAACAAAGAAAAGGAACAAAGAAAGTTTAAAATGAAAAGAGGTATTTAAAATCCCAGCTTTCTATGGGCAGGATGAAGGACGAGAAAGTTACTCAGCTATAAGTATAGGACATTCCTTATCAAAAGGAAGGATCATTCTGAGGACAGAGCCAAAGGTTGAGGATGGAACTTAGAGTCATGGAGAACCACTTCCAGGAAACAGACTAGAATCAAGGAATATTTTCTGCCCCAGAGTAGCATGCTCTGGGGACATATGCCTTGCCATTGTATACATACATTTGTCTTCTTTGGATTACAAGTCTCCAATTGACAAGATCCACATGGGAAGAGATTTATCTGATATGAACGTAGATCACATGATACTAAGCTTCAAACTCAATTCCCTAATTAGATAAGACTTTTGTGTCTTGAGTGGGAGTGAGTGCCTTTTGCACGTGGGATAGATGTGAATTGTTAAAGCCAGACAGTTTATTGTGGTAAATTACCTGAAAACATTGCATTAACAATTAATTCCATCCAAATATGCTCATGATGCTCCAGCACTAAGAGGTGGAGTCTATTTTCTCTACTCTTGAACCTAAGATGCCGTGTACTCTTCTTAGACTAATTAAATAAGGGAGAAGGAAGGTCTGGGAGTACTGAGTCTAAGCCTTATGTGAATTGACAACTTCCACTTTTTCTCTCTTTTGGAGTTCTGAGCCATCATGTAAGAGTTCAGTTTTCCTGTTTTGGTGGGTGGTGTGGGTGGGATGTGATACTATCTTAGACATTTCCTCTGAGCTCCCAGCTGAAGGTAACCATGTGATTATTCCAGCTGACCCCACATGAGACCAAGTCAACCCAAAGAAGCATCAGAAATAATAAATCATTTTTGCTTCAGCCACTGTATTATTTTTCTGATGGTATATAAGAAATTACCACAAATTTAGTAGCATAAAACAACACACATTTATTATCTTCCAGGTTCCCTGGTCAAAAGTCAGGTCTTAACCTAACTGAGTCCTCTGTTCAGGATCTCACAAGATTGTAATTAAGATGTTACACAAAACTGCCATCTCTGGCTGGACATGGTGGCTCACACCTGTAATCCCAGCACTTTGGGAGGCCGAGGCAGGAGGATCACGAGGTCAGGAGATCAAGACCATTCTGACTAACACGGTGAATCCCTGTCTCTACTAAAAATACAAAAAAAATTAGCTGGGTGTGGTAGTGGGCACCTGTAGTCCCAGCTACTCAGGAGGCTGAGGCAGGAGAATGGTGTGAACCTGGGAGGCAGAGCTTGCAGTGAGTCGAGATCGTGCCACTGCACTCCAACCTGGACAATAGAGCAAGACTCTGTCTCAAAAACAAACAACAAACAAAACGAAAACAAAAACAAAAACAAAAAAACCCTGCCATCTCATCTAAGTGTTGTCTAGAGAAGAATCCACTTCCAGGCTCATACAGGTTGTTGGCAGAATCCATTTCCTTGCAGCTATATACTTCATGGCCTGTCTTCTTTCTGGCTGTCAGCAAAAGACCTCTCTCAGGTCCTAGAGGCCATTAGCAGACCCTGCCTCATGGCCTTCTCCACAGGCCATTCACAACGTGGTGTTTGCTCCTTGCTCCAATCAACTGAGACAGGGTCTTGTGTAATACAGCATGATCAAAGATGACATGCCATCACCTTCACCACACAACATAATCTAATCACTCTAGAGACATCTCATCACCTTTGTCATATTCTGATGGTTAGAAGCAAGCCACAGATTCCACTTGAACTTAAGGGCATTTGCACAGATTCCACTTATGCAAGAGCATGACTCATGGGTGGTCACCTTAGAGCAAGTCTCCCACAGCCACCTAAGTTTTAGATGGTTTCTCAAGCACCTATAGATAACTAGAAAACATCTTTCTTCCATCAGCAACTCTTTAGCTGAGTAAAATCTGTAATCTTTAGTCATTCAAATAAGAAATCTATTCAGAGAAGCCACTTCATTAATGTTTACAAAATTAAAGAAGCATCTTTTCAGTATTAATCTTGGACATAGTACTTAGGTAGAGACTGCTTTCCATTTGGGTCAGTAGGTGAGAAGAAGTACCAATTCTAGAAAATCTTTAGCCTATTTCAAACATTGAGCTCAAGCTGAGCAGGATTCTATCCACAGTTTGCTTTTATATTCAACATTCAAGCAAATTTCATTAGAGATGGGGTCACATTGGGTGAATATGCCATTTTAAAGCTCAAGAATAAAGTTCAGAAAAAGTTGCAATAATCCATATCGCCTGACATCATAAAATCTTGAAAGCTGTAGATCAAGAGTTGTGATGTGGAGACCATCCTGACTAACACAGTGAAACCCCGTCTCTACTAAAAAATACAAAAAACTAGCCGGGCGAGGTGGCGGACGCCTGTAGTCCCAGCTACTCGGGAGGCTGAGGCAGGAGAATGGCGTAAACCTGGGAGGCGGAGCTTGCAGTGAGCTGAGATCTGGCCACTGCACTCCAGCCTGGGTGACAGAGCGAGACTCCGTCTCAAAAAAAAAAAAAAAAAAAAAAAAAGAGTTGTGACGTGTATGTACAGTAACAAGGGCCTTCGAATGTTCTAACTTCTGTACTAACAATCGAACCACCCTAAGTGAAAATGGGAAAAACATCAGATCATGCTGACTCCCTAACTGGAAAGGTAGCTCCCAGGTTAGCTCCTCTCAAAGGGCTATTTGTCAAGATTGCCAGGATCAGCATGCATCATTCAGGTTGGGATTATGTAACAGTATAATGTTTTTATATACTCTGCTGCAGATGTTGCTTCATTGTAAACAGGAATGCACATATATAAACTATGATAATAATGTATATAACACTTAATGTTCACTACTCAATTAACACTCAACCTTGTTATAAGTATTGTTGTAAACTTTTTTTTTTTTCTTTTTTTTTTTTTGAGATGGAGTCTCACACTGTCACCCAGGCTGGAGTGCTGTGGCCGGATCTCAGCTCACTGCAAGCTCCGCCTCCCGGGTTCACGCCATTCTCCTGCCTCAGCCTCCCGGGTAGCTGGGACTACAGGCGCCGCCACCTCGCCCGGCTAGATTTTTGTAGTTTGTAGTAGAGACGGGGTTTCACCGTGTTAGCCAGGATGGTCTCGATTTCCTGACCTCGTGATCCGCCCGTCTCGGCCTCCCAAAGTGCTGGGATTACAGGCTTGAGCCACCGCGCCCGGCGTTGTAAACTTTTTAAAAAACAAATGAGAAAAGTGAGTCTGAGAGTGTTCATTAAAATGCCAAAGTTTGCACAGCTAGGAATTAATGAAGCCATGACTCCAACTTCATTCACTGCCATCAGATTTCCAAAGCCCATGTTGTATCCATTATGCCAAATTGCTCTTTTATTTATCTTCACAAGTAGGTGATGCCAAAACTTTCTGGGAAGCATTTGAATTGCACCAATGAAACCTAAGCATTCCTCTCATTAGAAATAATAATAGACAGAGGCAAGGATTATCCAGCGTTTTCTTCAAAGAATGAAGGTTGTATATGATAGACAGTATCATTTCAAATACAACAAATAACTGATGTCTAGAAATGTAGTTTTTGTTTGTTTATTAAGTTAAAAAGAAAAGTTTGATTAAGCAAAATAAGATCTTGACCCAGTCAGCATAGCTGGCAGGTTTTACCAATTGTAATGGTAATAAAACCCAGTGGCATTCTAAACACAGAGAGCAGAAAGGAAGAATCAAATAAATAGAGTGTTTAAAAGTAATGTTTATGAAAAATAAAATCAATCAGTTGAAGAAGACATTTTCAATGAAAGAATGAGTGTGTCTAGTCTCATAAATAAAGTGAAAAAGTTTCTTACTGCTGAGCAGAAGAGACTTGCTATACGTCACACCACAGAACTTCACAGAAATGCTAAACTTTGAACAGAGTGGCTACAGACTGCTATGAAAACTCAGGAATGCAGCCGTTTTTCTAGGGTCACCTCAGAAGCTGGGCTACAGAAGAAAGAATTTGAGACCCATCAGTTTCACTCAGATGGCTTCAAAATAGGCTTAAAATTTTCCTGATTCACTCGTTTATTTTATCATGTATAAATACTGCAATTCCTACTATGTGCGGTGGGATTGAGATAAGTAAGACACCTCTGTTTTCTGCTCTCACAAAGCTTATAGCGTAATGCAGTGGGAAAGAAGGACAAGAAAACAGGTATTTGTAATACAGTGAAATAGGTCAAATGCTGTGTTAAACGAGCCATAGGAGACACTCCCATAGTTAGTTGGAGTGTGTGTATGAGGATAATGCATGTCAGGTAAGACTTTTTGGAGGAAATCATTCACACATATGGTGAAAACTGAATAATGATAGATGACCAGGGTAAGAAGACTTTGGGAGCCTATTTTAGATAAGGAAATGGATTGGGTGAAGACATAATTCCGAGAAAGAGCAAGATAAATTGAAATAATGGAACAGATTGTCACCAGACAGAGCAAAGGGTGTAAAGGTAGAAGTGGTGAGGGATGATGGTGGAGTATTAGGCCAGAATAGAGTTTTGTGAGTCTTATGAATCTCTTTTGGGCAATAGGAAGGAGTTTGCTGAATAGGAAGCGCTGAAGGGAATAGAAATGTTCAGATTATTCTGGCAGCTGTTTAGAAAATCAATTAGAGTTGGCGAGACACGATGCAGTGAGACTAGTATGATAACTATTGCATTATAGAAGCAACAGAGTTTGATGATTAGTTGGCTAAAGGAGCTGAGAATGGGAAGGAATAAAGAGGGCCTCCAAAGTTACTTGATTGGCTGGGAGTATGGGTGGTGGTGCTTTTCAGTAGATAGAAAATTCAAGATGGGGTTAGGGAGAATTAGGGAAGGGTGATGCAATGAGTTCAGTTTGAGGCAAGAAAAGATTTGCACGTGTTTACTGAGAGCTGCTAGAGTAAAAGATAGTATGCTTTACTGTATGATCTGATGTGTTCCCATTTTCACTTAGAGTGGTTCGATTGTTAGTATAGAAGTTAGAACATTCGAAGGCCCTTGTTACTGTACATACGGTACACTTGAATTACAGTTTAGCTTTTTTTCTTCTCAAGTTTTACTAACATTACTTGCATTTCTACTACTACTATTACCATGACCATCACCTAGCATTTATTAAACAGCTTCAAAGTATTAGGCTTGGTACAAATGAATTATATTGCTTAAATTATTATAGTTATTAGGTCAGGTAGATACTGTGGGAAAACTGAGGCTTACTGAGGTTATGTAAACTATCTAATGTCATATAGATAATATATGGCAGAGGAAGGAATTGAATATGGCCTGTTGCTGAACTCTGTGTTATCAATTGATATGGTATATTGAAACTAGTAGTTCACTTGGAAGTTAGAAGAAAAAAAAAAACATCAATTTCTCTCTCTTAAGTTCCAAATACCATTTCTACAGATGTAAGTGCATCAAGTCCACCCACAAAGAGCACACACTTCAGTGAAAGAGAAAAGCAAACATATACGATTGCAATGCAATCTGTGAGAATTTATTTAAGGGGAGCAGGCCAGTGGCATTGAGAAAACAATAAAGAGGCTTAAACGGGCTTAACTCAAAGTGGAGAAGTCAAGGACAATCTTAAAAAAGTCATGAGGCCGGGCGCGGTGGCTCAAGCCTGTAATCCCAGCACTTTGGGAGGCCGAGACGGGCGGATCACGAGGTCAGAAGATCGAGACCATCCTGGCTAACATGGTGAAACCCCGTCTCTACTAAAAAATACAAAAAACTAGCCGGGCGAGGTGGCGGGCGCCTGTAGTCCCAGCTACTCGGGAGGCTGAGGCAGGAGAATGGCGTAGACCCGGGAGGCGGAGCTTGCAGTGAGCTGAGATCCGGCCACTGCACTCCAGCCTGGGCGGCAGAGCGAGACTCCGTCTCAAAAAAAAAAAAAAAAAAAATAAAAAATAAAAAATAAAAAGTCATGAAAGGTCACAGATGCAACATAAAGGACAGGACACTGATGAAAAAAATTCAGAATAACTGGGTCACAGTGTAATATGAGAATGGTAAGTGATACAGCTGAAAACTATCAGAAGTCAGATAATTAAAGTATTGGATGTCATGGTAAAGTGTTTTGATTTCAACCTAGAGTTAAATCTTTGGAAAAATTTTGAGTAGAGGAATTATGTCATTAGATTTACATCTTAAGACATGTAATTTCAGCAGCCAAATAGAAGACTCAGAAAGAACAAGAATTAAGTCACAGAGACCGTGTACAGAGAATTCACAAACCAGTAGGGAATTTGGACGCTGTGTTGGTAAATTTTAATCTTTTCAGTAGGAAAAACTCCAAGTAGTGCATCAGATTTCACTTTACTTAGAAGGAGAAATGGCCAGGTGTGAGGCCAATGGCTGGATGGTCAGGGACTTGGAAGATGATTGGCAAATTGATGACAAGGAAATTTTGGGAAAGGTATGCAGATAGAACTCTCTAAATAGGCAAAAAAAAAAAAAAAAAAAAAAAAAATGAAGATATTTGTGTGTCAAATGAATGCTTACCACAGTGTGACCTAAAAAGAGGACAATTTTAAAAATGAAGTTGTTAGGAAGGCACATTCAGTGAATACGAGTCCACTTCTTTCTCCACTCACTCCTGCCATTGCCTAACGGGCTCATGGACAAAGTGGCCATGGTGGCAAGAACAGAGGTTATATATGGGCTCAGCAACATGGTCTTCTACTCACCAAGGTAAGCCTGGCTGTGGCTGCTGCTGAGTGCCCTATGTACCAGCAGCAGAGACCAAGGGATATATTTGTTATGAATAATTTTATGTGTTAACTTACTGTGGAGTGAAAGATGTGACATTCCCAAATATACCAGATTGTATTCTGACTATTTCTAGTTGAAAACATTGGAGAAATTGTAGTTTCACAAAGGGCTAACCCACCTGTCTATTCCTGCATGCAGCAAACCATAAAAATTTATCTGAAAGGGGTAGCCTCCCTGTGCCAGGGTGAGAAAATAGCCCTATCACCAGAGACTGAGAATTGGGGGCTGCAATGGACCTGAATAAGTATGCTTACCGAAGTAACCCTTATCTTCCATTAGTTTTACACCCCACCTCCTATATCTTCTAGTGACTTCCCTAAAAATTTACTGCTCTTAGCCAGATTTTTTTTTGTCCTATCATTTCTTCTAAATTTATTATTTTTTGTCTAAAAAATATAGAAGCATTTTGCTTTGGCTACTTTTTTAGACTTCACTGTCTTGTGAAGATCCTCATGTATGTGTAAAACGAATAAAATTTGTGTTCTTTTCTCCTGTTAATCTGCCTGGTGTCCGTTTGATTTCTAGATGCAGCTGAAGAGCCCACTCAAAGTCAAAGAGGAGTTGAAGGTTGATATGGTTTGGCTTTGTGTCCCCACCCAAATCTCATCTTGAATTGTACTCCCATAATTCCCATGTGTTGTGGAAGGGGCACAGTGAGAGATAATTTGGATCATGTGGGCAGTTTCCCCTCTACTCTTCTCATGGTAGTAAATAAGTCTCACAAGAGCTGACGGTTTTATCAGGTGTTTCTGTTTTTAAATCTTTTCTCTTGACACTGCCATGTATGAAGTGCCTTTTGCCTCCCACCATGGTTCTGAGGCTTCTCCAGTCATATGCAACTCAAGTCCAATTAAACCTCTTTTACTTCCCAGTTTTCAGTATGTCTTTATCAGCAATGTGAAAACAAACTAATACAGTAAATTGGTACCAATAGAGTGGCGCATTGCTGATACCTGAAAATGTGGAAGCGACTTTGAAACTGGGTAACAGGCAGCGGTTGGAACAGTCTGGAGGACTTGGAAGACAGGAAAATGTGTGAACATTTGGAACCTCTTAGATACTTGTTGAATGGCTTTGACCAAAATGCTGATAATGATATGAGCAATGAAATCCAGGCTGAAGTGGTCTCAGATGGAGATGAGGAACTTTTTGGGAACTGGAGTAAAGGTGACTCTTGTTATGTTTTAGCAAACAGACTAGTGGCATATTGCCCCTGCCTTAGAAATTTGTGGAACTCTGAACTTGAGAGAGATGATTTAGGGTATCTGGTGGAAGAAATTTCTAAGCAGCAAAGCATTCAGAAGGTGACTTGGGTGCTGTTAAAGGCATTCAATTTTAAAAGGGAAACAGATCATTGGAAAATTTGTAGACTGACAATGTGATAGAAAAGAAAATCCCATTTTCTGAGGAGAAATTCAAGCAATCTGGATAAACTTGCATAAGTAACGAGGAGTCGAATGTTAATCCCCAAGACAGTGGGGAAAATGTCTCCAGGGCATGTCAGAGGTCTTCATGGCAGCCCCTCCATCACAGGCCTGGAGGCCCAGGAGGAAAAAGTGGTTTCGTGGGCAGAGCCGAGGGTCCCCTTGCTGTGTGCAGCCTAGGGACTTGGTGCCCTGCATTCCAGTCACTCCAACTGTGGCTGAAAGAGACCTAGGTAGAGCTCGGGCCATGGCTTCACAGGATGCAAGTCCCAAGCCTTGGCAGCTTTCATGTGGTGTTGAGACTGTGAATGCACAGAAGTCAAGAACTGAAGTTTGGGAACCTCCCCCTAGATTTCAAATGATGTATGGAATAGCCTGGATGTCCAGGAATAAATTTGCTACAGGGGTTTGGGTCTCATGGAGAGCCTCTGCTAGGGCAGGAAGGAAAATCTGGGGTTGGAGCTCCCACACAGTATCTCTACTGGTGCACTGCCTAATGGAGCTGTGAGAAGAGGGCCACCATTTTCCAGACTCCAGAATAGTGAATCCACCAAGAGCTTGCACCATGTGCCTGGAAAAGGCATAGATAATCAATGCCAGCCCATGAAAGCAGCCAGAAAAAGGGCTACATTCTGCAAAGCCACAGAGGTGGAATTTCCCAAGGCAGTGGGAGCCCACTTCTTGCATTAACATTACCTGAATATGAGACATGGCGTCAGAGGAGATCATTTTGGAGCTTAAGATTTGACTGTCCCCCTGGATTTTGGACTTGCATGGGACCTGTAACACCTTTGTTTTGGCCAATTTCTCCCATTTGGAATGGCTGTATTTACCCAATGCCTGTACCCCCATTGTATCTAGAAAGTAACTAACTTGCTTTTGATTTTACAGGCTCATAGGCAGAAGAGACTTGCCTTGTCTCAGATGAGACTTTGGACTGTGAACTTTTGAGTTAATAATGAAATGAGTTAAGGCTTTGAGGGACTGTTGGGGAGGCATGATTGGTTTTGAAATGTAAGGACATGAGATTTGGAATGGGTAGCAGAAGAATGATATGGTTTGACTCTGTGTCCCACCTAAATCTCATCTTGAATTGTACTCCCATTATTCCCATGTGTTGTGGGAGGGACCCGGTGGGAGATAATTTGAATCATGGGGGTGGTTTCCCCCATACCGTTCTCATGGTAGTGAATAAGTCTCATGAGATCTGATAGTTTTATCAGGCTTTGCATCTCTCTCATTTTCTCTTACCACCACCACCCAAGAAGTGCCTTTCACCTCCTTTCATGATTCTGAGGCCTTCACCCAGCCATGTGGAACTGTAATTCCAATTAAACCTCTTTTTCTTCCCAGTATGTCTTTGGGTATGTCTTTATCAGCAGTGTAAAAACAGACTAATACAGAGGTGATCTGGGGCTCCCCTGCAACAGGCCCACAGAATGATGAGATATCTGGCTAAACATTATTTCTGGGTGTGTCTGTGGGGATGTTTCTAGAAGAGATTAGCATTTGAATTATTGGCTAAGTAGATGAGTCTTTAAATGTGGGTCGGTACTATCCAATCCATTAAGAGCCTGAATAGAACAAGAAGATGAAGGAAGGCTGAATTTGCTTTTTGACTGGCTGCTTAAACTGATACTTTGACCTTCACTTGCCCTCGGTTCTCCTTGTTCTTGGGCATTCAGACTTAGACTGGGATCTATACCACCAGTTTCCTGGGCCTCCAGCTTGCAGATGGCAGAGTGTGGGGCTTCTCAGCCTCCATAATCATGTGATCCAATACCTAATTATAAATCTCATACGTATATATATTCTATTGGTTCTGTTTTTCTGGAGAATTTTGACTAATACAGCTATAAAAGTATTTAGTCACCATGATGCAAAACAAGATATATAAATAACAAACAAAACTTTGCTTGTGAATGCTTTTAAAAGGGTCAAGAATTATTGCTTCTTGTAGTCCTCACTACTCCTGATTTTCTTACAGCTGTCTGCTTCACTTATTTATGTTACTATCCTAGTCCCTCAATTAACAATTAAGACATTAAGGAATAAAATATCTTAAACCAAGAACGACTGTAGAAATAATTCAGAGCAAAGAGACTAGACAGAGATTAAAAAGATAGAATACAGAAGTTGAAATCGGGGAGCTGGTGCCAAGGAATATAATTTGAGTCACCGTGAATTACAAAAGATAATCTCAAGGTAGATGAGTTCACCCTCTGTGGCTTTGCAGCCTAGTAAGAGAAGCAGAGCAAGGGTGAAAGTTTGAGAAGCATTGATTTAAAAGAATGTAGTTAGGAAGAGTAGTTCATAAAAAGACCTTGAGGGTGAGCTAGTGTGCGATCTCTGCCTATCTCTGCCCTTCTTGAGTGACATTTGACTGTGAATCATGATTAAGAGAAAGAAATGGGGGGAAAATGTCTCACATACACTAAAAATGTCCTTAGAGTCAGAGAGTTACACTCAGCTCATTTTAAATTCCACTTCCTCAAAAGTAAATAGGAGAGCCCATCATGGCCAAATTAATGCATGGTACTATGCAGAGCCAAGGTCCTTGACACCCTGGAAGCTCAAAGATTACTGACGTGAGGCAGATTAATAGGAAAAAAAAAGGCATATAAATTTATTTTATGTGTTTATGAGGGAGACTTCAGAATGAAGAGCCAACCACCCACTGAGATTCAGAAGCTTATTTCCCATCTTGGCAAAACAGGTTCTGGGAGGTGGGAGAAGAGGGATTCTCAATAAAGATTCTCTCAATCTTTATTGAGAGACAATAAAGATTGCTAGGGAGAATGAATGGACAGGGAACAGAGATTAACTGGTAAGTAGATCTCTTTGGAATTTGAATGAGTCTGAGAGACAGCCATGATCTCATGTGTGCTTAGATGTGGTTACGTTCTTGGTCTGCTTTTCTGCAATAGATAATTAGACAACAGGGAGGGGAGAAAAACAGTTGTTCCCATTGGTCATAGAGAAAATTCAGAAAACAACTTTGACCTTTCTTTCTCCTTTTTATCCTATGTTTTATCCTTTTATCCTATGCTTTGGGAGACATATGTGTGTTGGAGAGGCAGAGGGGAGTGTCAGAGGGACTTTCAGACTTCTTCAGTCCAGTATGTCAAAATATCATATTTTGAGGTATTGGTTTCTGAGCTCCAAGAGTACTTCTGACAACCTAATAATTTGGCTCCCTTTAAACCTAATATTGTTTAGATAATTGTTCACATTATTTAGTGGAAGTGGGGAGAAACTGATTTCATTAAATTGTTATTTAAATCATGCTATGGTCTGAACATATGTGCCTCCCTAAAATTTATATATTGAAATCTAACCTCTCAAATCATGGTAATAAGAGATGGAGTGTTTGGAAAATGACTAAGTAGTGACAGTGGAGCCCTCAGGAAAGCGATTAGTGCCCTTATAACAGAGGCTCAGCAGAGCTTCCTGGTGCCTTTCTGTCATATGAGGGCACAGCAAGAAAGCATCATCTGTGATGCAGACAGCAAACCCTCACAAGACACCAAATCTGCTGGCAACTTGATCTTGAACTTCCCAGCCTCTGGAACTGTCAACAGTGAATTTCTGTTGTTTATATATTACCTAGTGTAAGGTATCATGTTATAGCAGTCCAAATGCACTAAGACAAATTGCATAAGATAAATATTAACTAATATTTTTTCCAATTTTTTATTGCAATAAAATAGACATAAAATAGAACTTACCATTTTAAGCAGCTTTAAGTTTGCATTTCAGTGGCATTAAGCATGTCATATTGTGCAACCATCACCATCTTCCATTTCCAGATCTTGCAATAATGAAACTCTCTACCAATTACAGACTAACTCCCCATTCCTCCCTCCCCCAGACCCTGGCAACCAGTATTATACTTTGTGTCTTTATGATTTTGACTACCCTAAGGACCTCACATAAGTGAAATCATATAGCATTTACCCCCTTTTTTTTTGACTGGCTTATTTTACTTAGCAAAATAACCTCAAGTTGCATCCATGTAGCATATGTGAGAAATTCCATTCTTTTTAAGACTGACTGATAAGGAGGAACGTACTTCTGTCATTTTGCTATTTTTTTTTCTATATGCCTTATGGCTGTTTTGTCCTTTATTGCTTATATTACTGTCTTCTTTTGTGCTTAGTTGATTTTTTGTAGTGAAATATTTAAGCTCCTTTCTCATTTCCTTTTGTGTATATTCTACAGCTATTTTCTTTGTGGTTACCATGGGGATTACATTTAACATCCTAAAGTTATAACATTCTAATTTGGATTTATACCAGCTTAACTATAATACCATATAAAAAATGCTCCTTTACATCATTCTCCCCACTTCTTTCAGTTTTTGATGTCACAAAATTATATCTTTATACATTGTGTGTTCAAAAACATAAACTCTTATTTTTTCAAAATGCATTCGTCTTTTAAATTATGTAGAAAGCAAAATGTGCATTTACAAACTGTTGTTACAACATTAACTTTTATACTAATAATTGCCATATTTAAAATGTATTAGTCTCTTAATATATTCTAGAGGGGGATGTATAGCTACTGCTACGTTAAGAGCTAAAAATGACCACAATTAACCACAATTTACTGTGTAGTCCTTCCCCTGGAAGTTGCAAGTCTTCAGTACTCTCCAGAGTTCCCAAATTGTTGTATCTGAAAGATTTTACCAGTGCAATTGTTGTCTAGGTGGGGAGAGAGAATCCTGGTGCTTCCCATTCTGCCTTTTTCCCTGATTCTTACTGTTAAAAAATACCTGAATATTTTAAAAGAACAAAGAGCAGAAAATGAGTGTCTCCTTACATTCCTTGCCTCTGATATTCCTCTGCATCTTCATAGCTTTGATTATATTACAGTTTACTGTTTGCTATATATTTTCCCAGAAATTTTGTCTATGCTGTTATATGAACATTAGTACATCATTCTTTATTTGGATAAACTGCTACACACTTTTACATTGTATAGTGAAAAATTATCCTTACCAAGGAGGAGTCTGAACTTCACCCTTGGCTTTTGGTAAAAGATCTCTAGGCCCTACAATGTCATGACTAATAGGAGTGTCTTTGTTCGTCTTTGGGGGCTTTGGCCACTGGACAGTCTAACAATGTGATTTATGTTGGGGACTTTGGGCTGTGACATAAAGTCCAAATTCCAGAGGAACTGATGACCAAAGGTATCAGCCAAATTTCCAGGAAGGGTTTGAGATTTAAGGTGAGTCATGCAGGTAGTATGTGATTGAGCTCCAATAAAAACTCTGGACACCAAGACTTGGGTGAGGTTCCTTGGTTGACAATACTCGGTGCATATTGTCATATAAGGTGACCAGAAGGAGGCAGTGCCATCTATGACACCACAGAAAGAAGACAATTGAAAGCTCCCTTTTTGGATCCTTCCCGGGTTCTAGCCTATGTGTCTCTTCCCCTTAGCTGACTGTAATCTGTATTCTTTTTCTGTAATAGATTGTATTGTGTATATAATAATTACTTTCAATAAATTCTGTGAGTCCTTTAAGCTAAGTATCAAACTTAAGGGTGGTTGTGGAAACATTTGTAAACTTGTAATTGATGTCAAAAGTGAGGATGGTTTTGTGTGGGAACTGTGCTCTCAAACATTATAGCTTAGATAATTCCAGGTACACATAAATATGGATCTCCTTGTTACATGAAAGGTTACATACAGATTTTAAAAAGTTTCGTTTATTCTCTTTTCCAAAAAATGTATTTACCAGTTCTATTTACGTTTCTTTTCTTTCTTTCTTTTTCCGTTTCCTTTCTTTTTTTTATAAATTGTAGAATTAGCTTGTCAGAGTTGACTAAGAATTAGGTTAGTATCATGTTTGGGACAACAGGGAATTTGTTTATTAACATAGGACATTTATAGATGTGGCATGATATTTACTTTTTCCATTCATGAATTTTGTATGTCTATTTACTTTAGTCTTCTTTTATGTTCTTTGGTGTATTAAATATGCTAGGTACATTACTAGACATTTTATATTTTTGTTGCTAATTCAAGTGATATTTTCCCTTTACTTTTTCTTATTGTTTATTTCTGTTGTATAGTTAAAGTAGTGGGGGTTTCTTGCATTAATCTTTTGTATGATTTTTTTTTTGTATGGATCTTTTATATCCAGCAATGATAACAAAAGCCAGTTACTAATGTTGAGAAATTTTCAAGTGAGTTCTCCCAGATTCTTTTTTTTTAGAGACACATATCATTTGTAAATCCTTATACTTTACTTAGTCTTCTCAAATATATGTGCTTTTTATTTATTTTTTCTGATTTACTTCATTGTCTGGGATATCCAGAAAGATAATAAATGACAGTGATAATTGGTACTAGAAAACTAAATGTTTGTGTTCCCCCCAAAATTTGTAAGTTGAAGCCTGATTCCTCATGAAATGATATTTGGAAGTGGGGCCTTTGGGGGGTAATTAGGTCATGAGATTGAAGCTCTCGGGAATGAGATTAGTGTCCTTATAAGAAGAGACACAGGAGAGCTTCTTTTTTTCTTTTTTTCTCTACCATTTGAGGAAACCAGGAAGTGGGCCCTCACAAAAATCTGATCATGCATATCCAATCCTCCAGAATTGTGAGGAAAGAAATATTTCTTGTTTAAACCACCCAGTCTCTTGTTTTCTTGTTATAGTAGCCTGAACTAAGACAGTTAATATCTATAATTTGTTCCTGAGTTCAATGTAATTTTAAAAACTATTTGCCCTTAAGTTTTGCTGGGAGATTCTGATATACAGATATTATCAAATAAAAAAAATTTTCTGCTGCTGCTATTTGCTAGTATATATTTTTTAATTACATCAATTTTTTTCATCTATTAGTTTTTAAAATTCATGAATGCAGTGATATATATAATTTATATATATTATGTATATATAAATTATATATATTATATATATATAATTTTCTTAATTTAGAACTCTCTTTGTATTCCTTGGAAAGAAGCCCTTCTTGAGCAGAATACATTATTTTTGCTGTCCATCTTTGTTTTTAATACTTATGCTTGTTTTGTGATATTACTTGAGAAACTTTCCAATCTTTTATATACTCTCAAAAGTTAATGATGTTGAGACATATTGGCATTTTGTCTCTTTTTCAGTTATAACAGTTGTGGAATATTGGAATATATTTATTTGTAGCATGTATCTGTAAAAATGTATGTGTGCAAAAGTAAATACTTTTCTAAGAACAGACATGACCAATTAGGCTGTGTACATACAAAATATTCAAGTATTAGACTCTTGACAGTGAGTTGTAAAACCTAAGGTTAGTCAGTAACACATCAGTGTGTCTCTGTTGAACCATAGCTCCTTCTGTGCTAGGCACAGGAGTGAAAATAAACATGAAAGTTATTGCTGCCACATTAACTGACTTCTTACTCAGGAGGGTTGTGCGTTACAAATGGAGTAACTTAGCAATAGCCTTGGTAATACGAGATTTGATGTTAATGATCAGAGCCTTCAAATGTCATACTCCTTGATTCTAGTATTTATCATATTTAACTAGAATTTAACATCTCTCCTCTATCTACCCAAAACACTCCTTTTCTGTGTTTTCTAAGTAAATGGCATCCAACAATTATCATTATTACTGGGAATCATTTGTAACTTCTACCTTTCCCTTATGTCCATATTGCACTGATCTCAATTTCTAGAATTCTACCATTTAATCTCTTGGAAATCCCTTTACTCCACATTAATTTACTCTTAGGTCTTTATAGTTTCATTTCTTACTGTCATAAAAGTTGTTAATTAAATACCACAAAGAAATTGCGGGCAGGGATTTAAATATTATAAAAGAAACCTTATCTGACCCTAAATGTTTGCTACAAATTGCTCATAAAATTTCTGAGCCTAATATTTGTATAGGCAGATCCTAGGATATCTTTTCATATTTTTCTATGGTTATTATTTAATTCAGGTTTTTGAAATGTTGAGTCAACTTTTAAAAATTATACGTTATATTTCTAGGTTTCTAATAATTATGTTTGATTTTGAAGCTTAATCTTTTTTTCAACAATGTCTAGGGTTAATTAATATTTGTATTCTCTGTCTGATCAAAATCCAATCTGAGAGTCTGCAAAGTTTTACTTAATGGGGAACTTCTCTTCCATCTGCCGCTGCGCAATTTTCTATGTAATAATCTTCTTGGACTTTAGATTCATGTATTATCATTGATATTGCACATCAAAATTTATTAAAACTTCACTGTTTTTATTGGGATTTTCACTTTGCATCCTCTCTTAAATTTCACATATTATTTTTCTTGAGTATATTTCACTTTGCTGCAGAAATTCTTCAGTTATGTCTTAATATGTAATAATTTGCTCATCTATTTGACCAAAATGTTGGCTCAGTACAGAATTCTTGTTTCAAAAGTATTTTCTAGGTTTTTTTTTTTTCCCCAAAAGATTGAAGATATTACTCCATTCATTCTAGAATATAGGCACCCCTGAGAAATCTAACACAAATCTCTTTAAAAGTTTTTGTAATTTGATTATTTTAGGGTGGATTTTAGATTTTTTTTCTTTATTCCTTGAGCTCTTGGGTAAATCAGAATATGTCTATTTTTTTGTAAGATTCATGTTATTTGGCACCTAGTGACAATTTAAATATAATATTTGATGTCCTTTTTAGCTCAGTGGAAAGGTTTTCTATTATTTCCTTTCTTTGATTATCTGAATTCTTTCATTTGAAACTCCCTTTAGATGGAAAATGGGTATCTTGGATTGCTCTCTATGAAGCTTCATGTATTTACACTTTAAATTTTGTTGTCATGTTGCTCTTTATTAATTGTGACTTACTAGGATTTATTTTATTTTTCAGATCATTAATTTGTTATTTAGCCATTTCCTTTTTCTATTTAATCTTTCTTCTAATTTTTATTTCTAATTTTAGTTGCCTTTTTTATTTTAACAATTTATTCTATAGTACAGACACTTTATATTTATCATTGCAATTGCAATGAAAATTGTTAATCATATTTAGTTTTTCTCTGAAGCTGTTAATTAAATTATTATGAAAATTTCTGTTTTTCCTTAATTTTTTTTTTCCAAAATCAACTCTTCTTGTTTATCTTAATCATTCTATTTTAGTTTATTGCTTTTCTTTTTTTTTTTATTTTTTTTTTTGTTTGTTTGTTTGTTTGAGATGGAGTCTTGCTGTGTCACCCAGGCTGGAGTGCAGTAGTGTGATCTCAGCTCACTGCAACCTCCACCTCCTGGATTCAAGCCATTCTCCTGCCTCAGTCTCCCAAGTAACTGGGACTACTAGCATGCACCACCACGCTCCGCTAATTTTTGTATTTTTAGTAGAGACAAGGTTTTGCCATGTAGGCCAGACTGATCTCGAACCCTTGACCTCAGGCAATCCACCCACCACGGCCTCCCAAAGTGCTGGGATTACAGGTGAGAGCCACCACACCCAGCCTATTGCTTTTCTTTAAAAAGTCTAGTGGCACTTGTCTGCCACACCCAGCCTATTGCTTTTCTTTAAAAAGTCTAGTGGCACTTGTCTGCCAATCTGATTTAGGAATGAAGGACTAGGTAGATTAATAAAGGCAATGAAAGACATTTTATTTCCAGATATGTAAGTCTGTCTGTCACCAACATTCCTCTCTTCTAACTGCTTGGGCTGGCTGTGGTATTTCTATTTTCGTGGGAAGAGCAACAGGCAAGCTTCACTTTAACATGTGTTGGGGAAAATAGTCATGGAAAGACTGAGAACCTTACCCTACACTTCCACCAATTGCCAGAATAAGAAGGTTTGCCTTGGCTCTGAAGCACTTTAGATTATTTTCTTTCTGTCAGGGCCACCTTTCTTTGCTTTCCAACCCTATCCCCACCCTCCACCTTCACTGTAACTCATGTCAGAATCTGAAGTTGACTGAAGCTCTGCTCTGCTCTTCTTTCTGAGTCCCATGCCCACACTAGGAAGAAAGAAGAAATGCTAAGTTTTAAAAAGTATATAGTAGTTTTTAAGTGATTTCTCTGGGATCCTCTCTGGCTTTTTGAGCAACCTGACTCTGAGTCTTGAGAATCATTTATAACTGTTTGAACTTAGATTCCAATTTTCCTCATATTTGTGACATTATTTGGTTTCTAGTCACAGTCTATAATATTTTTTTAATTCACTTTTCAGGTGGTCCTCAAATTTTCTGTTCTATTAGTGATATCCTATAATTTTATTCCACTGATATTCTATATTTAATCTGTTTAAAATACTTTTCTATAATTCAAAGAATTTTATGAAGAAAGTAGAATTGATGATTATGCTATGTCTGCATTTTTCATCTACTTTTTATGATTGTCAATTAATTAAAAGTAGATACTTCTTTATGTTTAAAATGAAAAATCTTTTATAGGCATTAACCATTCTGTAACTTTGTTACATTTGTAGTTAACTTCTATTTCATAATTTTTCTGTCATTCATAAATAATGTTAGCCACTGGGTTATTAAGGGCTCTCCAGAGGAATAGAACGAAAAAGATATGTGAATATACAAAGAGAAAGGCTTACTTTAGGAATTCCTCATTTTAAGGAATTGGTTCATGTGATTGTTGGGGCCTGGTAAGTATAAAATCTGCAGGGCAGGCTCTCAGGTTGAGACCCAGGAAAGATGTAATGTTGAAGCTAGAGTTCAAAGACACTCTGGAGGCAGAATTCCCTCTTCCTCTGAGGATCTCAGTCTTTTTCTCTTGAGGCCTGCAAAAGATTGGATAAGGTCCATTTACATTATGGAAAGTAACCTGCTTTACTCAAAAGCTATTGTCTTAAGTGATAGTTTTACCTAAAAAGTACCTCCAGAAGAATGTCTAGACTGGCATTTGATTGGATATCCGTATTCCATGGCTTAGCCAAGTTGACACACAGAATTAACCATTAAGTCATAAGTCATACACATTCACTAATGTGTAAATTATAATACATATGTATGATTTCAAAGCCTTGTTCAAAATATATTTTAAAGGTTCCCAAATATTTCTTGAGTTTTGAATTAAGTATTTTAAGAAGATTATTTATTCCCGACAGAAACTCCTGTGTCATGTATTAGTCAATTTCAAAATTTCAACCGATTACAACTATTGAATTTAGGCAATTCTTAATGGACTAGTCTCAAGGTTTCTGGCTTAGCTTGTCATGATACCAGTCAATTGGATAGATTATAGAATTCTCAACAGATGTAACTAATACCATAGGGGAGAGTTCTGCTGTTTATTGTTGCTTTTAAATTTTGATGAAAAAAATATGTCATTTGGGATAGATGTGTTAGATAGTATTTTTGTCCTAACTCTTTATACTTTCCTTATAATAGAACTTTATATCCAGACACTTAGCCATGTGCTTTGCCGTAGAGTAGATAGAGAATATGTCTCTTCATTGACACTGAGCTGGGAGATGTGCCTTGCTTTGGGCGATGGAATGTGCACTGGTTTGCAGCCAGAAGCTACAGTTGTGTGATTTGGTTTACCCTCTTATGCTCTCCTTATTTGGTATTAGGAGAGAATGCTCTGAATAGTCTCTGTTTCATAATGAGAAGTATGCAGAGAAGAGCTAAACTGGACCTATAGTTTGAAGTAGAGCCCTGTTAGACTCTGATCCACAGACATATGAATAAGAAAATTCATTATTTTTTAAAAAATCATTAATCTTCGGGAGCTGCTTCTTACACAATAACTTTACAAGAGCTGCCTAATATTGTAGGGGAAAAAAAAATTTCATGTCACTGCTACTTGAATTCATTGGTGTCACATTTTATCCACTTATTTCACAAATACATATTGAGTGACTACTGCATGCCTGGGATTTTCCTGGGAAGTATTGGTACTTTCCTACTGCCAGGGATATTTCTTCTCCTTTTTCATATAGGGTACAAGAAATCTACTTTTCTAGCTTCTAATTTGATTTGGATCCAGGTAGAGCTGCTGTTGAAGAAAATAAATCATCATATTACTTTTCCAGTGTAATGTTTTAGTCACTATGTGGCCTAAAGGAAGAAAGCCAGATACAGAATATGATACTTTCTGATTAACAAAGTGACAATGGAATTTTAAACCTTTTATATACAAATGAAATTATAGATTATGGGGAAGGACAGGTCAGAATAGGCCACAGTGACAAATGATTCTAAAATCTCAGTGTTCTACAAAAGCAAAGATTTTTCTCACTGGTGCCGTGGGGACATCATAGGGTGCTTATGGCTCTTCTCCATATTGTCTTTTCTTTGGGCCTCAGACTGGTGAAACATTCATATGTAAAACATTGACAAATTCATAAAAAAGGGAAACTACATACTTGCTCAAAAAGCTTCTGTTTGAGCTGGAACGTGGTCATTTTAATTCTCATTTCATTGGTCTATTCTGTCATCAGTAGGTTATAAAATTATAATCCTCCCCCAGGGAGGGCAGAAAACAATTGTTAATTGTAATAGACTTTTTCCATGAAAAAACAAGTACAATGTTTAACCTTATAATTAATAGTTAGTTTCCATAGGAGGAGATTTTTCAGCTTTTGAAGTCCACATGCCTTCAAGGAAATTCTTCAAAAACAGCCAAGATATTTTATGATGAGGAGCTACAGAACAGGTATAAATCTGATACATATCTTAATCTAACAAGAAACAGAGTGTATTTTCATAATAACTCTAGGTCAAATGCCTTCTAAACATTCTAAAATTTTGTCTTTATCAGTGAGCAGTCCAGAATTTTGCTTCCTGCAATGTATCTGAGTCCACAATATTCCACCAATTTTTCATTAACGTTTGCTAATGAGATCCCTTATTAAGATCTCTGGTATAAGCATCATTTTTATTAGATAGGACTGGATTAAGGAATATGGAACTCAGAGGTTTTCTATTTTGACATTAAAGATTATAAGGATTATGTATTTTTATCTTCTCAATAAAGCAACTAACGAAATACCTGGCATAAAATAGGACTAAGAAAATCCCTCATCTCTGCCTGCAATTGTACTTCCAGCTGCCTTTAAGGATCATTTAACCTTTATAAAACCTAAAGTAAGGCTTTACCATTTATAAAGCACTTTAAAAAAATTCAATTAATTCTCATTACGATCTTATGCAATATGTAGTACTACTTTCGTTTCTTTATGGATGAATATATTGAGACTACAAAAGTTAAATCACTTTTGAAACATCAAATACGTTAGCAACTATTTGCTAAGGGGACCTTTGTTCAAAATCCTATATGCTTCCCAGCGTGCCGCTATAATGCCTACAAGTTTGCTTCAAAATACTTCACTCCTGTTATTGTGATAGTAGGTGTGTGACGGTTTTTTACATTTTAGCTCTAGATGTGATTAGGTGATACTATCAGGACTTTAGGTTCAAAGGGTAGTCTGCTAGCAATGTGATAAAAGGCCAGGCTTCTGCCATTCCTGCTATTAATACATAATCAATAACTGATACTTTACTGAATAAAACCTTATTTTATTAATAAAATTAATCTTATTAAATATCATAATTTATTTTAAAAGGGATCTTATTTATAAAAGTGAAGATATTCAAGACATGCAATTTGACTACTTGCTTGCTGGTTCTGTGGACTCCTCTGGGATGGGACCTGTGATCTTGATACCCTAACTGGTTCCACTTCTACTTATTAGTTTGGGGAGGATTTCTGGATTGCATAATGCCAGATGGAGCCCTTGTCTCAGGAATTTTTCTGTATCTTCTTCAAAATGAACTTAAGTGGTTGGAATACCCAAAGGGCATAGATTTGGAATTTTTTCCAATGTAGACAATGTGGTATGAACCCATTCTGTGCCAGCATTGCTAGTAAATAGTAATCTAATAAATGTCTGTGTGAAGAACAGAATTTAGGAACAATATATGGCATGTTTTATTTATAACCTGACAGCTAAGTTATGGAGCTTAGCAAACACTAGCCCCCTTAGATTTTTCTGGTGGCTACTTTTATCTATGACCAGATTATCCTAGGTCAGCTCTCAATCACACTATGTATCTTCTCAACACTGTGCAGCATTTCTTCCTGAATGCTGTTCTCTGAAATCTGAGTTTACTTGTGTGCTAATATTGAGGACACTGACTCAGTGACTAGGGCATGATTTTTGCACGGCCTTAAAATGCTCTGGATAAGTATCTCAATTCTGAACATAATTGTGTAAGCTGGAAATTAACTCCTTTTAAGTGTTGCTTCAGATATCTCTGCAGCACCCTTGTTTTTTTCTGCACAGCTATGGAGAGTGAGAGATTTCTACTGCAGTTTTAAAAATTAATGTTACTTATATGCAGCCAGCATACAAAGAAAATATTGAAACTTGGTAATAAAACAAGTGCTTAGCAATTATACAAAGCCCATCTTTAGACAGCTTTACAAATACCAGCTAATTAAATTTTACTAAAGACAAGTTATTTATAATACAATAAACATATGTAGACATAACAAAACAAAACATAGTCATAGAAAATAACACTCAAATCAAATGCTAATAGATTGAAATCTTCCTCCTCATAGGGTACATGCCCCACAGTCTTCAATACTTTTTATTATTGTTTCAAAAAAACTGGATAAATTCATTGTGAACATCACAGACTTGAAAGTCATTCTTACCATGCCTTTGAGAATGTCTATGGTTATCATAGCCATCATTTCAAAGGAAAAGAATTCTTTAACTATTATTGTATATACAATTTTGAATTAAAAAAATCAAGTTACATTGTTATTGAAATTAAGGACACAAAGTAATTTTCCTTTGGTTTTTCACCTTAAATGGTTTGATGCTTCAATTACCACCATTTTTTATCTTTCTTGTTGTGCTTTCCAAACTGGCACTATTATTTTGATACTGAGTTTTTGTTAATAGCAGGAAATAATTAGCCAATTGTGCAGCCCAAATCTTTTTTTTTTTTTTTTTTTTTTTTTTACATTTTTATGCTGCTTTGTGTGTTTGAAATCAGGTCTGTAATAGGAATTTAGAAACTTTGATTTGGCCTTGTAACCTTGATTGCTAATTACTGTGTCAGTAAGTCCCAGGAGCTGTATAGATGGAGTAGGTGGTGAGTAGGTGGTACTATCATATTTTTGGCATTTTATAATAGAGTCTAATAAACTTTTCTTATTTTTCCTTTTTCAGGAGTCTCTGACTTCCTAATATTATTATCCTCTCTTAAAACCTACTGGGGAAGACTGGCCAATATAAATTAAAAGTGGCAAACTTGCCTTATCACCCGTAGGACAAAACTCAAACCTCCTTAGCATGATATAGAAGACTTCTTAGGACTTTCATTTTCTGATTCCTGTTGCTTATTCAGCCTAATCTCTCAGTGCTGTACAACCTGGATCTGGAACTCTAGTTACATAAGGAGTTCTTATGCTATTTTATGTCTTGATTCTTTAGCACAGCTTGCTTCTATGCATAAGGTAAATTTTTGGCACCTGGTAAACTCCTAATCTTTGAAGATGACCTTGAATGTCTACTTTAATATTACCTGCTCAGGGAGATAATTATAAAACCTATCCAGTAGATTTTATGATGCTCTTCTCTGGGTCACACATATCATCTTGAACAAACAAACATCTTGAACATTATGTTTCTATTTGTCTGGATTACCTTCCTGATTTATCTACTAGTCATTGAGCTCTCTGATGACAAATGTTATATTTTATTTCTCTTCATGGCTTTCATCAACTCTAGCACCTGGGATGGGTCTTTAGAGGGAAAGAAAGCTTACTCTAGTCTCCCAATCCCAGGGATGGCTTCATTGTCCCAACTCCTTTCTCATTATTCTTGAGGGAAGAGTGTCATTTATCTGATTGGTCAGACACAGCGTGATGACCAGCCACATTAGGTAGTGGGCATGGTCATGGTGGGTTCTCTTTTCTGCTTTTTCCTGCCATGCAACTGGAGCAGTAAGTGGACCAGAGCCCTTCTTTGCACTGTAAGCCTGCTTACTTCTCTCAATTTCTGGCCATCCTTTCCACAGTATCAATAATCTGGAGCACAGTGAGACTGGACTTTGGAGGTAGAGATAAGCGGCTTATTAAACTTACAGTTTAGGAGGAGCTGCAAGAATTCCCTTTCTTGACCATTCAGAGCTCTATCAATCTAGGATCTCCACTTAGAGGGGCAGAACACGTTTTGGCTCCCATGATTTGTGAGTCTATTACTAGTTAGGAAATTTCAAAGACCAGAAGTTGGCTCTAGAAAGGTGAAAAAGAAAAGTCACAGCAACAGGGTGGTGGACCTCATGACCCACATGGCCTCCAAGGAGTAAGACCCTCAGACCACCAGCCCCAGCAAGAGCATGAGAGGAAAAGAGAGGCTCTTACTGCTGGGGAGTCCCTGCCACACTCAGTCCCCCATGATACTGAGAATCTCCCTTCCTCACAGTTTCCATTCAGACCTCCTGGAGAGGGAGGGGCTGAGGGAGCCCTGCCTTGTCATGTATTATCAGTAGAGTCCCCTGTGCTCAGTCAAAAAAAAAAAAAAAGAAAGTCATAGCATATTAAAGGAATTCTCACAGCTGTAGAGAGAAAAAATAGCTATTGGAGGAAAAAAATGTCAACTTGAATAGAAAAATAATATGAACACTTAATAAGATTCAAATGAAGACTCATAGGAATAACTTTTTTAAATTAAAAAAATAAAAATCATGATTCCAAACTAAACAATTTGATAAGTAAACCAAAGAAAGTATGACCTTGGTTGAGAACTGAATTAGTATCCTAGAAGATCAAAGAAAACTTAGAGCAAACATTTTTAAATGGAGATATTGATGAAAAAGATAAAAGACTCTAAGGATAGATCCGGGATATAACATGCCAATAATAGAATTTCCAGAATATGAAAGAGGAACTGATGTAGGGGTTACGCTAATTTAACATTCATTCAACAAAAATATCCCTGGGATAACAGAGGATTTAATTTTATAAATTTAAAAGATGTACTGATTTCCTGGAATGAGTGATAAAAGAGACCATGGACTTAGGCATAAAAATTTCTGTATTTGAAGATAAAGGGAAGCAGCCCTTAAAGCCTCAAAAAGAAAAATCAAAGTTCTTACAAAAGTAAAATAAACTAGAAAATGGTGGAATTAAATACAAATGAGTAATACATAAGAATTAAAACCCCAGAAACCTATACTTGGTCAATGTATTAACACGTAAGAGCAAGATAGACAGACAGATGTTGGATGGATAGATAGATAGATAGATAGATAGATAGATAGATAGATAGATAGATAGATAGAATAGATAGATAGAATAGATAGATAAATAGATACATACATACATATATAATTGAGAATTTAAAATGTGTGTCCCCTTACATAGGGCAATAATATATAATTTATCATTCCAACTGATAGTGAAAGATGGCACTCTTAATGATTATACTATAGCAATAAGCATAAATTAGGATTTTCTAGGAAAATTGGACTGGCATATAATTTATCATTCTAACTGAATGTGAAAGATGACACTATCAATAATCCCCACCAAAGTAATAGTACTTCCTAGGAAAATGGGGACGAATGACCTCTACTCTTATACCACATTTGAGAAAAATGTTGTAAAATTGAATTATTAAACAAATATTAGGAGAAACAAGTAAGAACTCAAGACAGAAAAAAATGAATTTTGGGAAGGAAACAAATGATGAGCATAAAGCTTACAGATAAATGTAAATTAGTAGTGACAGATCATTTGGAAATAACAATGTAATATAAATAAAGGTTTCTGAAATATGGGAAACTCATTCCAGATAGCTTCTAATAATAACTCAGAAATAAGAGTAATAAACATTGTCAGAAAGAATTGAGATAAGAGTAGGAAAAAGTGGGGGTGTAAACCATTTTAATCACTTCATTTGGAGGGAGAGATAGTATAAGAGAGAAAGTAGTGAAAGTGTTCTTATGGCCTTAGTTTATTAGGGAGAGTGGAGGAGAAGCAGTGAAATAAATTACAGAGAATTAGGCAAATTCACAGGTAAGGCACAGTCCTATAAATCTTCTCAATCTGCCCAGATTTCTGACACCAGCCACAAATTCAGGTCTCCTGTGAGCCATCCTTACTTCAGACCAATTTACTACAAATTTGAGGGTCTCCATGGACTTCTTCATGTTTAACAATTGGCTTGAAAAACTCACAAAACTCAGGAAAGCACTGTACTTAAGATTGCAGTTTTATTATAGCAAAAGGATACAAATCAGAACCAGCCACAGGAAAGGACACATAGGTCAGAAATTAAGACGGCGAGTGTTCTGATCACAAAGATTCCATGTTCTCAGGGATGTGTTATCCTCCCAGAGTTGATGTATGGAGATACATACAGAGGGTACTGGCAACCCAAGTAGCTCACCACAGCTTTGGTGTCCAGAGTTTCAAGCCTGAGGCTTGATCAGGGAGGTATTGTTGAGTGTGTTGCTGTTCATGTGGTTGAATTGAGTCTCCACTACTACTGCCCTTCCCTGGAGGAGAATGGGCTGATACCATGTGGCTGCAGGTGCCAGACCTCTAATCACATGGTTGCTCTTTCTAGTGTGGCCAGCTCCTATCTTGAGCCATCTTAGTTGCATACATTATGTAAGGGACCTGACAGAAGTCATCTCAATAGCATAAATGATTAAATGTGGTCAAAAGAGCCCACTGAATAACAAAGTCATTTCTATTATTGACAAATTACAAGGTTTTCAGGTTACCCCAAAGAAGCTGGTTGCAAAGGCCAGGTCTCTCTTTGGGCAGAAACATTTTATTTTTTATTTTTTTTATTTTATTACAAAAGAGCATCTTTGTGTAGCAATTAAGCTAATTTTTTTTTTTTTTTTTTTTTTTTAGTTTATATTTTAGAGGTTATGTACCTAAAAAAGGAGTAGAAATATCTAGAATCACTTGTAAATTATCCAGGGAGAAAATTTTTTTTTTTTATTACACTTTAAGTTCTAGGGTACATGTGTACAACGTGCAGGTTTGTCACATATGTATACATGTGCCATGTTGGTGTGCTGCACCCATTAACTCATCATTTACATTAGATATATCTCCTAATGCTATCCCTCCCCTCTCCCCCGACCCCTTGACAGACCCCAGTGTGTGATGTTCCCCAACCTATGTCCAAGTGTTCTCATTGTTCAATTCCCACCTATGAGTGAGACCATGTGGTGTTTGGTTTTCTGTCCTTGCGATAGTTTGCTGAGAATGATGGTTTCCAGCTGCATCCATGTCCCTACAAAGGACACAAACTCATCCTTTTTGATGACTGCATAGTATTCCATGGCATAAAATAGTTAAATTGCTTAGCTACATCAGCAGAAATAAGGAAATGTTAAAATATAAACTATTGGCTAATGGATAAAAAAGAGAGTCATATTTTCACCTTGCAAGTCGTTCCCTTGAAAGTGAGGGTCCTATCTACCCATTTGTTCTTTTTTCCATGCTGCTAGCTGAAATGTGGATGTGATAGAAGATGAACTATTTCTGAATGCAAGATGAACTCTGAATTGAGAAGATAGATGCCCTGGACTTTAACATTATTGAGCTATCAACTAAACTGCAGACCACTTACTTTCATATTTGTGAGATGAAAATAACTGTCTAGTTTTAGAGGAGCCCAACCTGTGTCCTAACTAGTATAGCCAGGCAAAGAGATACTAACGAATTGCTATAAATAGATAACTATAATGGAAATAATAATGCCTGAAAAGGTGGTGTTTAATGTTGCAAGGACAAAAAAATGGCTAAGATAGATCATCGTGTGATGATAAGAAGCAAAATTCAATATGATGGCCTAATAGTCATAAACCATGTATTTCAAACAATATGGCACCTAACTCCCTAAGGAAACGCTGTTAAAAATATAAAGTTTTAAAAAATAATTGTGAATTTATAACAGAAGACTTTAATGGTGCAATCAACAAGTTTGGTTTAAGGAGTATACGTACATATATTATATATTATATAATATTACAGCCATCAAACAAAGAATATTCAGAATTGTATTTGATGTTTGCCTTCATTAAAAAACTATACTTTTAAAAACATTTTGACTTTTTTTCAGGGCAGATTTCCTGATTTTGAACCAATCAAATTAGAAATAGATAATTTAAGGGTGTTAAAAAAATCCTAGCAGTTTGAAAGATGCTAATAAATAACTTAGATTAAAAAGAAAAATCAAAACTGATATTAAGAATTATGTAGCAAGAAAGAAAAGGAGAATATCTTATATCAAAACATACAAGAAATACACTTGAGGAAATGGATAGCCTTGAGTGCCTTTGTTTTCCAAACAAGATGAAAAATAAAAGAACTTGGTATTTATCTTAAGGAATTAGACATACACAATAAACAAAAATAATTTGGAGGGATGTACTTAAGAGGAAAAATGACAATATAATGAAAAAATAGTGGAAAATAAATTTTAAATCTAAAAACTGATATGTAAAAAAGATTTTTATTAATTTATACATACTATATGATCTTAGAGACTTTATAGTAGATAAACCTTAATGTGGGTTAAATGTTGTTTCCATGACAGAATGGTTTAAATTTTATTTGAAATTTTCTAAGTTTTTATTGTGATAACTTAAAAAAAATCACAATGAAAATAAACCTTATGATACGCAAAAGCCATCTGCAAGTTGAATTCAGTCTGTCTGTCACCGGTTTGTGACTTGTAATATATAAGATTCCTTGGTGTGACATTCTCAATGTTTAGCATGCTGTCTGTCAAATATGTCAGGTAAACTATGAAAAACACTTTTATGAAAAACAATCAACCTCTTTTGAGTCCGTTATTTTTCTTCTTGGTATGCCTCTATTAATAGTACTGAGAGCTCAGTTACTCTATTTTTATCTCAGGGAGAACAGCGTTACACCGACTTCAGAAGTGAAGGAAATAAAATTCTTAAAAAAAAAAGTCATTTCATAATTAAACTGATGAACAAAGACAATTTTACTTGATGATTGTCAGATCTATGCACTCTTAATTATATTTTCCCATCATTTTTGTGGTGTTAGCAAGCCACAATCTACTCTGTGCATGTCATAAGATGCTCAATAGTTTAATTCAACTATCCTTTCTCTTTTTAACCAAAGATAATCATGGAAAAACAGATTAGTATATATTCTGATTTATTTCAGACAGGCAGGATACAGTCAGCCTTCACTTTTCATGGCTTTCAAGCCAACGACATTCATCTTCCTCATGAATTCTGCATAAATTCAGAATTGCCAAGGATTAGACCATAACAGATTATTTAGAAATGTGGATTAGTCATACAAATCTTTTTGAATCAGTTCCATAAAGATGATAAGTGGCTAAAGCTGTGGTGCCAAAGAAAAGAACAATGTACAATCTGTGAACAAAAATGCAGGCCATTTGGCTTTACTATAGCAGTATCCCAGTGTTTTGCCAGAGGAGAGGAAGGGCTTGGAAGGTAAGTAATGAGTCTGGAGATTGAAGCCCCATCTGTTCAGACAGGCTGAAGCTTGCTGAGTTGACAGTGCTTATGCTGGGCATTGATTGATATCATCTCAATTGGCTCTTGACATGAGAGGCAGTTGAGGATGTCTGAATTAGAAATTGGTCCTAGAATCCTGAACGTGGGCCAAGAGTCGTAGTTACAAAAAACAAAAACAAAAACAAAAACAAAAACTATAATAAAACAAAGTAAGTGTCCTCTCATTACTGCCTACACCCCTTTGAAAAGAAAGAAGAAAAAAAAAAGCAAGAAAAAGAAAAGAAGAAAAAAGGAAAAGATAAAGAAAAAGCAGAAAAAGAAAAAAGAAAAAATGTACAATGGAATTTGAGTCTCGGAAATGACAAATTACCACCTGCCTGTTTACAATGAATAATCATTTACATAGACTTCTTCCATATGTTCCTTTCTGTCACACGTATTTCTTTTATTTCTATTGTTCTTAAATGTCAGTTTTCTTTGACATCATAAAGAAATTTATATTCAATATTGACAGGTTCTGATAATTTATGAAATTTTCTTTATTTCATGTTTATGTTGTTAAAGCCTTCTTTGTAACCCTACTATTTAATATATACTACAGTTACTTTCTGTGTTAATTTGTAATGTATTTCCACATTTATAATATTTTAAAGACATTATTTTAACAATTGTATAATTTTCACTACATTAATATGCAGTAATTTAATCAATTTTTTTTTTGTTATATAGAAGGTTTCCAACCTTTCAGTATTTTAAATAAATTTGTGATGAATGTGTGTTTACATGTATGTGTAAAATTCTTTATGTCATTCAGATTGTTTTCTTTGACTGAATCCTTTAGAGAAATCTCTAGCAAAATACAGGCACTTTAAATTATTTAGATGTATGTTGCTCATTTGCTTCTCCCAAATATCCGTAATATCTGACATGACAATGAAAGAATCTAATCACACCCAGCAACTATGAGTAATCTCATTGGGTTTTGTTGCTGTTGTTGTTTTTATTGCTCTTGTTCTTGTTTTATTGGTTATAATGTGACAGACAACATAGTATCTCATTCTTATCTTAGTTTACATTTGTGTAATTACTTGTGAGATCGAATAAGGTATAATACAGTTTCATACATTTCTTTTTTTTTTTCTTGAGGCGAAGTCTTGCTCTATTGCTCAGGCTGGAGTACATTGGCACGATCTTTCATAATTAAACTGATGAACAAAGACAATTTCACTTGATGATTGTCAGATCTATACACCCTAATTATATTTTCCAATCATTTTTGCAGGGTTAGCAAGCCACGATCTACTCTGTACATGTCATAAATGCTCAAATGCAACCTCTGCCTCCCAGGTTAAAGCGACTCTCCTGCTTCAGCCTCCTGAGTGGCTGGGACTAGAGGTGCCTGCCACCACGCCCAGCTAATTTTATATTTTTAGTAGAGATGGGGTTTCATTATCTTGGTCAGGCTGGTCTTGAACCCCTGACCTCATGATCTGCCTGCCTCAGCCTCCCAAAGTGCTGGGATTATGGGCGTGAGCCACCGTGCCCAGCCCAGTTCCACACATTTCTTAATCAGTGGTTAACTGTTTGATGATGTGTTTGTCCAAGTTTTATTTTGTGTGTGTCTTAGCACATCAGGCACTGTAATCAGACCTATCCAATCTCTGCCCACTATAAATTGTATGATCTTTGACAGTTTTCTTAATTACTCTTATCTGGATTTGTTTACCAATTAAATGGGAACAATATTGGTATGGTATTTATCTCTTGATTCATAATTTTATATTTCTCATCTGAATTCTACATCATTATATTCAATTATTTCATGGAGTATTCTCTTTTATGTCTCAAAGTTTTTACAAGTTCGAAAAAGCTAACATTAAGTTCATGTTTTTAATCCTTACACTCTCCTATATATTTCTCTCTCTCTCTCTTTTTTTTTTTTTTTTTTTTTGATGATGATTTGCATTCCCATTCAACCATTTTTTTTCCCCCATTCAACCATTTGAACAGGCCAGGAACTTAACAGTCAACATTCTCTTTTATTTTCCATAGTCAATACTTAACTATATTCTTTGACAATTTAACTTCCCAATATCTTTGTCACATTTCATTGAATCTAAAATCCAATCAAGTGTAACATGCCACATTATTTTCAGTACCTCTAAGAAAGAAGAAATGCCACCAATTGACACATTGCTTGACTCAAGGGTCCTAAATGACCAAGGCTTTTTACAAAATATTGTCATCTGTGCCTTCAAGAATTTTGGCTATGTACCTTTTCTAAGAATGTTGTTCTATTATCTTGTGAATTGTGCAAATTTTCATGCACTTACATAGGCAATGATGATTGAAAGGCTAAATACAGCACGGAGACTTAAGAAGCATCCTAATTTCAGAGATGTTAAACATGTTTTAAATGCATCTTAGAATTTTGAATTATGGTGTTCATCTTTTCCTCCACTGCCATCCCAATAGTCGAAGCTTTACTCATTTATTGCTTAGATAACTGCAGTAGTTATTGAAGTAGTCTATCTGCATTCAGCTTTTCCATTTTCTACCCAATCCCATCTTTACCTAGCAGCTACACAGTTTGAACATATGATAATATCACTTGCACTGACTCTTTCTTCTCTACTCTTCAATGGCTTCTCATTATTTTTAGAATAAAGACAAAAACTTTCTTATCTACCAACCAGGACTTGCATGGTCTGACACCCATCTCTTCTCCAGCTTCATTCTTCTCTGCCTTTCTTCAAACTCCACTCTAGAGGTCACAGCTCCTCGACTTCTCTGTTGAGTCTTTGCACACATGTAGCTTTCCCCAACCAAATGTTCTTCTTCCCCATAATTAAATTATCTTTGTACTTCAGATTTCAATTCCAATTACTTTCTCAGGGAGCATTTCCTGACCTCTTTAGCCAGGTATCATTACCCACTAACTTCATTTGTATAGCACTTAATACAGTTACAGTCTTATAATTATTTCTGTGATTATTTGGTTAGACCATAAGCTCTATAAGGACAAGGATTATGCTTGCATTTGTTCACCACTGTATTGTCAGCAATTAGCACAGATTCTGGGAAAGAATAGATGATTATGATGTATTTATTTAATGTATGAAAGAATAAATGGTTGTTACTAGAAATAAATGTAATCATGAAGATTTGAGTAGTGGAGTATTAACTGTTTCATAGTAAGCACTTGATAAACGTTAACTTTTATTGTTGTGGTTATTGACTCATTCTTCAGATGGCATCTATTCTGGCTTCTCACCCACTTTTTAAGAGTTAACATCCCTATATATTGTCACTAATTTCTATGTGTTTGAAGTGTGATGAACCCAAAAGATCTCTCTTAGTTGTAGAATAATTGTATCTTCCCTGCAACACTGGTTTTCTTGGCATCGATTGTGATGAAACTTATTGAATTGAGAGCACATCAAGCTAACACCGTCTGGAATAAGCCTCAGATTTACATTTCTAGAAGAATGAGAAATCAAGATCCAAGTTTGTCCCTATTTGAGAATCTCAAGTCTATAATCATGATTTATCTTGTCTTTGGTTTGTTTGTTTTGTATTTTTTTGTAAAAACAAAGAAGAAAAACAGGTTTGCTTTAAGTTGCTTATTATAACAATTCTACTTAAGGAATGCTAGCATTTCATTTTAATTATCTATCCTTAAATCCCTTAAAACTATGGATTTTTTTGTTCCAAGGCCAACTCTACTTCTGTATTACTTATTAAAATTCCTTTTATATAAACTCCATTAGTATAGAAAAGAAGCCCACAGAAACATCCCATTCAACACTATCATTTCTGCGCATTTGCTTCTGGTTTAATTGGAGCCCTTGATGGCTATTTCATGATCATTATACGTTTATTGACCATGTACTGTGGATAGGAACAAGATTAGCTATTGCAAAGGACATGGATAAAATTTAGAGGCATATACGATAAGCTCTTTCAAGTTCTTTCTTTGTTTCTTAACAGCTTTTAATACTGGAAAGCTCTTCTTCTTTGAGAATAGGCAGAAAAAGCTTGCTGCTTCAGTTAAGAGCAAACTTACTAAAATCAAGTTTCATAAGACACATCAATCTCTAATTCCTCATCTGTAATACTATAGCTATCTGTGATAGATTGCATCATTGTCACCAAATCTTTATCTTTCTTGTATCCATGTCCTTTGCCTTCATAATTGCTCTCACTAAGGGCAGATATATTTCCTCGCTCCAGTGATACTGGACTTGGCCATGTAACTTCCTTTGGCCGAAGGAATTTTATTAGACCTGATGAGAACAAAGGCTAGCTCTCCTATGTTTCTGTCACAATTGTGAGAAACACATACTCAAGGTAGCCAAATTGTACAAAGAAAAGGAAAGTCATATAAAGCATATCTAGATGACTCATGCCTTGGAGCCAACCCAAACTGAACCCAAAGTATATCAGCTGACTCTCAGCCTGACTGGCAAACCTATGAGCAAGAAAATAAGCTCTTAAAATTGTTTGCCACTGACTTTTGGAATGTCTTGTTATCTACCAATAGCTTGACTAATATATGTCATCATATTTTTTACATAATAATGAAAGGCACTATATTTAAGGTGCTTAATACACTGAGATTCTAAATAAATGATAGAATGAGTAATGAATAAAAACCTCCAGCAAGATCAGAAGGCTTTGGCAAAGCACCTTAGAGTCTAAAATAAACTGAACAGTATTTGACATTCACCTCTACCAACTATGTGTCCTGGGGAGAATATTGAACTTCTGTAAGTCTTGATTTGCTCATCTTTAAATTGAAGATAGTAATGATGTATAACCGATGGTGTTTTAAGAATTCATTGAGATTATGCTTAGCAACAGTGTGACACGTAGTAAGCTTTCAATAAATGTTAGCTATTTTTATTACAACTACTTTTATTATTTATAAATATTCATAATAATTTTCGTTGCTTTTGTCAATACTATTTTGATAATTTCCTTAGAGGGAAAAAGAGTGCTCAGTTTTAGAAATATTGGCAAATTATATTTCTTTTCTCAACCTACTTCAAAAAATCTGCCAAATGAAAAATTAACAATTTCCCCTTTATAGGTCCAATATATCAGTTGTTCAGAGTGCTTGTTTTGACAAAGGTTTCAAAACTGACAACATTTGAAACACCAAGTAGTTTGACTTCCACTGTTGTCTTCAAGACTTTTTGTTTATTTTTCTGCATCTAGTTTGTTAATGGGGCAAGATCATGAGTGAAGACTATAAGGATCATTCTATTCCATCATCTAAGCCTGGTAATTCCTCCTGGCCAGCACTTCCTGTTAATATTATATGGCATTTATGTAAGGAGCTTTACTTAAATGAATGTCTTTCTTGATGTAAAAGGTCACTTCCAACCATTACAGCATATATTTATTTATTCATATATAACATTTGTCTCTCTCAGTAGTAAGTAAGCTTTCTGAGGGAACAGATCTTGTCTTGCTCACTGAAGCATCCTTAAAGCCTAAAATATTACCTGGCACATAGGGCTCAATCAGCAAATACTTGCTGAGTGAGTAAATGAACTAACATAATTAAAAATGGTTAAAACTCCTTGCATTTTTACATGAATTGTTAATAGCATTCTTACACTATCAATAAGAAACCAGTTAGTTGCCAAATATTGCACAGCTTTTGGAAATGAAATCAGGTCAACCCCAAAGTTCTACTTCTAAAAACTACCCACTAGTTACAGTGCTGGAGCACCTATCATTTTATTATCATTTCATCTACCTTTTAGAGAAGTCAACTAGATTAGACCCATTTGCAAAGAATCAAAAGAGAAAACAAAACAAAACAAAAAAATCACTAGTATATATAAAGAAAACCTATCAATTTGAATTTCTCATTCAAAAAATATTTTTAGTGCAGACAAAATTGTAGAGGCAGCAATAGAAAAAATATTTTATAAATATTAATTTTCAGTAGACACCTTTCTCTTCATTCACATGAAGGTTTTCTTTGTTACTTTTTTTTTTTTTACATTTATCTCTTGAAGTTATGAAGTCATAGCTGTTAGAGATAAAAATAGCTTGAAGAGTCTGTTTCTGGTTTCTTTACAGTCATGTATTGCTTTGCTTTTGTTTTAAGATGTCTCTTAAATTTAGAAAAGAAATTGGCTTTCCCTGGATCACTCAACCACGCATGAGCTTTTTACTTGCCTGGGTAGCATTGCCCGAAATTCAAGGGTTATGATTCCAAAATATGATTTATTCAAGGAAGGTAAGGGAATGAAGTAAGAAAGTATGCATTGATTTATTTTAGGATAGAAACATAGACTCAAAAATTACAAATTTCCCAAGTAAGTTACCTGTTTGGTTTTGTTTCCTTAACCAGATCACACAGCAGTCCACATACACAGTCACACTTAAAATGATTGAACTGAATTAATGGATAGCAGCTGATGTTAGAGACAAATTACTGAATTATTTTGTTCAAGGCATGAGATTTTGCAGAAATGCATGTAAGGTTTTTAGAGTATGTTTAATTAATTCTGAGAAGTTATTTTCCATAGTCTAATGGACCGTTGTGGAGATGCATCCTATGCTACTTAAAAGACTTGTGTCTCTAGCTGCTCAGAGCACCCACTGGCAATGTAGCCCTAAAATAATCAAACAGATTTTCTGGAGAAGATGAATTTTTTATCTTAGGGCAAATGCACCCTTTCACCATTTCTCCTCTCTCTCAAAGCTGGAAATTTAATGCTTAAAAAAGAGAATATATATTTCTTCAAAGGTTATATATGAATTGGTTATTCTAGTCTTTTATTAGCACTCTGGTTTCAAGTGAAATAAACACACTTGAACTACTTTAAGCAAAGCAGGAGGATTTATTATGAGATTCCAGAGATCACAGACACTGAGAGCATACAGCCTGCTGGACCTCAATAGTAACTTGGATGGTAATGCAGATAGTTTATAAGCTGATCCAAACATGTATGCCTTGTTGAACTTCCTGAGCTTGACCAATTCTCTTAGCTGGTCACCACTTACAGTAGTTCCTAGCGTCATGCTGCAATTATTTTTCTACCATTCTAACACCTTTGTTTTCCCTAAGTTCGAAGTGTCTGAAGCTTCCTTGAAAGAGAGGTAGCAAAGGAAGCTCACCTCCTTCAGTTCTACTGGTTAATAAGAACTTTTCCTCTCTTTCCTATAAGCTTCAGAGAGTATGATATTTGCTTTCTTCAAATTATGGACAATTATGTTTGCAAGTAATTGGACTAGTTAACTCTTCCATTAACTGCCTCTCAGACAGGAAGGGAAGATCAGCTTCAGGCTCAAAGCAGATTCTCTGGGAGCAGAAAATACTTCAGCAGGTTAAACTTATGACACAATTCAATTCCAGAAGCTATAAACCTTCTGTCACTTAAAGTGATTTGTTATTTGCGCTATCTATAATTATCCCAGATTGACATTTTATGGATTTTGAAAAGATTAAGGAAAAATAATATGCCATGAATTTACATCTTTTGAAATAATGGCGTATGTAAACAATCAGTAAGTGCCAATAAAATTTAAAAGTTATTAAAAAATTGCAGGATATTGAACCTACACTAACAGTCAATACTAATTGCTGACCCTTCATGATGAAGCTGTTGAAAAATAAATTATATCATTGCTTCTTCTTACTAACCTGACTGGAAATATGTATTGCTTAAATCAATGGTTATTTGAAACTCTCTTAAATATTCCTGTATATCTAATTCTAATCAAAGTCTCAAAAGTGGGTGGTACCTGGAAAAAATGATTCAGCTTAAAAACCACCGCTTTATCAGTTCTAAGAAATACTTCCAGAAAGATATTTTTTACTGTAACTCTCTAGATGTATATGATCATATAATATCACAAAATGACTTTCAGACATTCTTCAGAGTTCTGGGTTACAGACCACAGAATTTACTTATATAGAATAAACAGAAAGATATTTGTTAGATGGGTTACAAAATTTCCAGGAAGGCCAGAAGCCAAGAGCGTATCGTACAGAGCCAAGAATAATGCATCCAGGAGATACCAAATATACCACTAAATGCTACTGTTGGCCACACTGCTACCACTACTACCTGGCACTCTGAATCTGTGTTTCTAGGAGGTGGAGTGTAGAACCTCCACCATCATAATTCTGGAAGACATGGTTTCCCCACATTGATCATGTCCACTTTTCTCACCAGTGCATAGGTATGACAAAACTTAGATCATTTCCTAGAGGGAGCCTGGGGAGTATACATTTTATCTTTTTATTCTTTGTCCTATAGGACTAGGTTAGGGATTTTGAAGTACAAACTAATGAACCAATCAGCAATGTCTGCCACACCATGAGACCCTAATTTAGTGAAACACATTTTGAATGATGTTGATTCAATTTATTTTTACAAATTTTTTACAAATTAATTTTTTACACATTTACAATTTTTTACAAATAAAAATGTCTGTTAATTCTACCAAACATACCCCAAATATCTCCTGCTTTATGTCTTCCCAAGCCTCATCAAGACACAGAACTTTATGCCTCCAGACTAGCATTTTAATTCACAAGTTTATTTTTTCATTATTATTACTGAACTGTGAACTCCACAAGCACAGAGAAAGTTTACCTCTGAAGGAATGTTATGTTGGTGGCTAAATCAGATTCTGATTATGGGCCATTTTAGAACCTCCTTGCTTTGTTTAATTCTCCTTCTCCCAATGCTGTAGCCTGCTTTCCTCTCAAAGCAGCACTCCCAATGGCTCACACAGTTTGCTTGGTCTTCAGCCAACCTCCTGGGGAGCTGCCTGCTGGTTTGAAAGAGCACTCATCGATCTGGAAGACTGTCTGCTTTAACTGTACATGGTTGCACTAGATCCACAGAGCCCTTGCATTGCCCCTTGGCAACCTTAAAAGGACCTAGAAGTATGAAAAAATCATCAATGTCACTTGGGATGGACTTTGCACAAGGTAGGAGACAGCCAGTGGATATGTTTGTTTCTTTTCTCCCCTTGATAAACTGTTCAAAGATATGATACTTCACAGTCACTCTGAAGACACTCTCCATGAGTGAGCATTCATCTGCCCTTAGTGGGAAGCTGTGGTCAGTTCAGTAATGCACACTTTTTTATTCCCTTCTTCTCTGTCTCACTTCTCTTCTCCCTCACTTCAGTTTTTATGTGATTTCATACCCCAGTGATGTGTTAACTCATAGCTTTGGCCTCAATACTATTTTCTAGGGGGACCAAGCTAAGACAATATTTACTGAATGAATACATGAAAGAATAAAGAAAATATAGCTAAGAGTATAGTATTGACCTGCTTAAGGTCCAAAGACAGTTAGGGCAAAGCCAGAACATAGTCTCCACTCAATTTTAAGACCATTGAAGAGGGAGACATTGGTTATGATTTTATGTTCAACATTTTACACAGGGCCTGGCAGATAGCAAGAACTTGAAAACAGTTGACTAGTAAAGAAAGAAAGGCAGGGAGTCAGGAAGGAAAGAAGGGCAAAGAAAGGGAATAGATAATCAAAGTAAGAGTTAAAAATGAAGCCCAGCAAACACCAGGATTTGAGAGGTGGGATCTAAGTAGCAGGCTGAAGTGGGCTCCAGCTTAGGGCTGGATCAGGCTATGGTTTAGAGTTTCAGGGCCAATGCTCAGGCTTATAGGGGATGTAATACATCTCTAACCTTTGAGAATATAAAAAAGGATTCCAGACACTAGCAATCTCATGAGAACAAAATGCCCAAGTGTGGAATTACAGAATAATATGGGCTGAAAGGGCTTAAAAAATGCATGGAGCCTCCATCCTACTCCTCCTTTCCCCAGCACATCTCCAATACAGCCCAGATTCTAATTCCATCTCCTTTTTCTTTTCTACTGAACTCCTAGGAATCCTCAGAATCTTTCACATAGTACTCAAGGCAATCATGTCCACAATCATTTGGCGTTTGTACATAACAAGAATTTTATCTGTCTTCCTGAATCTTACATAATTTACTCATTTACAGAGTCAAGAATGTAGACCAGAGATGGGAGGAAAAATTCCCAGTGTCACACCACACACATCCTACTTTAATATCAGTCCCTTCTCTTAGTCATCTGAAATATTTTAGGTTTATGATTTCAGCCACTTAGAATTTTGTGATAACTGACTTATCTTTCACTGATGATCTCCTTAAAATATAGGCTATCATCTTAACCTATTCTGAATTTAGAGTTCTCTTCCATCAGTTATTTTTTTCTAAAGGTCTATTCCACTTGAAGTATAGAGATGAATCTGTTCAGCCTTTCAGATTTTCATAATTTGACATTAGTTTGCATTTTTAATAATCTTGTTTCAAGGAGAGATAGGTGATTCTGGATCTTCAATCTGCTGTTTTTGTTTTGTTTGAGTCTCATGCTAGAATTCTCTTTTTTTTAGATTTACTATGTTTTATTTTATTGATGCATACTATTTCACATATTTATGGGGTATATGTGAGTGCTTTTTAATACATGGCATGTGAAATTATCAAGTCAATCGGGTATTTGCATATTTATCATTTCTATGTGTTGGTATCATTTAATGCTAGAATGCTTGAGCTATTTGCAATGGGGATTACTAGACTTCTGGTCAATTGGCAACTAAGGGTCAGATGTAGTTTTAAATGTATTAGGGAATTATATTCATATTATTACATTTATATAATACATATAGCATATTGGAGTTATTTCTTTATTACATATATTATATATATACAATATATATTACACATACTGTATATATGTGTATGTTTATAGATACACACACACCAATAAAAACAAGGAAGAAGGAAGGAAGGAAAGAAGGATGGAAGGAAGGAAGAAAGGAAAGAAAAGGAAAAGGAAAAGGGAAGGGAAGGGAAAGAAGAAAAGGATAAAGCCAGGATGTGGTAAAGACCATCACCATCTCAAATTCATCCGTGCTCCTCTACGTTTCTCACCCTCATTGAAATTATGTTCAAGGAACTTGTGATTGGGTTCAGCCTGATGAGATGTGGATACAATTGATATCAGCTGCATACAGACCAGGACTTTCTAAAACCACAGAAAATATCCAGCCTCTTTTGCAATGATTTTGTAATGATATGATCGAGAACTAAACTTTCAGTTTGATAAACCACTGAAATTTCAAGGCTAATCTGTTGCAGAAGCTAATGTTAATTGCCCTAACTGACATAGAAATTGCTTTCTGGAAATCGGTGCTGGCATAGAAAGACCCAAAATATTTGTCAGTGGCTTTGCAGTCATGGGACAGGTGGCAATGAAATTGATTTTGGAATCTGAAAGGTAGTGATATAAGTCAGACACAAAATATTTAGTGAAGCCATTGCCTGTGATAACTCAAAGGCAGGCTCTATATCTGTTGAATTTTTATCTCTGGAGGGCTAGCATGGAAAACAAAATGCTAGGAATGTGCTCTGGTTACTTATGATTTCATTCAGGAAGGACTGAGGAGAAAGATATGAGCTCAGGAAAGAATTAGCTGGTTTGCAAGTATAATCAAAATGAATAACAAGAGACCAAATTTAAGACCTTGCCCAGTTGGAAAATCTATTCGGCATGTTTTCTGAATTTTAAAAAATGTCTTATATTGAACATGAACAGGCATACCTTGGAGATAGTGGGTTTATTTCCAGGCCACTGCAATAAAATGAATATTGCAATAAAGTGAGTCACACAAATTTTTGGCTCCCAAGTACATGCAAAAGTTACATTCACACTATACTGTAGTCTATTAAGTGTGCAATAGCAGTAGGCCTTTAATAACAATGTATATACCTTAATTGAAAATGCATTATTGCTAAAAAAAAAAAAAAAAAAAAAAAAGTAACAATTATCTGAGCCTTCAGTAAGTCATCATCTTTTTGCTGGTGGAGGGTCTTACCTTGATGCTGATAGCTGCTGACTGACTAGGATGGTGGTTGCTGAATATTTGGGTTGTTGTGGAAATTTTTAGAAATAATATAGTAATAAAGTTTGTGGCATCAATCAAATCTTTCTTTCATGAAACATTTCTCAAGAGCATGCAACGCTGTTTGATAGCTTTTTTTTTTAACATTAGAACTTCTTTTAAGATTGGAGTCAATCCTCATAAACCCTGCTACTGCTTTATTAACTAAATGTATGTAATATTCTAAATCTTTTGTTGTTGTTTCAGCAAATATTATGACATCTTCAATAGCAGTATATTCCATCTAAAAGAACCACTTGTTCATCCATAAGAAGTAATTCTTCATGCATTCAAGTTTTATCATGAGATGACAGCAATTCAGTCACTTCTTCAGACTCCACATCTAATGATAGTTCCCTTACTATTTCTACTACACCTGCAGTAACTTCTTCCACTGAAGTCTCGACCCCTCAAAATTATTCATGATGATTGGAATCAAGTTATTCAAAACTCCTGTTAATGTTGATATTTTTTATCTCCTCCCATGCCATGAACCATAAATATTCCTAATGGTATCTAGAACGGTGAACCCTTTCCAGTGGGTTTTCAAATTACTTTTCCCAGATCCATCAGAGGAATCATTATCTATGGCAGTTATAGCTTTAAAAAAAAATTTTTTTTTTTGAAATAATAAGACTCGATCAAAAGCACTCCTTGATCTTTTGGGCTACAGAATGGATTTTGTGTTAACAGGCATGAAAATAGCATTAATTTCCTTGTACATATCCATCAGGCTCTTAGGTGCCTCAGTGCATTGTCAATGAGTAGTACTATCTGGAAAGGAATCTTGTATATTCTGAGCAGTAGGTCTCAACAATGGGCTTAAAATATTTAGTAAACTATACTGCCAACAGATGTGCTGTCATCCAGGCTTTGTTGTTCCATTGATAAAACTCCAGCAGAGTAGATACAGCATAATTCTTAAGAGTGTTAGGGTTTTTGAAGTGGTAAGTCAGCACTGGCTTCCCCATAAAGTCACCAGATGCATTAGTCCTTAATGAGAAAGTTAACTTGTCCTTTGAAGCTTTGAAGCCAGTCATTGACTTCTCCTCTCTAGCTATGAAAGTCATAAATGCCATCTTCTTCCAAAAGAAGGCTGTTTCATCTACATTGAAAATCTGTTTATTGTAGCCACCCTCATCAGTGATGTCAGTTAGCTCATCTGGACAACTTGCTGCAGCTTCTCCATTAGCACTCGCTACTTCACCTTACACTTTTATGTTATGGAGATGACTTTCCTCCTTTAACCTCATGAATCAATCTTTGCTAGATCCAACTTTTCTTCTGAAACTTTCTTGTCTCTCTCATGCTTTATAGATTTGAAGAGGTACAGGCTTGCTCTAATTATGCTTTGGCTTAAGAGAATGTTGTAGCTAGTTTGATCTTCTATCCAGACCACTAAAAATTTATCCTCATCAGCCAAAAGGCTATTTTGCTTTCTTATCATTCATGTGTTCAATGGAGTGGCAATTTTAATTGGCCAAATTTCAATATTGTTGTGTCTCATGGAAAAGAAAGGCCCTATCAGAGGGAGAGACAAGGTGGGACATCTAGTCAGTGGAGCAGTCAGAACATACAACACTTATGGATTAAGTTGACTTCCTTATATGGGTGCAGTTTATGGCACTCCATAAGAATTACAATAGTAACATCGAAGATTGTTGTTGATCACAGGTCATCATAACAGATAATAATAATGAAAAAGTTTGAAAAATTGTGAGAATTATCAAAATGTAACACAGAGACACAAAGTGAGCATATGCTGTTGGAGAAATGGCACCAATAGACTTGTTTGATGCAGGGTTGTCACAAACCATCAATTTGTAAAAAAAAAAAAAATACCTGCAAACTGCAATAAAACAAAGCACAATAAAATGAGGTATGCCTGTGTTGCTTTTATGATATAGAAAAATATTTGTAAATTAAGGAAAGTTTATTCACAACAAAACGAGTAGTTTCCAGAGCACAGAAATGGTGAAGCAGAAGTAAGATTGAACAAAGTAAGGTGAAAAAGAGAAGAAATAATAAGGCAACAAGAATATCAGGTGCAGGTCACTGGGAACTGAGCTGGAATAATAATGGACAATACACTGTTAACACTGAATAAAAGGCAAGTACGCAGACCTGATCAGTACTAGCTACAATGACTGGGGGGCTATGTCAGGAAATGATCTTCTTTAACTCATCTTTACAAACTAGAGTCCTTGAGAGCATGGTAGTCAGTCCAGCTGGACCCTAGTTCAGATACTAAAACTTCAAAAATGGCTCATAGGGCTGGGACCAGTGGCTCAATCCCATAATCCCAGCATTTTGGGAGGCCAAAGTAGGCAGATCACTTGAGGTCAGGAGTTCATGACTAGCCTGACCAACATGGTGAAACCCAGCCTCTACAAAAAAATACAAAAATTTGCCAGGCTTGGTGGCGTGTGCCTGTAATCCCAGCTACTTGGCGGGCTGAGGAAGGAGAATTGCTTGAATCAGGAGGTTGCTGTGAGCCGAGATTGTGCCACTGCACTCCAGCCTGGGTGACAAAATGAGATCTTGTCTCAAAAAAAAAAAAAAAAAAAGAGTATAGGAAACTGTTACCAAATTCAAGCTTCTGGCAAGGATTTGTCCTCTGTCTCTAAAGGGAAGAAGTGCAAAGACATTTGTCAAAGGCTCTGTAGAAAAGGTAGGTTGAAGAATAGGGAAAAATAATGCAATCTACCACATCTGCCTCATTTTTCTCTCTCTCCCCAAAGCTAGAATGTAAACACCATTAACAGGACTGGGTGTGCTATATACATTGCCATTTCCCCAGCATCTATAACAGAATCCATTATAACCATCAAACAATATTTTCAAATGCATGATATGATCTTGCAAGTGAGCTGGATTATCAACCTGTGAAAATGAATCAAAACTTAAACTTGTAGTTTTAAAAATACAACAGTTAAATAAACCTCAATTTTTGGATTACTTTGAAAAGTAGGATTTTAGGATAAAATGTCCGTTGGTTAACATGGAAGAGAGTCTAAAAATTGAAGTTTTGATATTGAGCACAGACTAGTTTCTATAGCAATGAAGCAGCCTCAATTCAAGGTTTTATGATTTCAAATTAAAAAAGGCAAACATCATATTGTCATATTTTACATATAAGTGGTCAGCACCAAACACATAAAAAGATAAATAAACACATCCACAACTTATGAGCATTTATAACATTAACCAGAAGAAGCAGCTTTCTGCTCATGCCCTTGGTATTAATCATTATGGCCATTGTCTTACATTTTATTGATTACATTTTATAGCCTTCTTATGAGGGAAGGATTTTATGGTTTTCACTGCTCTTGGAAAATAATACAGCTTATGTCCACAGTGACAAGACCAACATAAATCTACCAGATGCTTGGTTGTGGTTTTAAGAGGTGGGTTTAAAGAATCTATATAGTTTTAATTTAGCATGCCTCTTCAATACAGTCTCTGTGAAACATAGAAGTATAGAAAAGTGCTTTTTTGTTGCTCTTATACATAGATTTTATGTGTAGTTCTGTTATAATAATAACAACCGACATTTATTAAGTGTTTGCTATATGATGGGCATGCTTTTAAGTATGCTATATATATGTTTTGTAAATGTTCATGCTGACACTGAAAAAGTGCTATACTTTCCTCTTTTAATAGATATAGACACTGTAGGAGAGGGTTTAATTAAGTTGCAAATGATTTACATGTCCATCATTTATTCACTCATTTAACAAGGATTATTGAATATCCCTTTTTGTTAGGTATTATGATAGAGATTGGGAAGAAAGATGTAAATAAGCAGACAAGTTTCTGTATCTCGGAATACTTAAATATTTGTGATAAAGAAGATACATGAAAACAAACAGCAACAATAAAGAAGATAACTTTCTCTACTGATATCTCTATGAAAAACAAATTAAATTTAATGATATAGTAAATATGGCTATAGATTGTGGCTTTAGATAGGAAAGTCAAGGAATGTTTAACAAAATGAAAGTTGAGTTGAAGCTAAGTGGAACTGAATCTGTGAAGACAAATTAGGCATAGAAGTTGTAGGGAAAGAGACTTCCAGCCAGGGTGAAGAGTGAGCAGGAACAGAAAGGAGACCAGGATATATACTTGCAGCATAGTGCATGAGAGACAACAACAAAAAGAGGGCAATCAAGTAAACCCAAGTCCTCTCACTATGGAGCCTGCTTTCTTATGTAATAATTAAGATTTTGAATACTTTTAGCCATAGAGTATTCCCAGATTGGGAATGAACTGCAAGGCCAAAGTAGCTGTCCCAAAGTGTGAAATCTCTGAGAACTCTCCAGCATTCTTAAAACTCACATACATTTTACATTCTATTTCCAATATAGATTTAATTTATCATGAGAATAATACCCCCTTCCTCTTAAAAATTTGGATTTCTTGGAAGATGAGCCATATTTCTTCTGAGACTCTGCAGGGAACTACCTGGAGCACTTCTGAGCATACCTGAATGTATATAGTGTGGAGAAAAGAAAGAAAGATCAGACTGTTACTGTGTCTATATAGAAAGAAGTAGACCTAAGAGACTCCATTTTGTTCTGTATTTGAGATGCTGTTAATCTGTGACCCTACCCCAACCTTGTCCTTGCAAGAGACATGTGCTGTGGTGACTCAAGGTTTAAAGGATTTTGGGCTGTGCAGGGTGTGCTTTGTTAAACAAGTGCCTGAAGGCAGCTTGATGGTTAAAAGTCATCACCATTCTCTTAATTTCAAGTACCCAGGGACACGTACACTGCCAAAGGTCGCAGGGACCTCTGTCTAGGAAAGCTAGGTATTGTCCAAGGTTTCCCCCCATGTGATAGTCTGAAATATGGCCTCGTGGGAAGGGAAAGACCTGATCGTCCCCCAGCCTGACACCGGTGAAGGGTCTGTGCTGAGGAGGACCAGTACTAGAGGAAGGAAGGCTTCTTGGCGGTTGTTGGTGGTTGAGATAGAGAAAAGCATCTGTCTCCTGCCCGTCCCTGGGCAATGGAACATCTCGGTGTAAAACCTGATTGTATGTTCTGTTTATCGAGAAAGGAGAAAACCGCCTTAGGGTGAAAGGTGGAACTTGCTAGCGCAATGCTGCTCTTTACGCACTAAAAAGGTTTATGAAGATGTTTGCATATGCATATCAAGGCACAGCACTTTTCCTTAAACTTATGTCACAGAGATCTTTATTCCTATGTCTTACTGCTGACCTTCTCCCTACAATGATCCTATTATCCTGCTACTTCCTTTTTTTCTAAGATGGTAAAGATAATTATCAATAAATACTGCTGGAACTCAGAGACAGGTGCCGGCGTGGGTCCTCTGTATGCTGAGCACCGGTCCCCTGGGCCCACTTTTTCTTTCTCTATACTTTGTCTCTGTGTCTCATTTCTTCTCTCAAGTCTCTCATTCCACCTAACGAGAAACGCCCACAGGTGTGGAGGGGCAGGCCACCCCTTCATATAGGATACATGTTGAGAAGCACGATTACCATAGCTCATGGTAAGAACTGGGTAAATGCTTAATGAACAAATGAATGAACTTAGTCCGTGTGTTACTCTCTTCTGAGCACATGAAGTGTCACACCATAGCCTTAAAAGTCTTGTTGGGAGGTAGCAAAGAATAGTGTTAAATATGCATATGAATTTTTTATTTAGGTTTGTTTAGGTTTGAATTTTGACTAGCATTTGCTAGTATGTGGTCTAGGACAGATTATTTAAATTCTGTGTGCCTAAATTTCCTCACTCGTAATAGTTGGGATAATAAAATACTGTAGTACCTTTGAGGAATGAGGATTGTGTAAGGAACTTAGCATGGCACATAGGATATTGTATGAAGCAATGTTAGGTACTACAGATGGAATTGGAAAATCTCATCATCTGCTAGTAACCAGAGAGGAGCTGCTTTCAAGGACACATGGATGAGTATTTGGCGACTGAAAGAGTAAAACTCAGACAATGCTTACATCTGGGAGTGATATCAGGGGACAATATTAAACTATAGTATCTTAATATAGCAGAGCCTGGTCATAGTAGGCTTTTGAACATGTATTGAAGTAGTTAACCAGCAAGTAAAGGAATGACCCGTAGCATGGTGTGTCACATGTAACTGGAACATGAAATAGTTGTTACAATAATATTTTAATTCATTATGTTTTTTGTAACATATAGGGATTTCAATTTTATCTTAACATAGCATCACTGCCAAAAGTATTTCATAGCCAAATATTTTAAAGATATCATGGATATGTATGGATATACTAAAATCTGTGATGACAATACTCTCACCCTGCGTATTTCAAACTATCTGTGTAATATCACTGAATACAGAGATGGAAAAAGACAAACAGAATTAGCTCTTTTGAGCTGTTGTGAACCAACTACACCAAACCACCACTTTATTCTATCAGGATTTTCTACATGTATATGGTGACCTAAACTCCTCCCATCTTTTGTTACACAGCCTGCCTGTTAGCAAAGTGTGAAAATGTTTTGCAAGGTATCTGCCTTATGTTGTCTTGCTTTTCATACACTTTCTTGAGTGGGCAAAAAGGGAAAATGTTATGGTGCATGCACACTTCCTGGGTACAGTATTTCAGGTCCATGAAATTGTTCTATCATGTGTATCACACATAAAATGCATTGAAACCTGATGGTGTAAGAGGAGGCCAATCTAATTTGATCCTCTTTTTTGAAGACGCAGAGACTTGCTCATGCCAGTGCCCAGAGAAGATGAAGACGCAGAGACTTGCTCATGCCAGTGCCCAGAGAAGATGAAGTCCTAAGAGTTTGACTAACTTGTCCTAATTGAAGTTTCTATGACACTGAGACAGACAGAAAACTGCCATGTCTGCATGACTAGAATAGAAAATATTCTTTCACTAGAAAGCAAAAATGAACCATAAGCTACCAACTAACACTATAAAATTAAGCAATAGATGCTGAAAGTCCATTGATCATCTTTTTTTTTTTTTTTTTGAGTTAATAACTCTATACTTTAACTGGATTAAAACAAGACTTGATGCTTCCATTTCACTTTAGGGATGGTCTTACCAATGACACTGTTGGTTAAAGTTGTCTTTACCCATGCAACTAACAGTGGAATGGATCCTGCCAGAAATTGCTTCAGTTTTCTTTTTCAGTGATCCCATAACTGATCACACTCATTCCCCAAACATCACTGCACTATTTATTTATGTCTTTTTATATTTTTAATCAACTTATAATCTAATCCTAGGTGCTAAAGTATTCTCTCTCATAATTACTGAATATCTCTGTTACCTGGGAGTCCTTGCTCCCAGATCATCCCAAGATGATCGCTGGCCACTTCCAAAATGGCAGCAGGCCACTTCCAAGATGGTGGCAAGCCTCATGTTCTCTGACCTGGAGTTCTTGGCCTCATGGATTCCAAGGAATGGAATCTTGGGCCATGCGGTCAGTGTTATAGCTTTATTAGAAGCCATGGGTCATGGAAGAGAACCGTGGAACCCAGTGACTAGTGTTGAGCTTGATTAGGAAAAACCCAGGCACTTAGCCATGCAGGAACAATGGCAAGCCTTTAGCCTGATCAGGAGTGGCAATGGGCACCTCACGGGATCAGGAGCACAGCAGGCACCCTGCGGGATCTGGAGGGATGGAAGTCAGTGGTGGGTCTATGATGGCAGCAAACAGCAGTGGTGGACAGCTAGCAAAAGCTCAGCTTGAGCCTTAACAAACACGGACCAGAAGAGAGTGCAGTTGCAAGATTTAATAGAGTGAAAACAGAGCTCCCATACAGAGGGAGGGGACCCAAAGAAGGTAGCCATTGCTGGCTCGAATGCCTGGGTTTATATCCTGATCATTGTCCCTCCTGTTGTGCTCTCAGGCAATAGATGATTGGCTATTTCTTTACCTCCTGTTTTAGCCTAATTAGCATTTTAGTGAGCTCTCTTTACTATCTGACTGGTCTGGTGTGAGCTAAGTTGCAAGCCCCATGTTTAAAGGTATATGCGATCACCTTCCCAGCTAGGCTTAGGAATTCTTAGCCTAAGAAATCCAGCTAGTACTGTCTATCATCTCTGCTCTGATCCATTACATTATACAAGTTGGCCCTTGAACAACACAGGGGCAAATAGTGCAGGTTCACTTACACACAGATTTTCTCCTTCCTCTGCCACTCCTGAGACACCAAAACCAAATCCTCTTTCTTCTCTTCCTCAGCCCACTCAATATGAAAATTATGAGGATGAATACCTTTAGGATGATTCACTTAAATATATTTTTGCTGGGCACAGTGACTCACACCCATAATCCCAGCTACTCAGGAGGCTGAGTCAGGAGGATCTCTTGAGTTCAACACCAGTCTGGGCAACATAGTGAGACTGCATCTCTCTAAAAAAAACAAAAACAACAACAAAAAAAACACACATACACACAAAAAACAAAAACAAAAACAAAAAAGAACCTTTAAAAATTAACTGGAAATGATGATGTGTGTCTGTGTCCCAGCTGCTTAGGAGGCTGAGGCAGGAGAATCCCTTGAGCCCAAGAATTTGAGGTTGCAGTAAACTGTGATTACACCACTGCACTATAGCCTGGACAACAGAGTGAAAAACCTGTCTCTTAAATTTTTTTTTCTTTTTCTTATGATTTTCTTAATATTTTTTTTACTCTAGCTTACTTTATTATAAAAATACAATATATAATACATATAACATACAAAATACATGTTGATTGACTGTTTTCATTGTCAATAAAGCTTCTGATCAACAGTAGGCTATAAGTAGCTAACATTTTTGAGAAGTCAAAAGTTATACATGAATTTTCAACTGCATAGGGTGTCAGCCCCCTTGACTCTCATGTTATTTAAAGGTCAAATTTATTTTATTCCCACAAATTCACTGTCAGATGATTATCTTTTCCCCCAATTTCCAAGCTGTTGTGGGCAACTCGCTGTTGCTAAATTTGTAGCAATGTAGAGTTGCTACAAAGTTAGTAACAAATATAATATTGGAAGGAGTTTGGTTCAGGGTTTTATTTATGCATCCCAAAATACTAACTGTTCCTTTACTATATGCCATATTTTGTGTGGGATATTGGGAATACAATTATCAGCAAGACAAATGATCCCAGATCTCATGCACATATAGACCCACTAGTTTTACAACTTACTAGCTGTCTAAATGTGCACATCAGTTCATCTGTTTAAGCCTTGGTTTCCTAGGCTGTAAAAATGAGTATAATATTTACCTTGCAAAGTATATTGGGGAAATAATAAAAAACAAAATCTTCCCTCAACCCAAAGATCCTCTGTACAAAGGTAGTACAGAAAGAAAATAGTTTTATTATTAATTGAACATTAATCCAGAATGTGATTATTCTTCATAAGAAATCCACTGAGAAGCTACAAAGACAGGAAGAACTCTCACCGTTTTCTATAGCCAAGCAGATACAACCTATTACATACATGTTCACATGATAAAGAACTCATTCTCAAATAAGAGGATTTGACAGTACCATTTGTCACACATAGTTCATCTTAATTTTACCTAATAATTGAGGTGACCGTCTGAGTTAGTTAATTGGCTTTGGCCATAGCAAAAACAAACTTCTCATAACTTTCTGAGATGAACTAGTTTTACAACTTGAAGCAAGGTGCCCAGGGAATTTAGGCTGTTATTCTCTCATGGAAACTGGGAGATATGGGTTCTATTTCTCTTGATGGTTACATTTCAAAGAGATAGTTTTCAGGTCTTTGAGAAAGACATTCCTGGGTCATTAAGTTGACAAAAGCCTATCTAGTTTTTAAAATAATTTATGTGCATTTTAAAGAGAGGAGAAAGGTACTTATAATTTTAAGTATTCTAAAGTAAATGCTCCAAGAAAAAGAAGGGGGGGGGGTCTCTTCCTTTGTTTGCAATATGGAATATCAATCCTGTTGTTTTAACTTTTATTTGTCCTTACAGTTGTTATCAGAATTGACTAATGTATGTAGAAACGCAAAGGCACTTTGTAAGCTCTTAAATGCTTTTACAAACTGAAAGTGTAATTAACTGGAGTGGACATTTTGGTTCAGACATCTAGAAGGCAGATGGGTGAAGAGGGGCACTGTTGGAGAGGACCTAAATTGAGATAGGGAAGTGGGAAGGAGCAAGCCTCTTGAGGACATGGCAGAGCACTTTGCACCATTAGAACAAATGTGTTGGGAAAGAGTGGAGAATAATATTGTCCCCAGAGTACGTTGGAATTTGAATGTCACTAGGGTAATGCAATATTTTTCTGATAGTCAAGAGACATGAAGCAATGGTAATTTTCTCAAGGAAGAATGACGTGAAATTCTCTGTGTTACAATTTGGATGGTTTGACTTATGGAATGACTGACAGTTGAGAGCCCAGGTGTTATCATCTGATGGATCTGGTTTTAAATTCAAGGTTCAATACTTACCAGCAAGACAAATTCGGACTGATCTCTTAATCTCTCTGCATCTCATTTTCCTTATCACTTTGTACCTTGGTTTGTTTCCTCATTTGTAAAACTGGGATAATACCCACTCAGAATCACTGTAAGATTTCTAAGTGTTTAATCAGTGTCTGAAATACAATAAATGTCAGTAATGATAACTACTATGACCACCATCTTCTTTATGAATAAAAATAATAAATGAGTTTAGAAGATTTTGGAACACTTACCTGATCTATACAAAGGCTGTTGAGTGTCTGGTTTGGTTTCTAGTTTTCTACGTTATATAGGAAGGTAGCAAATATTGCTGATAAGTCGTAAGTTTAATTAACAGAAATTGGACAATAATTTGGTGAAATAAATAGACAAGATTATCATCTGTGGTATATGGGATGCTTTATTGGGCCCAGTTCTTCACCCTTTGTTGTGGAAACTTGAAACTTCTTTTTGTAAGAGGCAGAGTATATTTTCTACATGCATTGTTGTGTCCGATGAGGTGTTGATAGAAATGAGCTAACAGAGACTTGCAAAAGCAACTGCGCATTTCTACTCTCTTACAACTTTGCTATTCCAATGAGAAGAATGTGTCTGGAGCAACCTGTGACAGTTTGAGAGATGAGTAGAACAGAGTCAAATTGCTCCAGTCATCCCAGCTGGCAACCAGGAAATCTCCAGATCTGTGAGAAAGCCCAGCTAAGAACAGGAGAGCTAATTTCACATGCATAAGCTGTCAACTTTTTGTTGCATATCACTGAGATTTGTGGTTGCTTGTTACACAACAACAGCTAACCGATACATCAACAGACAAATATAGTATCAAAACTTCATCAGAAAGAAAAGAAAAAAAAAAAAGGAGCAGCTATCTTAAAAGGTAATTTATTGTATATATTAAAACAGAAAAAGTATACAAAGTCCCTGACACTTAGGAGACATTTAGTAAGGTCTAGTTTCTGAGACTAAAGGAGTCAACCTCCAATAAATATCTATAAAATTTTCACAAAGCATTGCATTTTAGAGTTTGTGATTAGTCTTTATTAGACCCAACAAAGAAAAATATGGATATGCTATTTTAGCGCCCTTAATGCTGGATTTCTGTAGGTTTATAACTTTGAAGTAGACTACTTTTCTGAATTTTTGTGTATTGCTTTAAAATATCCATTTTCTATGACAGACATTAAAATAAGTCTCTCTTTAAACAATGCAGTGCTCAAGATGAGACTTTATTTTCCCCCATTAATGCAATGGCCTTATTTTCCATTCCCACAATGGACTCAAGCAGTCAGTGATTGGTTAAATTGCTCATTCTGCCTCTTGCCTGGGAGGCTTTTGCTGTGAACAAGCATCAAGCACAAAATCTGACTGCCATGGAACATTAAACAGGTATTCTCCTTTTAAAACTTTGTGATCTCAATTTCCTGGAGTTATCCAATAGAAAACAGATGCAAATTAAGAGCTCAATTCACAAAAATAATAGGTAGCATTTATATTGGCTTCCTATGGAGATACTGCAAAAAAAAAAAGTGCGGAAAGCACAGTTAGCACATCCAAATGAAATGTGTGTTCCTGCGGTTTCATAAATAATCTTGTTCTCTTCCAAATATTGACCTTTCTGGGCTGAATGCAAGGTAAGCGTAAGTCCAAACAGGGTGGAATCATAACAGAAAGCCACCTCTCTTTAGAACATGTCAATGCTTTTATGTGCTCTACTGCTTCTTTTCTAGACATACTGGAGAAGAGGAGTATTTTATTCAGTCTGACTCATGACTACTGAATAGTGAATTAAAGGGCTAGGAAGCTGAGTAGTTTCTGACTCTCTCTCAACTGATAAAAAGACTCTAGCACTAGAGAGTCCATTAAGAAGCAGATTCTTTGGCTTGCTCTGTGTGTGTGTGTGTGTGTGTGTGTGTGTGTGTGTGTGTGTGTTCAATTTTGTTTTCTATTTGGTTGTTCACTAGCTTTAGTTTTGCTTTATGAAAGAAAGAAAAAGTCCTGAAAAAGATAGACTACGCTACTCTGCGATGACGCATTTATGTCGCTCCTTAAGAAAGCTGCCATCATATATTACCCTACATTAATTAGTGAGAGTTGACACATAGACTTTGATTTTCCCTAGAAATTTTGTAAACTTTGGTGGCAATAATGGTAAGAGAAATAGATACCTGAACCCAAAATGTTGCCTATTATTTAGGAAACTGGAAAAGCAACATGAGGATTGAATATAGCACTAACTTCCACATGGAACTTGTTTTAGATGATCATTTGGCCTGAACAATTTATACGGTCACATCAATTTTATTGAGAACTTTCATCAGGAAAATCTGTTACACATGTAACACAGCTAGGCACTCAGTACTTACTTATGGAGATGAAGTGAGGCTGAGTTGGGGAGATACTAGAGCAAAGTATTGGTCACTTGAATGGTAGGACAAGATGGACATAAACAGTTGGATTCTTTGACATATCCAAGTATTTGTCTTACAGTAGGTAGAATGGCTACTGATTGTTCATTTTTCTTATAATTGTTTTGGGAAGAGAAAATCATTAATAAAGAGATCTTGGGTATAAGGAAGGTGTCAACTTCTACTCCAGCTCTCGCATCTTAGATGTCAGCTGGTATCTTATGCCAAAGTGGACTCAATTTGTAAATGCAAGAAACAGACTTCAGTAACTGTTCTGTCAAATTTCCCCTGACCAGATTTTATTTATTTTCAGTGCTTCTTTTCTGCTCTCATTTCCACAGCTCTCATATCCCAGGCTCAGAATTTTGCTGTTGTTGAGAACTGGCCTATGCCAAGATGTCTGTGTACAATTATTAGGTTATTTGTAGTAGATTTTGGTAGCACCTAAAATTAGATGGAAATGAGGGTTAGCTACTTTCTTTCAACATGAGTACTTGGATATCAGATTATCATAAATGCAAGTGTCAGCAAATTCAGCCATGCTTAGAGATATTTTTTAGAAATGATATTTATTTTAGAGTGAGAACACGTGGTATTTGGTTTTCTCTCCCTGTGTTAGTTTGCTGACAATGATGGTTTCCAACTTCATCCATGTCCCTGCAAAGGAAATGAACTCATCCTTTTTTATGGCTGCATAGTATTCTGTGGTGTATATGTGCCACATCTTCTTTATCCAGTTTATCTTTGATGGGCATTTGGGTTGGTTCCAAGTCTTTGCTATTTTGATTAGTACTGCAACAAACATACATGTGCATATGTCTTTATAGTGGAATGATTTATAATCCTTTGGGTATCTACCCAGTAATGGGATTGCTGGGTCAAATGATATTTCTGGTTCTAGATCCTTGGACTTGAACAGTGAGAACACATGGACACAGAGAGGGAAACATCACTCACTGGGGCCTGTTGTGGGGTGGAGAGCTAGGGGAGGAATTAGCATTAGGAGAAATATCTAATGTAGATGACAGGTTGATGGGTGCAGCAAACCACCATGGCACATGTAAACATATGTAACAAACATGCATGTTCTGCACATGTATTCCAGAACTTGAAGTATTAAAAAAACCCAAGAGGGAAAAAAAGAAATATTTGTTTTAAATGCAGTTCCACAATAACAGCTCAATAGCCTATTTTATACATTCAGAGATGTACCAATCCTCTGTCCTTTAGGTGCTATGAACATAACATACCAAAGAGGTTGGTACAGAACATGCAACAATATAGAAACAAGATACAGCTAGCCTTTTGGCATCATTAGGTAAAGAGAATACTTAGGTGTCATAGCTGGATGCAGATCCATTTCAGAATCCAGCCCTCAGTACTGTCCTGGGGAGTGATGGGCAAATATCTCACTGAACATTTTCTTCATACTAGGGAGAGGGGTGCCTTCAGATATCTTGAGCAATGCAAGGATCTTGAATACTACTAATTCATCACCATTGGGAACCTATTTTAATATTTCCATTAATTAGCAAAGCCTTTTCTATTAATTGGTGATAAATATGGCTGACTCATAACTGCTTCTGAAGACACCTATGAATTCCTAAGTTAACAACTACTCCTAGATTATGAATTGAAACACACACACATCCATATTGTCTGCAAGTTCATAAATTAAATAACAGAATTATATACAATACATATTATCGGGAGATCCCACTCCCGAGAGTTACCTGGGTTTTTTTCTATTTCCTAGGTGTCTCAGCCAGTTTGAGAAATAAGCGGAAAGAGTACAAGAGAGAGAAATTTAAAGCTGGGTGCCCGGGGGAGACATCACATGTTGTCAGGATCCATGATGTTGCCCGAGCCATAAAACCAGCAAGTTTTTATTAGTGATTTTCAAAAGCGGAGGGAGGGCACGAATAGGGTGTGGGTCACAGAGATCACATACTTCACAAGGTAATAAAATATCACAAAGCAAGTGGAGGCAGGGCGAGATCACAGGACCACAGGATGGGGCGAAATTAAAATTGCTTACGAATTTTCCGGCACGCATTGTCATTGATAACATCTTATTAGAAAACGGGGTTTGAGAGCAGACAACATGTCTGACCACAGTTGATTAGGTGGGAATTTTCCTCGTCCTAATAAGCCTGGGAGTGCAACAGGAGACCAGGGCTTATTTCATCCCTTTGGCTTCGACCATAAAAGACAGCACACCTTAAGGGGGCCGTCTATAAACCTACCCTCAGGGTGCATTCTCTTTCTCAGGGATGTTCCTTGCTGAGAAAAAGAATTCAGCGATATTTCTCCTATTTGCTTTTGAAAGAGGAGAAATATGACTCTGTTCCATCCGGCTCACTGGCAGCCAGAAGTCTTTTCTCTGGTGTTCCCTGAACATTGCTGCTATCCTGTTCTTTTTTCAAGATGCCCAGATTTCATATTGTTCAAACACACATGCTCTACAAACGCTCTGTGTAGTTGACGCAATCATCACAGTGTCCTGAAGCAACATTTATCCTCCTCAGTTTACGAAGAATATGATGGGATTAAGAGATTAAAGTAAAGACAGGCATAGGAAATCACAAGGATATTGACTGGGGAAGTGATAAGTGTCCATGAAATCTTCACAATTTATGTTCAGAGATTGCAGTAAAGACAGGCATAAGAAATTATAAAAGTATTAATTTAGGGAACTAATAAATGTCCATGAAATCTTCACAATTTATGTTCTTCTGCTGTGGCTTCAGCCAGTCCCTCCATTCGGGGTCCCTGACTTCCTGCAACAACATATATACAATATAATAGTTACCAAACCTTTTTCTGGCCCTCTCAGCCTTTTTAACACTCACAACGTTTTGAGCCTGACTGTTTTGATTAATGAATGTTGGTGTTCAATTTGGGATCTGCTGTGGTATACAATGTGATTTCAGCAAGCATACCCCTATTTGTACCCCTCACCCAAAGTCTTCTGTATCTCTAGCCACAAAAAGCCCCTAGGCGATGCCAACTCTCAGTAGAGGAGGGGAGGCTAACACACGAGGGGAGGCTGGAGAGAGTAATACTTCCAATTATTTCCAGAATGTTGAAGAGTGAAGTAGATATGATTAAGTAGCAATGAGAAGTGGTATTGAACAACAACAAAAATTATTTCTGATTGAGTACAGTACAAACAATATGCGGTGGTTTGGGATTGAGTTTTCTTCGTATTTGAAATCTGACTTAATCTTTTACTCTACATGGCCTAGTATATATTGCTTAACCTCTTTGAATCTTAGTTTTCTTACCTGTGAAATGGGGATAATTTTTACTACATTATGACACATATGAAGTGCTTAGGTACTGCCTAAGCATATATTACTTTAATAAATGGTATTAGTGACACTGTTAGTAGTAGTCTGTTATTGTTGTTGCTGTTGTTGATATTACTGTACATAAGTTCCTAAAAACTATATGTGAATTTGTAAGAAATCATTGAAAGCCATAAAGTGAATAAGGATTTTAAGGAGCACGTGGAGTGAATTGGTATGTGAATTGGTTACCTATAAACACTAGACACTACTAGTAATTCATATAAATGAGCACTTCTATGTGCACAGATTGCTCATCACATATGGGTCTTTAAAACCCTACCTGTATGTTGCGTTATCTTCAGTGGTGCTGTTTCCATTCATAAAAGACAGCGAATGGAGATTTATATGTGCATATAAAGTATAATATATTTTACACATGTGTTTGACCCCAAAGAGAGGAATGCCAAAGGGGATCTTAAGAATCTGAATTTTAATCCTAAAAGGAAACAATTCTTTATTTTCACAGTAAGTACTCTAGCACAGCGGTTACTAATTTTAAGCTTTGTATAGACCAGATCTTTGTTGTAATCTAAAGTCTGCCTCTTACAGGCCATGAAACCTCAGTTGTAGCATCAATGCAATGGGAAGAACAAAAAAGTTGCTGTGAAGATAAAATGAGGTAATGCATGGAAAGCATTTAATATAGAACCTGGCATAAAGCAAATGTTAGCTATATCAACTTGACAGCTAAGTAGAAAAATAGAAAATCTCTCAAATGTGCCACTGATATGTTAAACCTGATTTTAAAAAACTATTGCTACATGGTATATTTGGGTCCATCAAAAAATTATTAATATTTTGGCTATTGGGAAAATTTTTGACTATGAACACACACTTTCAAAAGGCACAATGAAGGTTTGTGATTAATCTCAGATCACTGTTTAGGAGAAGCACAATGCCATCCATAATCTAAAGATGATCTCAATGGGAACTGAGCTAAAGAACATCTGACCCCACTTAAACACAGCCTCCACCTTAGACTGTCATGTCACCATGAACCAAAGCTTAATTTTTCTTCTCAGGCAGGTCCTGACAACTGATTGTGGAAGGAAATTGAGAATTTCAGATGCCTGCTGAGATCTGTGGATGGAGTGCTGTGTCCACAGGGCACTGAGCTCTGGCCAAACCAAAAGCATGTACTGCATAGGTGCTCTTCAATCTCTATAGCTGGGAACTCTCTTCTTTTTGTAGTGCTTGCCCATTGTAGATGTTTAAAATGTTTGCATTACATACAGGAGAAACTATGAAAGTCCCTTATAAATATAACAACCATAATAATACAAGGAAATGTGTTTGCTTTTCCAGATACATTCTAGGCCCTGGGCTAAACACTCTTTTAATCCCCACAATGACTATACAAAATAAGCACTATTATTTTCTTCAGTTTTACAGATGAAGATGCTAAGTCTTAAGAAATTAAATATCTGCTCACAGTTGCATATCTAACAGACATATGGATTCAGGCAATATGACTCCAGAAAGTAGACTGTTAACCTTTAATCTACAGTACTTCTTTTTTGCAAGTGTCCCTAACCATTAAGTTATAGGGGAACACCAACGACAAATCCTAGAGAAAGTTGCCGTTTAAGACCTGAACAAATGTGTTGTAAGGTCAAAGCGTCTCTATGCATTAAGGTCAAAGCATTGCTCACCCTTGATGAATAATTAAGACAATCCTTTACTACCTTTAAAACTGACTGGAAACCTTTCACAGTCTCACGCCTGTTTTACATTTTTGTCCCATCTCTCTCCACTAGCTCCTCACACCTTTTCTCCAAGTCTAAGCTCCAAACACATTACATTACTTTAATTTCCCAGAACAAGCCTACATTTACTCCTGTCAAGGCTCTGCACTGTCCTTCCCACTGGCCAGAATACAGTCTTTTCCTTTTCTCTGATCAGTATTCCACTGTTCTGTTTAGTGTAAGCTGGACCTGGAAAGCCAATGGCCTGACCAGAGGATGAGTGATTCTCTCTGACAACCTAGCTTTGGTGTTTGCCCATGACATTAGGGGCGCACATCCTTCCAATTACATTTCCCAGGATTTTATATCTTTTTGAAATAGCACATTTGTCAAGGAAGCAGGAGCAGAAAGTGTTTGGTGCATGCAAAGGTAGAAAAACTCTTGAATTTAAAAGCACTAAACTAGAAGTCAGGCTCCTAGACCCTGGGGTGTGACATTAGTCTGTTTTTGAGCATCTAAGTCCTGGCTGAAGAATCACTGGTATGCATTTGTCACAGTCAATATTGAAGATCCTATAGTTGGAGATTGTGAGAATAATAACATTTAAGGCTCATGCACATTTTCTTTACAGTTATTCATTGTTCATTTTGTGCGTCTGTCATCATGGAAGCTACAAAATACCATGTAGATGGCACCTACTGAGCAATAACACTTTGAACAAATGGCCTAAAAGTAGCTGAGAAAAGAAGGACAAGAAAAGATAGAACAATAATGTATCCTGGAAGCCAGATCCTCATTGCATGTATCCATGTTTAAACATTTACAATTAAGAATGACTTTAGCATTTCATGGGGGAAAATGAGCAACAAAAGAAAAATGCAAATATATCTTTTAAGGTTAGCCTTTACATTTCAACACACTGAATAGCTTATTTATCATTTAGGAAAATCTCAAGAAGAGATTATTTAATAATTTACTCACATATAATATTTATTTAAATAAATTTAAAATAAATTTATTTAAATATTAAATAATATTTAATAATATTATTTAACAATATATGTTTTTAACTTCTCTCTTTCTCTCTTTTTTTTCTTTTGAGATAGGGTATAACTGTGTCACTCAGGCTGGAGGACAGTGGCATGATCATAGCTCACTATAATTTCAGTCTCCTAGGCTGAAGAGATCCTCCCAACTTAGCCTCCCGAATAGCTGGGACTATAAGTGCGGGCCACCACACCTGGCTGATTAAAAAACAAAAATGTTGTAGCGATAGTGTCTATGTTGCCCAGGCTGGTCTCAAACTTCTGGCCTCAAGCTATCCTCCAGCCTTGGCTTCCCAAAGCACTGCGATTGCAGTTGTGAGCCAACATGTGGGACCAACCTCTTTCTCAAATTTCCCACATTGACGACTGACAAGGTAGGGCTTATCATCACCACCTTTTGTACTTTACAAATGGGAAAAATGAAATAGGGAGGATGAGTGATTTAGAACATTGAACCTTCAAATTCTTTATCTTCTAATTTCAGTGATGTTCTCCAAATTTCTCTCTGTGCTCTCCCATGTATCATTAGGTTTTAGAACTAATGCATCAAATATCTGGTCTTTATTATGAAAAAAAATAGCCACTTGTCAATGGGTCTTACATTGTGGAAACTCAGCCTCTGTAGTCAGAAAATTATTCTGCCAATTCTTCTCTATCCCTCTCCCTTGTAAGTCTTTGTTCACAATCATCCTTCTATAAAAGGATAGCAGGCTTCAGAAGCCAGGAGGAGCAAAGAGTGAGAACATTCTCACTGGGTCTTGGCCTGCTTCCAGCCCCAAGAAGGGTATCATTTTCAGTCTCATGCTTCCAGTTTCCCTGGAAAAGTCTCACCTCTTTTCCCATACCCCCAGCCATCCCTTATCTTGCCAGCTTGTGTCTGAATTGTCTCTGTTCATCTCAGCCTTTTCAAAAAACCTAGATGCTTATCTTAGCTATACCATTACAAGCTCCTCTTCTTATCTTCTCTAAGTTTTGTCACTGATACCAACCCCTGTTGTCAGGGCTGATTATTGAGATTTTAATCATAGATATATATATGCCTCTGTTTTCTGAATGAAAGAAAGCCTGGATGCTGACTTTGAAGGACGGTACTTATTTGCTCTTCTTGTTTCCTCCAAGGGACACAGAGGCAACATGTTTATGTTTACTATTATTCTATAATTCCAACAGGATTTGCATAACAATACATTTCACTATCATCACCTTATATCAGACCCCCATTACCTTGTTACCTGTATTATGACAATTGCCTCCTAACTGGCTTCCTTGTGTCTTTCCAAACAGCGTTTCTCAGTAGTGGCAAATAGAATCATCTTTCCCAAATGGAAATCCTCTTTCTCTTCTCTTGTTTAAAATCTCTCACTCAGAGTCTCCCAACAGTCTTCAGGACTAGAATCCACATGCTGTAGAATCACTTCTCAAGCCTTCCACCCTGTGGCCCCTGGTTGTCTCTTTGGCCTCCCTCCTCTCATTTCATTCTTTTTGTCATCTGTATTTCTTGCAATTTCCTAAACATGCTGGCCTCTCTCGTGACTCTGGAGTTTGGCACATGTTGTCTCATTGTTTAGGATGCCCTTACTTCTGCCTGGCCACTCAATTCTGCAGAACTTACTCAAGCATTATCATCTTAATTACACAAACACCATGGACCTAGGAAAAGAATTCTTTGCCTGGACTCCAACAGTACAATTTCCTGAGAATTTTTTGTAGTCTGAGAATATGTGTTCTGCATTATTCATTCTGTGCCTCAGTGCCTCACACGAAGTGAATAATCAGCAAATAATAATCAAATGAACTGTTGATATTGTATGCTCTGTATATGAACATGCACAATACTCCTATAATCCCATCTGCTTAGAAATCCATCTATTAGTGGTCAAGCAGGATACCACCAAACTGGGAGGCAGAATTCCATCTCTTTTACTGACTCTTCAGGCCACTCCAGGCCACTGTCTAAGTCTCCATTTTATTCATATATTTTAAACTATTTATTTATTGAGTTCCTACTAGGTTCTGGCATTGTTCTAGGTGCTGAGGGCAGTGGTAAACGAAACAGGTAGAGTCTCTTTCTCCTGGAATTCAAATAGTATTTGAAGAGATAAAAAACAGACAGACAAATGAATAGATACATGTAAATGTATATGTCAAGTTCTTCTAAGAGTTACAAAAAATGAAACAGGATAAAGAGGTTAAAGAAGCAGGTGGGTAAAATTTCAAATAACATGGTCAGTAGAGGCATTTCTGCTAAGGTGATATTTGAACAGAGACCTAAAGGAAATAAAGGAACGAGCACATACACATTTTTAGGGAAAGAGCATTCCAGGCAGAAGGAAGGGTGAGGTTAAAGAGCCTGAGGCAAACCCATGCTTAATATAGCCACCAAAACAGCAAGGCTGCTGTGGGATTGCAGCATAGTGAACAAGGGTCAGGTGGTAAAAGACAAGGTCAGAGAGTTGGCAGAGAACACATCATGCAGAGCACGAAGCTCATGGTGAGGTATTTGCTTTTTACTGAGAGGGGAATCTAATTGGGGAATTTTGAGTAGATTTGTGGCATGATCTGACCACTTTTTAAAACTCTGACTCTTCTATGGAGTGGATACTGTTGCAGAGGATGGGCAACTGTAAATGCAAGGAGGCCAGTTAGGTACTGCTAGTGACATGGACTAGGGTGGTAGCAGAGAAAGCAGGGAAAAATCATTCTAGATTTATTTTGAAGGTCTATTTCATAGCATGAAATTTTTGCTTTAGAATTGGATTTGAGATGTGTGAGAAATAGAACAATCAGGGATGACTCTAAAATTTCATTTACTGAGATGAGGAAAACTATAAGAAGAGTGGACTTAGCATGGGTAGAGAAGAAGCAAAGGATCAGAGTTAGATGTTAAAATATATAGATAAAATATAGATATTGATACAGTTACGCATAGATTATAGATATAGATGCTACATCTATAAGTGGAGATCTTGAGTCAGTAGTAAGATAAATAAGTGTGGGAAATTGGTGAGCTCAAAGTTTGAGATTAAAATCCAGGAATCATCTAAATATGAATGGATTTGCAACCATAGCAGTGGAAGGCATCACCAAGGGAATGAATAAAGGCACAGACGATGAAGGGCAGGAGCACAGGTTTAGAGAACAGGAGAAGCCGTCAGAAGACACTGAGAAAAAGAAACATCAATTACTAGCAAAACCAAGAGAAAATATTGTCTTGGAAACCAAGTGAAAAAGTAGGTTCAATGAAAACATTATCAGTTGTTTCAATGCTGCTAGTAGGCTGAATAAGATGAGGACTGTGATTACCCCAGAATCTGGTAATGTGCAGCTTATTGATGACCCTGACAAGTGCAGCTTGAGGAAACAGTGAGAACAAACCTGCTAGAAGCAAGTTTATGTGTGATTAGAGAGTAAATAGACAAAGGAGTATAAACAATTCATATAATAAGCCTGTTGGGCTAATTAATTTTTGAATTTCCTTTCATTTTTAATTTTTACTATTTAAAAAATCACGTTGATGTTATGTACGCCAATATTTACATGTGTTGCCAATTCAGAGCGTTTGAGTTCAACCTAATATTCTGAGTACTGAATTACAAAGAATGCACTTTATTTTTCCTTTGAGAATTCAGAAGGCACTTTAACTTTTTTGGAGGCTCAGGGACACTTTTAGCCTTATCAGTTATCATTGTGTGGCAGAGCTGGTTAAGTGTCAGTTCATAGTATTCTGGGTAACAGCTTATTGCATATATAGTCTCATCTTGTCTTTTGCTTCATCCTTCCCTGTGTCATGTGGATCCTATCACTGATTCATTCATCTATTTATTCATCCACCCATCCATCCATCCATCCATCCATCCATCCATATATCCACCCATTCATCCATCCATCTATCCTTCACTTGTTCATCAAGCATTGGAAATATTAATATCTCAGACATTCTCTGTCCTTTTGTTGGAGACATAGATAGGGAGTCTCTCCTGACTCCCAGAAGTCTCCCAAAGCAGGTTGCACAGAACAGGCCCTGGAGGTAAGCAGGTGCAGCGCTATTAAAAGAAGAGAAAATATATGAAGAAAATCTGAGGCATTGTAGTCAGAAGACTATTTTAGTCATAAACCCAAAGTGAATCTTGGGCTGAAACCATAAACATTGTGCTAGCATCAGATTCAAAAAGAGGCTTTGGAGAAACTTAGGTGTAGTGTCCATCCAGCCTGAGTCAGCAAAATAACTCAGGATGAAGTCTTTATGTGGGGGGGTGTTAACAACCCACTTTTATGATATGAAAGTTTAAGAAAAGGGTGCAGGACTGATAGCAAAAGGTAGTATGCAGTACCAGAATAAAACATAATTAAAGTAACGAAGACCTTTCTATGATAAAGATATGATTAAGGCATAGAGGAGCAAATGCTGTCTTTCCTTTCCCTTATTTATTTATTTATTTTTTTGAGACAGAGTCTGGCTCTGTGCAGTGGCATGATCTTGGCTCACTGCAACTTCTACCCCCCTGGTTCAAGCAATTCTACTGTCTCAGCCTCCTGAGTAGCTGTGATTACAGGTGCATGCCACCACACCCGGCTACATTTTGTATTTTTAGTAGAGACAGGGTTTTGCCATGTTGGCCAGGCTGGTCTGAAGCTCCTGACCTCAAGTGATCTGCCTGCCTCGGCCTCCCAAAGTGCTGGGATTACAGGCATGAGCCACTGCGCCTGGCATTTCCTTCTTTCCCTTTATTCCTTCTTTTTCTGTTCTCCTTCCCTTGCTGAGTCTATTCTTTTTTCTCATACACAGCAAAAAAAAAAAAAAATATATATATATATATATATATGATACAATCCATGGTGATGAAATTCAGAATAAAAAACACATTTCTTTTTTAAAGCACATTATTGAGCTTTAATCTATATTAAGCCACCCCTTTTCCTTTAACTTCATTTCTTAAGTTATACATCTAATTTTTTTCTCAAAGACAGTTATTTTCCAGAAGTGACATTCTTGATACTTTCTCCATGGGTAGAAAACATTGGATTATATGATATTTTAAGTACAACTTCCAGCACAGCAACATGGATGAGCACAATCAATACAAGAGAGATAGCAAACTAGAAAAATGGTCTGCCGTTTTTTTACTCTTTGGTACTTCATCAGGTCAAGGGAAATAATAATTTGGCTTTATGTGTAGGGGTTCCGAATCAAAGCCAGTGAAGCAGAACAAAGTCAGTCTATCAGATGGAGATGCTTGTGGCTCCTACAGGAAGAAACTTTCGCTGCCAGAGAAAGAGGATCCTGACACTCACACCTGCCTCTCTATCAGACACTTAAGGCAATTGGAGCAGTGGAACAGATGTGCCTAGAGATATCAAATAGATGTACTTGATAGGAGAAGCATAGAGCAGGTTGGCTTCAAGTTCTTGAGGAAAATAAGTTCCTGCAATTCATGGAACTGAGAAGGCTCATTATGTGGGACACTCCTTACAGGATGTGGATCTTCCTGAGAGAATTCTCCGCCAGAGCCTTAAGGATTTTTACCTTGCTCAAGAGGATTCTAAGTCTTGAAATTGATTTCTCTTCTAAAATAGGTTAGACTTTCCCTCCTGCCTTGAAAAAAGATGTTTCTAGTAGTTATGACAGAGAGAAAGACAAAAAGAAAAGTATCTTCAACCCCAGGGCCTGTTTCTGAATTAAAAAGGAGTAGCTATGTTTTACTGATGGATCTTAAGACTAATTACTAAAGGGTAAGACGGCCTAAACTCTAGAGTGTTTTCACTCTTCCCTGTGGCCAGAATCCAATAATGTAGATATATATACCAAAGGACAGGAATGTCAATTATTTTGAAAAAGACATGAGCACCTACCAAGTGCACAGTCTGGAAACATTCTCCCCTCTGGCATGATCCTGTTGAGTGTAGAGTAGTATCCTTGAACCCAAAGTTTCATCTCAATATTGTAAAATAGCATTTCTGAGCTCAGTTACCCTCATCTAAAACACTGACAATCCCTACTGAGTTTACAGTGTGGTGAAAAGATGAAGTAGCACTCACATAACTCTAGTTAAACTGTAACTTGCTATAAACTTTTATGAATCTAACTCCACTGTTGGCCACTAAGTTGCTCAAGGATAAGGATAATTGTCACTGAATCCCCAGTACCTGGCATATTTTAAATATTAAATAAGTACTTCTTAAAGTGAAATGTGAGAAATTATTAGTATGATTACTCTTCTTCTTACACATTGGTTTTTGTGCTCCTATATCCTCATGTCCCTGCTGATTCCTAATACCTGCTGAACTATTATTCTATCTCTACCACCCCTAATCCCGGCAAACATTGTACTCTAGAGCCTATGCTACCCAGTCTGTTAGTCACTACCACATGTACCTACAGAGCCCTAGAAATGCTGCTAGTGCAACTGAGAAACCAAATTTTTAATTTTAATTAATTTAAATTTAAAAACTGGCCCTACATTCAGTTATGGAGAACTTTTAAGTGTATCTGAAACATCATAGATACATACATCAACTTTTTCTCTAAATATTGTAAAAACTAAATGCAGAGTATTTCTGATGAAAATTTAGCATCCTAGTTATGCTATAATTCTAAAGAAAACATAAAAAAGTAAAAATTATAGTAATTAAACATTTTATAATGTAAAATCAGTTTTATAATGATTACATGTTAAAATGATATTAGTTTGAATATATTAAGTTAAAATATATTATTAAAATTAATTTCATCAACTCTTTTTTGCGTGTTAAAATGATATTAGTTTGAATATATTAGGTTAAAAATACATTATTAAAATTAATTTCATCAACTCTTTTTTTGCATTTTGTTTACATTTCTAAATGTGGCTGCTAGAAAACTAAAAATTGCATATGTTTCTTATATTTTTATTGAACTTTGCTTCTCAAGGGGACCTCCATTGATGGCTACCTTGTGCTCTTCTTTCAATCAATACCCTGAACTTGAAACTCAGTTTGAGACTATTCAAAGTAAGGACAATGATGATGATGAAGATCACTGTAATGACAAAGATAGCACCTTGATTTTATTACTTACATGGCATTCTAGAGTTTACAAAGCAATCTTACCTATATCATTATATTAAACCTTACCATTCCCTGTGATGTACTATAAAATTTATTGAAGCTCAGAAAAGTCAAGAGACTTATCCTGTTATTGTGCTCATTTTTGGCAGGGCTTATATTGGAACCCACATGTCCTGGTCCTAAAGGGCCTTTTCTACCCATCTTACTGATCTTTTACTTTTGTATTGTCTGTGATTTCATTGTTGATTATAATAGTATGTCAAACATAATTACATACACTTGTAAAACGTCTATTGAGATCAATCGTTGTACCATGCCAAATAGTGACCAATGGTTAGAATTGATAGCTAGCCTGTTGTTGAATCATATTTGGAATGATTTCCTTTTTCCCACAAATCAACATCAACAAAGTTCAAATCCTAGCACTAAAATTTTTCATAACTCTCTGGAGTGAATCTTTCACTCAAGTACTGTCAGAGCGCCTAAATGACAGAGACCAGGAATTTCCTTCAGCTTACATGGCCATACATTCATCCTACATGGTCATTAAGTGTAGCTGCCTGCTAGTGAATTAAGTGTAGCTGCCTGTCTGTGTTACAAAATTGAGTCTGAAACTTGTTTATGTGAATTGTTAATGTGTGGAAATTGCTAAGGGAAGTACTAAGATGTAGAGTCTTCTTGAGAGCCTTTCTGTATCATCTTTAGAAATAATTTAATGACCACATTCTGTAGCCAGCATCTCACAAACTGGCAAGAATGAAAAAGGAAAAGAATTGCTGTAAAGTAGGGCAACAGATGATCAAAGCATATTCCTTTAACTTGTGTCCAGTACCTCCCATGTGTTGGGAGATTTCATCATCTCATTTAATTTAAACATAAAATAGTCTCTTAAGAGAGATATTATTACCATTTTATAACTAGAGGCCACGAGCGGAAAATGGTAAGGGGCTCAATCTTATACCGATTGCTATGGCTTGATATCTTTATTTTTCCTTCTGTGTAGAAAGCTACTGTAATGGTTCATTGCAATAAACACTAGGCTTTGAATCAGAATTCAATCCAAACTACAGGCACTATACTTAGGATTATTAATACTCAAGATTCAAAAAGATTCACAATGCTTAAGATTTAAATTCAGGCACAATATTCAATCTCTATCCAACATCATTGAACACTGCTTTATTCATTCATTTATTCATTCATTCAATAAGTGGTTGCTGATTGCCAAACCCTATGTTAAATTATTGGACGTGATGAAGACAAATGAGATGCATCTGGAAAAGTACTTTATAAAGCAACAAATAGTTCAAAGTGTTTATTTCTGTTTTTCACTAGTAATGATGAAATAGTCTGTGGTTGACTGAAGAAATACTATTACCTGTTCTTGGAGGCAAAGATTAAAGGAATAGACACCCTCCTCAGCCAGAATGACCCAGGCCAGAAGCCACCGTGTCAACTTGGAAAACTCCTCCTTCCTCATCTCCACATCATGTCTGCAGCCCTAACTGCTTGACACCTGACAACTACTCTCATCCCCATTGCTGTTGTTTTGTTTAGTGTCATGATCTTTTTGAATGGGCACCTGTGATGATCTCTTAACCTGTTTATTGACCCCAAACTTCACCTGTTTTCCACACTGCTGCCAGAGTCAGGACCCGTTAGTGTGGGCTCAAAGGTGATGATTTGTATCTCTAGCTGCTGTAAACCCCACCCACTCACCCCTGCATTGCAGATACACTCAGACACTTTCCCAAACAAGTCAGACTGATTGAAATCTCCATGCCCTGATCATGTGTCTGTCTGTACTCAGAATGCCCTTTCTCTGGTTCTTCACCTAATGAGCTCTTACTGATCTTTCAAAAGTTATCTTATCAGCCACTTTTAGCTTTTATGTTCAAATCCCTTACCTCCAACACTTAGGTTAAATTAACCAACCTCTCATCCTTCTTTATTATCCTTAAATAAGCATAAAATATGACGTTACTATAGCACTACAAATAAATACTTAGCTGTGGTTTTTAGTTTACACAAGAGGCTCACCCACCAAATTGTACTCTCCTTGAGATAGAGCGCTGTATGTTATCCATCCCTAATGCTTGGCAAGAAGCAGGCACTCAGTCCATGTTTACTGAAAAAGTGAAGTAATAATTATCTTGCTACTGCCTAAAATCTTTCAGTGGATGTCCATTTTATATGAAATAAAATCTGAACTCATTTCAAAGCTATACCAGGCCCTTCCTCCCAAGGTTCTTGCATAATATGGAGTCTCATCTCTTGCTCTGTCCATACAGTTATTCATAATCCTATTATACTAAAATATAAGCAATTCTCCCATTGAGTCTTAGGGTTTCAGGCTTCCAGGCCTTGACTCATCTAAGTTCACAGTTGAATTATTTCAGGGTCTGGTTAGTCATGCTGTCCCTGCACTAAGGGCCAGATGAGAAAGGGCTTGTGGGAGCTCTTTGTTACCTATAGATCTAAAGAGAGTGGGTGTGCTGAAATGTAGGCCAACCTTTAAAAAGAGAAACCTAAAGTGTTTCTGGACTGTTTTATATACCCTAGGTCTTGCCAATTCTGTCTCTCTCTAGCTGAAGTTCTCTAAAGCTTCCCTGCCCTCTACTCTCATACCCTACTTGGTGCTCAGGTCTTTTTCTGTGGATGCACATGACTCTAGCTGTTTTCTAGCCCTGCCTATATTTGCATCATAAGGTTCCAACTAGAATCTTAGGTTGCAAGTGTCACCCACTTCTATCACCCCATCTTGACTACTTTCCTGTTTTCATGACTACTCGGTGGAAGCATTGTAGATAGGCCACTTTATTCTCCATTGAATGTGTGGGTACTTGGAAATGAGAAGGTGTGCTTTCCAAGAGAAGAGATCGAGTGAGCTTTCTGCAAATCCCTTATACCTAGTGAGTTCATTTGACGTTCCCTGCGCTGTGTAGGCTAAAGCTGGCACATAGCAGTACCAGCATTTCCTCTGCTGCTAGCATGCAATTAAAAGCTTTGTAAAGCATTTGGGAATATTTAGTTATGGGAAAAACTACAAAAATGAAGGTTGCTTTTGTCTTTGTTCTTTAATCTAAGGTAGCTTGTTTCCTACCTTCATTTGATAATCTTTTTTCAAGTATTTATTGATCCCCAAGAAGGCTGAGTTGGACTTTTAGACAGGGATATTTTGTTTTTCAGATTGGGAAACCTCTAACAAATTATTGTATCAGCTGCAAGTGGAGCAATGGCTATTCATTATCCCATTTCTTGTTTCTATTCTCTGATATTATCTGGTAGGTCAATAACAGGCTGCAGTTTTAGGTGAACTTAATTTCTTGCTGACTCTGCCTTTCCGAATCCCTATTCATCTGCCCCTTTCTCTGAGCCAACTATGGCAAAGTCAGAGGCTATGTAAGAAGCTCTATGTTTATCATGTGATGGGCTTTGGATTGTAATAAATAGGCCCAGTGTCTGGTGTGCCATGGATAAGCATTTGGTTAAGTTTAAGTAGATTCCAAGTCACAGTTTTCTCTGCTCCCTGACTCCTACAGCATGTTGACATTTACTTCCAGAGGACAAGGCAGGCCTGTTCCATTTGCCTGATAAGACAATGATTTTTCCTGAAACCAACATGGCTGTGAAACCTGTGCAGCTCTTACCAGGTGATTATTTTCCTCTTTTTGATGTCTCCTTGATTTTCTACCCAAGGCTATAAGATACATGACATTGTCCTTAGACCACCACCACCAACTAGGTTATATTAGTTAACAGCCCTTCACACTGCCACACAGGCCAGATTTGACATTCTTCCTGTCTCCATGTTCCCCAAGCAAAGGTGTTGACATCTGCCCAAACCATGCCAGGGCTTTCATGTTGACTAGACTCAGTGTCACAGAGCCAGGCCCTGTATCCTTTAATTCTAGTTTCTTTCCTCTCCTCATTGTCCTTGTTGCCAAGGCTTTAGTATGCCACATAGTGAGGCCACTCCAGTTATGAAAGGTATCACCTCAGAATACTCATCTATTTTTTTTCCCTGGACAAATATATTCCCTTTTATATGTCATTTTCATGTTTAGTATTAAAAATACTAGCAGAGTGTTCCTCAAATTTGAAGATGTGAACATATTTATAACCATGTTCAAAAATACTTTGAATTCTACTCATTATTTATCTTGTTGATTATTTTGTTGAAAAGACTACTTTAAGAGGCTATATATACATATATTTATACATATGTAATTATGTACATATACATTTAAGACATAGTACATAAATATATATAACATAAATATAATATATTTGTACTATAATGTTACGAATACATGTAAGAACCTTCATTTTCACAAATTTATAGTAAAGGAGAAGAACATAAACAATTCAGTGTTAAATATACAGCAATATTATTTCATAACAAATTTTGGATATTTCTTTAATTAAAAGACTATAATATTGAAAGCCTGACTACATCACAGTATATATGAAATGTAAAGTACAGCCAAACATGTTCCAGTAATTTAAAGAAAAGAAAGGAATAGGACCAGCCACAAGGAGGCACAGACAAAATTTGTAGCGATGCTTAATTATACCCTTTGCATCAACTCAACCTAGATTACATAATGAGAATGATGCTCCCAAAAGACAGACTATTTCATCTAGAAATAATAGTCTTCTATTCCACTATGTGAGAGGTACATCAGCTACCTGCTCATCTAGGAGGGCAAAGATTACCTCCATTTGCCAGTAGTCATAGGCCCACTACATTCTAAAAACTCAGATTGGAATTTTTTAAAGAACACTTTAGGTTTCAGTTGTTATCCTGGACAGTACATTATGTGTCATTTGGTGCAACAAAAAGATGACACTGTTCCCAAAACACACCTGAAATGGAGTTAATAAGGGAAGATGTTCAAAGTCATTATTCAATAACATGCTCCCTGGTAAAATAGCTAAACACACACACACAAGCTTTTCTTGAAGTATAATTAGGCTTTTTAGACTACAATATCAGAGATGTTGTGTGACTGTAAGACACTGAACTTCTGTGAATCACAGTTTCTATGTCTGTAATAAGGGGATTAGAATGCCCATTTATTCACATAGCTATTATGCCAACGGAGAGCATATTAAAACCTTATAATGGCCTTTATAGGGCCACTAATAAGAAAGTGACAGATAACAATCATTAAATAACTTTTATCTACTTCCCTATTCTCTTGCATATGAAATTTGAAGGACTCCTGACAGTAGTTCTTTCTACAAGCAGACTGTGTCCCAAGGACAAGTCTGGTTTTAGTGGACATACCACTTGATTAACTTAGTCATCTAAATTAATCCTCCAGTCTGAATTGTTTTAAAACAATCTTGGCTGCTTTCACATTAGCTAATATGTTATATTATGCTATAATAATAATCATCATCATTTTCATCTATTGATAATTGTGCATTATCTCCATACCTAAAAGCTTTCCCAAAAGGTGAAAATTTATTCCCATCATTTTGCAAATGAAAACATTTAGGCACCATTAGACTAGAAGGCATATCCAAGACTCTACCAATAATAGCACATGCCAAAGCTGGTAACCAAGGAGCTGTACTGACACTCAAGCATGGGCATTTCCATGACACCACATGGCCTCTCTTTTGTTTCTCATCTGTCTACCTCAGCAGTCTATGAGATAGAACCAGCGTTACATTCATGCTATTATCTTTACTGCAAAATACAATTCCAGGTATAGAGTAAATCCTAAATAATTTCATGAAGGAATAAGGGATTATTCAGCCCACCTAATCATGTCATTCATTTAAGCTTAATACATACCTTCAAATGTATTACAATAGGCCTATAAAATTCTCATTAGAAAACTATAATCCCAACAAGAAAGATTATTGTAGTTATAGTTACCTAAAATAAGTTCTAGGTTGTTTTCCTGAAGGAACTTGCAATATATTGGGAGACTCCATATGTATAATACTAAAGTATTCCAAAACTGAATATATTAAGCTAAGAGTGATGTAAAATGCTTTGGTTATGCACTGGATTCTGCTTTGGCTGATCAAAAGAGTACCCACAGGGAGGTGATATCTGACTTGAACTTTAAATGATGAGCAGAATTTCAGTAGGTGACCATAGGACAAATGGCATTTTGAGCAGGGAGAGATGTATTAGCAAAATCAAATGAGTAATTTGTATGCATGACAGTTGTACTTAGAGCTAATTTAGGCTGTATCAGAGACCTTCTAAAACTCCAGAAATAACTTAAGTTTGCTTCATTGAAAGCCAAACTAACCACAAAGCTGAGCATTTATAATTCATCTTTAAGAGTAAGAAACAGTGGCCAACTCTGATCAAAAAGTTTACCTTTATCTCTATCCTAGCAAGGCATGGCAGGGAAGAGTCAGCTATTATCTTTGACTTGTGTAGAAGTAGCTGAGTGTGAATTAAATGGATGAAAGTGTAAAAGATGAGCCCAAGGAGAAGGAAAGGAGGGAGATCAAAGAAATCCTTGAAGTGTTAATTGCAATCATTGAAAAAGAGGTAACAAGAAGCTAAGAGTAAGATGATCTGCTATAAATAGCATTTGAATGCACAATATTGGAAGGTTAGCAGATGGGACTCTAAGAAGTACAAATTACATATAAATTCAGACAAAGAAATAAGACTGTGATAAATTCAGAGAAACATGACATCAGATAAATTCAGAATTAAGAGATAAATTTTTACTTTGTGGGTTAAACCAGTTACATAGAAAGAATATGGCTAAAACCAGCTCTCTGCAAAAGTAACTAAAGAATAAAATGGTTCCCCAAAGCAAGAAGAAAGGAGAATTTGTAGAAACAGAATCATAAGACCAGGATGTGGTCCTAGGAGGCAGTCCATAGTAAGGAAAGTGTATGAACTCTGGTATAAAGCATGTTGAATTTTGCATATACTCTGTAGGTAGCTCTTACTGATTGTGTTACCTTAGACAAGTCACTTCACTTCCCTGAACATCCATTACTGCATCTGTGTACTTGCTGTAGTTATACCTGAGGTGGCAGCATCCAGAGCCAGACTGCCTGGGTTCAATTTCTAGCTCTACGATTTACCATCTGTGAACCTTGAGCGAGGCAATTAATCACCTTGTGTCATTTTTTAATCTGTAAAATGTAAATGATTACCTATGTGTCACATCATTCATAAAAATCATTTCCAGGGGGTAAAAGTCAAAGCTATAAAGCCTCTTGAAAGCAATATGGAATATCATCATTATAAACTCAAGAATGAGTAGGATATTTTCAACAAGAAACTTGGGCTATAAATCACAAACAGAAAAATTGATAAATTTTACTACATTAAAATTAATTACAAAGGATACAGTGAACAGAAAAAAAGGCATAAAATGGGAGAAGATATCAGCAATTCATAGAAAACATGAAATCCTGTATTGATATTCAGGGTAGAGAGAAAAAAAAAAACCTTAGGGAAGAGAGAAGTTATTAAAACATTCAAAATAATGGTTCATTAAGATGGGACAGGAGAGGAAGGTGATGTGTATTTTATTTCTTAAGAGGGATAGTGAATACTTAGGTGTTCATTTTATCATTATTCACATTTTATACATTCTTCTGTGATGAGTACTCGTTTCTCAGTATATCTTTAACAATGGAGATTGTAATAAATACCTACTTCATAAGGTTGTTGTAAAGATAAGCGAGTTACTTAGAATAGTGCCTGCAACATAGTAGGTATTTAAAAGTGTTAACTGTTATTATATTAAGACATTAATAACATTGTAGAAACTTAATAGAAGGTAGCTATTATTTTTAAGCTCTTGTCTCATGAAAGAATGTGTTAACACAGAGAAAGTGGTCTGCATTCCACCAGAACACAAGAAAACCATCCAAGGGAAGGCCTGAAACTCACTTGGCATGTTTGACCCGACAGTGGAGGTGCTCATCACAGTGTTAAAGGTCTATTATACTGGCCTTAACAATCCCCCTTGCAGTCATATCAAGTTCACATAATGACCCTATATTTTCTCTTATGGCAATTCTCAGAAGAACAGGATGTGTAAATCAAATATTCTGCTCCTTTGGTGAGTTTTATCTCATTTTATTTATTAGTAGAAAAACATTTTTCTCTCAGACTCTTGTGAGTAGAAGTCTTAGCTTCCTCACTTCAGAGAGCATCAATCAGAGCATGTTTCTAGACTGATGAAGCAGAGGACCTCAGTCATGATCCAGCCTCAGAGTAAAGCTTTGCCTGATCAGTCCAGCAGGCCCCTCTCTGATCAGTCACTAACTACAAAAAAATGGAAGACAAAAGGTTTTGATAAGAGATTATGTTTAGGGTTCTTGTTAATGATATGTGTCATCTCTTGATATCATTTCAGTGTACTAGAATGGCCACCAGGCATTCTTTCTTGTGACGAGCTCTGAAGTATTACTCAGAGAATGTAAGTGAGTTAACCACGTGATGTAAGCAAGTTATATGCGTTGACCGTACATGACCTAATGAGAACGATGCTCCCGACAAACAGGCTATTTCATCTAGTCATAATATTCTAGATGGTTAAAAATACTCTTCTAGATTATTAACCACAGGAAAAGGGAAGGTCTGTGATAGAAAGTGGGTCCTGAAATGACGGAAAAGCACTGATCACCAAACCAAAGAGAAGAGTAGTTTTTTCATGTGTTCATTTTAGAAAGACATAAAATATCAGGAGAAAAGCCGAGCTATTATAAAAAGAGAATGAACACTAGGCTTGGACTATAAATGCAAGAGAGAGAAGATTCCACGAAGAGCATAGTACTTGCTCTGTGGATAACTTAGAGCATGAAACATGGAGTAAATCTACTTACTTCTGGGCTTTAGGTTTAGAAACAAACAAGTGATCAAGGAACTACACATTTATGTATGATTTGTATGTGAATGGGATTATAGAATCTAGATCTGAATATCTATGCTCATATGTTGGTCAGTATTATCAAAAATGTGAAGTAATCCCCAAGGAAAGTGATATCGTTTATGAAAATAGATACTGTAATAAAGCAAGAAACAATGTGTTTTCTGACCATAAAATGATAGTAGTTGAAATTTATTTTAAAAGCTGGAAAATTTGACAGAGATAAATACAAGGAGATCAAATTCCCATTAGAGCAGATAAATTGTTCTTAATAGTAAGCAGGTTGATAAATAGGAAAGAAAGTTCTCTCTACACTCAAAACATCCAGGAGTGGTAATACTTGGTGATACATGATGTAAAAAACACTCACAGAAGAAATAATAAGCCCCAAATTCTAAATCTTTAAGCAGAAATTATGGGGGTCCTCCCATTAATTTTAATTACGAAGAAATTGGAGTGAAAGTAATACACAGCACCAAAAGTAAATGAGGCAAGTACGATAACTCCAAGTTGATGAGGAAAAAGAGAAAATAGATAGATAGATAGATAGTTAGATAGATAGATAGATAGTAGATAGATGTACAGATACTAACAGAACCTTCATAGGGCATACAAGAGAACAAACATACAAAGAACATGTTAAAAAATAAAAAATAATGGATTAGAGAATAGTTTATTTTGGAATAGTTCTAGAAAACAAAGCACACAGAAAGAATCATTTATTCATTCCTTCATTGTTAGATAGTCATTGTGCAGAAGCGGAAGCGAGATGAATCCACACCCAAATTTGCTTTGGATGTCAAGACTGATGATGAACACACACACACACACACACACACACACACACACACACACCAAGAGAATATGAATAGATTTATTCCTTATATAACTTCTATAATAAGTTTTTTTGAGAGAGCAAGGTAGACTTCCCAAGCTGGCCCACAGATGGCTTCACAGAGCAAGAAAAGGACACTGGCTTGGATTTTTAAATTGTGGTTAGGCTTGAGGCTGGGGCAAAGATCTTGATTTGAATATTTTCCCTGCATCAAAGGAGAGAGCAGCTGAGCTTCCTAATTAGTTTGCCCAGATATTTGGGAGAGGGTGATGGGCCTTAGATGTACACCATGGAATGAAGCTGATATATTTTTCTGACTACAACAGGAAGGTATTGGAGCACTGGGAGATTTTGAGCAATCAGAATATGATCTAATTCACATGTTTAAAAGCTGAATTCCTTTGCTTCTGTATTGAGAATAAATGGAGGGAACAAGAGTAAAAGCAGAGACATTAGAAGGATTCCGAAGCAATCCAGGTTGTTTTTACTTGGCAAGTAGCAATGAAGGTGGTAGCAAGAGGTTAAATTTAAAAAATATTTTAAGAATAAAACTGACTTGACTTGGTGACAAATTGCATTTAAAGTATAGGGAGGGGAAAAAAGAGTGTAGAATGATTCCTAAGTGTAAGTCTTGGTCAAGCAGGTGAATAGTCATTCCATTTAATGAAATGGAGAAGACAGTGGTTGGAAGCAACAGGAGAAGTTGTGTTGGGACCTGTTAAGTTTCAGATACCAGTGAGACATTTAAGTGGGGTTGTCAGTTAGGCATTTTGGTATACCAGAGTCAATACACCAAGAATTCTATACATTTTAATATCATCACTGGGTAGAGACCAATCAAAATTATGATTTGTCAATACATGTAAAAAGCACAATGTTTTCTCATGTGTGTAAGCTGTTTGAATGTCTTCTTTTGAGAAGTCTTGGTTCATGTCCTTTGCCCATTTTTAATCATTTTATTATAATTATTATTATTTTGAGAAGGAGTCGCACTCTATCACCAGGCTGGAGTACAGTGGTGCCATCTTGGCTCAGTGCAACCTCTGACTCCCTAGTTCAATCTATTCTCCTGCCTCAGCCTCCCGAGTAGCTGGGATTACAGGCATGTGCCCCCACGCCCAGCTAATTTTTATATTTTTAGTAGAGACGGGGTTTCACCACATTGGCCAGGATGGTCTTGATCTCCTGACCTTGTGATCCGCCCGCCTGGGTCTCCCAAAGTGCTGGGATTACAGGTGTGAGCCACCGCGCCCAGCTGGGGTTATTTATTTTTGCTTGTTGATTTAAGTTCCTTATAGATTCTGGATATTAGACATGTGTCAGATGCATAGTTTGTAAATATTTTTTCCTTATCTGTAGATTATCTTTATATTCTGTTGATTTTTTTTTTTCTGTACAGAACATTTTTAGTTGGCCCCACTTGTCAATTTTTGTTTTTGTTGCAATTGCTTTTGAGGACTTAGCCAAAGATTCTTTGCCAAGGCCAGTGTCGAGGAGGGTGTTTTCTAGGTTTTCTTTCAGAATTTTTATAGTTTTGAGGTCTTACATTTAAATCTTTAATTCATCTTGAGTTAATTTTTGTAAATGGTGAAAGGTAAGGATCTAATGCTTATTATCACTAATCAACAGAGAAATGCAAATCAAAACCACAGTAAGATACCATCTCGTAACAGTCAGAATGGTTATTATTAAACAGTAAAAATCAACAGAAGCTGGTGAGGATGTGGAAAA